>NW_027530625.1:2423479-2477251 GCF_008692635.1 Crocuta crocuta
AGGCCACGGGTGCCTGGATGGCTCAGTCAGTTGAGCACTGGACTCTTGATTTCAGTGGCTCAGGTCATGATCCCAGGTTGTGGGAAGGAGCCCTACACGGTGCTCTGTATTAAATGGAGAGTCTGCTTGAGATTCTCTCTCTTCCCTGCTCACACTGTCTATCTCTAAAATAATAATAATAATAATAATAATAATAATAATAAAAACAAATAAATTTTTAAAAATACAAGTCTAAAAACCAGCACCCTGATTCTGAAATTTCTTCATTACTTTCTCCCTAATCTTTTTTCCCAAAGGAGTCCTTCTGGTCTTCACGGGTTTTGTTGTTGTTGTTGTTTTTGAGAGACAGAGAAAGAGAGAGTGGGAGAGAAGTGCAGAAGGAGAGAGAGAATCCCAAGCAGGCTCCACTCAGCACAGAGCCCAACATGGGGCTCAATCCAATGACCCTGGGATTGCAACCTGACCTGAGCTGAAATCGGGAGTCAGATGCTCAACCAACTGAGCCACCCAGACACCCCTGGTCTTCACCTCTTCAATGAAGCCTTAAGCCTCAAAAAAACTAAAACTCAACTAATTCTTTAGTCCTTTCAAACTTCTGAACATCCCTCTATACCTAACTTCTTAGAATATTTACTTAAAAAAAAAAAAAAGGAATATTTACTCCATCATTTCAGATTGCAACCTTTCTGCTGGTTACCCTTCCCCTCTCGTCTAAAAATAATAATGCCAACAGTCGTGGTAATGATCAGCAGTAGTAAGAAAAGCCAACATTTTGTGACAGGCACCATCCAAACACTATGTATGTATCACTGAAGGCTCACAACAACCCTAGGAAGTAGATGCCATTTTATATAAGAAACTGTATTACAAAGATGTCACTTTCCAAGGTCACATACCTCACCTGAAATCATTCCAAAGTCAATGCTCATTATTAACATGCACACACCTTCTATATTAGAAGAAAAGAAGAATGGAGTTACATGGGCAGGGATATTAGTGTCCAATTTTTGCTGTTTTGTATTACACTTTAATTAAAAAGACCCAGGGGTGTCTGGGTGGCTCAGTCAGACATCCGACTTTGACTCAGGCCATAATCTCACAGCTTGTCAGTTCGAGCCCCAAGTAGGGCCCTGTGCTAAGAGCTCGGAGCCTAGAGCCTGCTTTGGATTCTGTCTCCCTCTCTCTCTGCCCCTCACCCCCTCTCAAAATTAACATTTAAAAAAAAAGACCCATAATATAATAAAAACAGAAAATGAAAGCCTAGGAGATAAAAATCTGTAAGGGAATAGGACACAGAATCTGGTCTTTTTCTTTTATGATACAGAGAGTGGTCCTGAAGGTAGAAACACATCTTGTTTTTAAGTTGCAACAGTTTAATATACGCAGGGTCTCTTCTCTCAGCTTTGGCAAAATGGAATACCAATTCAGTCATCTTCTGTTGTCTACCTTCGTGGCTGAAAACAACAGTCTTCAACTGTGCTTGTGAATTTGCAGCTGGGTAGGGCTTGGTGGGGACAGCTCTTCTTTGCCCTAAGTGGGCACCCGCCAGGGCAGTATGATGGGGATCTGGAGGATTAGGATCTGCTTTTAGAATGGCTCACTCCCATGGCTGGCAAGCTGAGGCTAGATGTCAGCTGGGAGCTCAGCTGGGGCTGAGGGCCAGAAGCTTCAGTTTCTCTCACACAGACCTCCCACCTGAGCCCTCACAGCACAGCCTGGGAACTTGGTTCCAAAGGGGAGCATCTCAAGAGGGGAAGGTAGAAGCAGATGGCATTTCTATGACCCAGCCCTATAAGTCACACAGTTTTGCCTGAGCCATGCTCTCCTAGTGGCAGTTACAAAGGCCTGGTCCGGTTAAGAGATGGTGACACAGGCCTCAACACTAGATGAGAGGAGTGTCAAGGTAACAATGTAAGTAGAACATGTGTAATGAACGATGTTATTTCAGTTATCGCTGGAAAATACAATCTATCACACCAATGGAAAGTTACATGTCAGTATATATCAAAGTTGATTTTTCATTAATACTGTCTATAGATTTCTATTAAGTAGACTTTTCCTACAAAAAGCAACGGGTGAAGAGACTGAAAACTAACCTGAAGCTTCTCCTTCTCTGTGATGAAATGAATTCAATGGGCTACGAGTAATTATCTTCAGGGCCAAACAACAGAGAAGAAAAAATGGTTAGGTGCTAGTTAGCAACTACTAGAAAACTGAGCTTTACTCATTTACCCTTCAATGAAGGTTTGGGAAACTTCTTTTAAGAAAACTCTAAATTCTCAAATGCATAAATTTTTATTCATTCATTTCATTCCTGATTGTTACTGGCAGTAGAAACCCTTGAAAATGAGCCACCTGGGTGGCTCAGTTGGTTAAGCGTCCGAGCTCAGGTCATGATCTCACGGTCCGTGGGTTTGAGCCCCAAGATGAGCTCTGTGCTGACAGCTCAGAGCCTGGAGCCTGCTTCAGATTCTTTTGTTTTGTTTTAAATGTTTTTAAATGTTTTATTTATTTCTGAGAGAGACAGAGAGAGAACGTGAGCAGGGGAGGGTCAAAGAGAGAGGGAGACACAGAATCCGAAATAGGCAGAATCCGAAACAGGCTCCAGGCTCCAAGCTGGCTGTCAGCACACAGCCCGATGTGGGGCTCGAACCCACAAACGGTGAGATCATGACCTGAGCCGAAGTCGGACACCCAACCCACTGAACCACCAGGCACCCCTCTGCTTCAGATTCTGTGTCTCCCTCTCTCTCTGCCCCTCCTCTGCCCACTCTCAAAAATACCCATTAAAAAACATTTTTTAGGGGCGCCTGGTTGGCTTAGTTGGTTAAGCGTCCGACTTTCGCTTAGGTCATGATCTCGCGGTTCGTGGGTTCGAGCCCCGCGTCGGGCTCTGTGCTGACTGCCAGCTCGGAGCATGGAGCCTGGAGCCTGTTTCAGTCTGTGACTCCCTCTCTCTCTGGCCCTCCCCTGCTCATGCTGTCTCTCTCTCTCTCTCTCCTAGAAATAAATAAAACATTAAAAAATTAAAAAAAAAACCACACATTTTTTAAATGATAAAGCATCAAATACTTTCAGAGTTAGCAAAGTAAGAGAAAAGCTGAGGCACCTGCATTCTCTTTCAAGGTTTACAGGCAGAGAGAACAAGAGATTACCAAATGAATGTTGGGGGAAAAAGATGAATCAAACCCCCAGGGCATGTAGGAATAAAAAGAAAAGGAGTGACTAAGAAACCAGCGATGCCCCGGGGATTTCACCAGCATATTCTGTGATGCTCTTTACCACACACCTTTATACAGACTCCATCCTTAAGCTACCGTTCCTTTCCCACATATCAGAGCTGGAAATAGCTCCAAAGATATCTAATTCAGTAGTTTTCAAAGTTTTTCAAGTATATTAACCTCTTTCTTAAAATTCTGTGGCCACCTATATGACAATTACTGTGATTTTATTATCTGGTTATTAAGAAAAATCAATAACAATAGAAATACCTTGAATTCACTAAAACCTCTACTAAATGCCATTGATATTTTGTCACAAGAGCATATAAAATACGTAATAGTAGGTATATGAGATATTTAATTTAGATAAAATTCTTAGGAAACACTGAATACGTTATCAGTTACTAGTAAACATGTAAGTAAGCCATATTTGAGAAGACCGAGACTGAGGAATTTTAAAGGACTTCCTTTTCTGATATATTACGTAAGATTTCTCCTACTGTGCTTACTGCTAGATTCAATAATCTTTACAGTACACATTATTGAATTCTCTTATAAATTATTAAGAGCATTCCCCTTCTTTTAAACTTGTATCTTAATAACTTAAAACTGGTTTGAGACAATATAGATGCATATTCCTATTTTATAAAAAAGTAAGAATCCTCTTACTTATTGATGACAATTTCATTATCACCAGCCAGGAGTCACCACAACAGATAAAATGACTTGCTTATCTGTTGTTAGAAAGACAGGCTAATGGCAACTGCTCTAAATCTAAAGTCTTTATTTTGGGCTGCTGTTCTCTAAACACATATAGATAATGCTAGAGGTTGAAAATTATCACAATAATTTAAACATTCTGGGACGTCTGGCCGACTTAGAATAGCATATGACTCCTGTTCTCAGTGTCATGAGTTGAAGCCCTACATTGGGCGTAGAGATTACTAAACAAACAAAACTTTAAAAGTTTTGACTGCCACCTTGCACACTTTTGGGAAACCATGTGGGAGCACTCTCATCATGGATTCCTCCATCCAGGAAGAACTCCTAGAATATTGCCAAACAGGTACATCTGCTTCTGCAGCCCATAGAGTATATGGAAAGAGCCTGGGAAAAAGAAACCCAACTGCAAAACAATATAAAGAAATGATGCATAGGGGCACCTGGGTGGCTCAGTCGGTTTAGCATCTGACTCTTGATTTCAGCTCAGGTCACGATCTCACGGTCTGTGAGTTCAAGCCCTGCATCCGGCCCTGCACTGACAGTGCAGGACCTGCTTGCTATTCTCTCTCTCCCTTCCCTTTCTGTTCCTCTCTACTGTGCACACGCGCATGCTCTCTTTCTCTCTCTCAAAATAAATAAATAATCTTAAAAAAAAAAAAAAAAAGATGCCCAGCCTTAGTGTGAAATGTTGCCAAACAGTGGCCAAGTTTACGAAAACACAAGCACTTCTCCTTTTGCTCAGCTTGTGGTGAAGATAGTCATTCACAGCAGCCTGCGAGCATGAAGAGAACCCACAGCTAACTGTAGAAGCTATGAGAAGTTTAGGAGCACTCTGGCAAAACAGGGATGAAACAAAGGAAGGCCATTAAAAAGAAAAGGCTTAGGGACCCTGGATGGCTAAGCACTGGACTCTTGATTTCAGCTTAAGTCTTGATCTCAGGTGAGTTCAAGGCCCGCACTGGGCTCCATGCTGAGTATGAAGCCTACTTTAAAAAAATAATAAAAATTTAAAAAATTGGGGCACCTGGGTGGCTTAGTCGGTTAAGCGTCCGACTTTCGCTTAGGTCATGATCTCGCGGTTCGTGGGTTCGAGCCCCGCGTCGGGCTCTGTGCTGACTGCCGGCTCAGAGCCTAGAGCCTGTTTCAATCTGTGACTCCCTCTCTCTCTGACCCTCCCCTGCTCATGCTGTCTCTCTCTCTCTCTCTCTCCTAGAAATAAATAAAACATTAAAAAAAAATTTTTAAAAATTAAAAAGACAAGGCCTATGTATGAGAATTCTCCTGAGAAACAGAACCAACAGAATGTGTGTGTGCGTGTGTGTTTAGACAGAGAGACAGATAATAAAGAACTGGATTATGCAATTATGGAGGCCAAAAAGTCCCAAGATCCATCAACAAGCTGAGACCCAGGAGAGCCAATGGTGAAGTATTAGTTGGAGTCTGAAAGCCCGAGAAGCAGAAAAGTTTATGGTGTAAGTTCCATCCTGAGAGCTAGCAGGCTTGAGACACAAGAAGAGCAAGGTTACAGCTCGAGTCCAAAGGCAAGAAAAGACTGATGTCCCAACTCAAGCAGTCTGGCAGGAAAAGTTCCCTCTTATTCAGCCTTTTTGTTCTTCTCGGGTCTTTAAGTGATTGGATGAGGCCCACCCATCTCCGGGAGGGCAATCTACTTTACTCAGTCCACCAATTCAATGTCACTCTCATCCAGAAACAACCTGACACATAGATAAAGTAAGGTTTGACCAAATGTCTAGGCATCCTGTGACCCCGTCAAGTTAATACACAGAATTAACCATCAGCAGCTTATTGAGAGTGATTTGCCCACTCTTCCCAGATAGCCAAGAAGGGGTAGGGAAAAAGTCCAAAGCTAGTGATAGTACCAGACAGTGGAAAAGTGAACTTGACTGGGCAACAACCTTTTGGCTCTTGCCTTATTAACAGTGAACATGAGCATGGACTACCTCCCAATCTATGGGATCAAAGACCAGGGAGAGCAATGACTCTGAAGAGAAAAGCAAATAGAGATTCTGCTATTACAACAGGCACGCATCACTGCCTGAAAGTAAACTGTCCTGCAATGCCTTTCATCAAAAGACAGCTGCTTCCAAAACACACATACAGACACATAGGCACACAGTGCCCATCAGAGACCTATCCAGAAGGAGAGAAAGGCTAGCCAGAGATTGATCCCTTGGGTACAATAGAGCCAGTGTCGAAAGAAAAAAGATTACCTCCCTCCCCCGCCAAAAAAAATCACAGGCTCATATAACTCAGCCCTCGTGAAGCCAGGATAGTAAGTCAAGCTGTTGGCCAGGGCTATAGTCACCTCTCAAGGCTCAACTAATTCAGGATCCCTTTCCAAGCTCACTCATCTGGTTGGTGGCTGGCAGGCTTTCTTCCTTACCATGTGGCCCTCTCCATTGACTGCCTGTCTCCACAACATGGCAAGTGGCTCTTGCTTGTCCAGGACCATCTGACATCATGGCAGCCAGCCTCTGCCAGAGGGAGTGATGAGAGAAGGAAAGAAACAAACCAAAGTCTCCTGACGACCTGATTTGGAAGTGAGGTCTCATCACTTGCACTTCATTCTATTCACTGGAAGGGAGTCACAAAGTCCACCCCATGCTCACAGGGAGGAGAATTAAGCTCCATCTTTTAAGGAAAAGAGAATCAAAGACTTTGTGGACAGTGTTTAAAACCACCACAGAGACTAAAAGAACTTTTGAAGGTAAAAAAAAAAAAAAAAAAGGAGCTGGATAGTTAAGACATCAATGGACGTTTTGTTCTCACTGTATTCCCCAGACCTCAAGAGACAGTCCTTCCCTCAAGGGAGGTTTGTTTTTGTTTTCTGAAAATGTGAGCCCCTTGAGGAGATGACGCTGAGGGGAGGCTGGAACAATACCTTTGGGGGCAGAAAGAAACAAGAAGGAAAAAGGAGTGGACTGTCTGGTAAAGGGAAAGAATTCTTTGGGACCCACAAAAAGAGATCTGCAAGCCCACTTCTTGGCTGGGCTCTAGATAAATGACAGGTGCTCAGAGGGAAATGGGTGTGTGCTGTACCTAGGAAAGCTGACACTTCTACACCAGAATCCCGAAACCTAGTAAAAATTCATGTGCCTAAAGGTGCTTGGGGGGCTCAGTCGGTTAAGCACCTGACTTCGGCTCAGGTCATGATCTCACGGTCTGTGGTTTCAGGCCCCACGTTGGACTCTGTGCTGACAGCTCAGAGCCTGGAGCCTGCTTCCGATTCTGCATCTCCTTCTCTCTCTGCCCCTCCTCCACTCGCTCGTGCGCGCTCGCGCTCTCTCTCTCTCATTCTCTCTCAAAAGTAAATAAACATTAAAAAAAATTCATGCACCTAACTTCAGCTCTAACTGTTTGAGCCACCGAACATCAAAGAACCATATCCTCTTATACAACCTGCTTACCAGGCACAGCCATTACGGACTGAAAATGAACCTTTCACGCTTTGCCTGGTTCCTCAGAAGCCTCTCAGATTCCTGTACAACCCTCAGGAGGGGTGGCTACCCATTCTTAATCACTGAGATTAATTTTTCATCAGTTTGGTGGATTAGGGGTGGGAGAAGCACATGTCCCAAGGCTGGATTTAATTTCATTTGAAGGAATTAAAATATTATAACATTTCTTGGTTGCTTGATTTTGTGAAATATAATTCTTACCTACTATATGGTCAACTAACTTACCAACTTATGGATATCTTTTATAACTTATTCATCTTGGTAGTTTTAAAGAAAGTTCTGAACAGATTGTTCCATCAAAACATTAAGATTTTTCCATTAGTAATATATTACCCACAATTTTTTCTAGGCTATTCTCTCCTATAGAAGGGATAGAACATTACGCAATTGTTTATATATCAATGTGTATCTGCCTGGAATCCCCCCCACCAAAAAATCCTGGCCTTGTGGGAAAGCCATCCATTTAGGTTAGGGACGCACAATTTCCATAAAAAAGAAAAAAAAACAATTCTACCACCTGGTCACTTAATCTCTCAATAGATCCAGCTATGGTCAGCATTACAGAGTACCTATATTTCAGGATCTTAAAATATAACTCCTGTGTGTTACTCAACTTTTATCAAAAACCTAAATTTTAAAAATTACATTTATGGAGGATTATTAAAAACCATAGTACATATTCCATTCCTCTACACTTGACGCTTTCAAACTACTTTTAGATTGTGCAATCCTTTCTTTCTAACAGAGTCTCAGAATAGAAATAAATAGAGGCAGAGTGATGCCAGAAGAAAGCGGTCTCTTTGGAGAATAGCCGATTCTAGGTTTGAAAAGGAAACATAAAAGATGGGCCTGGAATATCCTGTCCAACCAGGTATAAGGAAGCCATCAAAGTTTAATGGAGTTATGTCAAAAGGCCCCAGGAGCCAATTTAAAGAGGCTTCCACTGGGCAAAGGTAGGTCAATATGAATATAAATAAGAAAAATCATCATAATGGATCGAAACTCATCAAACGTGTTTAAATCTATGAGTTGATAATAATATTTTTCATAAAACAAAGAAGAAAGCAAGCCAGCTGCCTTTGGGGCATGCTAGAAAACCAACTCATATTGAACTATGGTAAGAAAAATAAGGCACACGGGGGCGCCTGGGTGGCTCAGTCGGTTAAGCATCCGACTTCGGCTCAGGTCATGATCTCACGGTTCGTGGGTTTGAGCCCCGCATCGGGCTCTGTGCTGACAGCTAGCTCAGAACCTGGGGTCTGCTTCAGATTCTGTGTGTCCCTCTCTCTCTGACCCTCCCCTGCTCACGCTGTCTCTCTCTCTGTCTCTTAGAAATAAATAAAAAACATTTAAAATTTTTTTTAAAAATGAGGTAAATGGGTGGCTCAGTCGGTTGAGCATCCAACTCTTGGTTTCTGCTCAGGTCATGATCTCCTGGTTATCTCTCTCTCTCTCTCAAAAAATTAAATTTAAATAAATAAATAAATAAATGAATAAATAAATGTGAAATCTAATCAGTGAATTGCAAGTTACAAACCTGATCTGAATTCTGATTTGAACAAACATATATTTTAAAAACCGATTAGGGGCGCCTGGGTGGCTCAGTCGGTTAAGCGTCCGACTTTCGCTTAGGTCATGATCTCGCAGTTCGTGGGTTCGAGCCCTGCGTCGGGCTCTGTGCTGACTGCCAGCTCAGAGCCTGGAGCCTGTTTCAGAGTCTGTGACTCCCTCTCTCTGTGACCCTCCCCTGCTCACGCTGTCTCACTCTCTCCTAGAAATAAATAAAACATTAAAAAAAATTTTTTTTAAAATAAAAATAAAAACTGATTAGCCAAATGTGGAAGTCTGGACACTGAGAAAATATTTGATGACACTAAGGGAATACTGTTAATTTTTAAGTTATTGTCAATGGTATTGTGTTAATGTGTTTTTAAAAAGCCCTTTATCTTTCAACAGCACATACTAACACATTTACAGATGAAAGCTAAGTATGGCATACGCTTCAGGTAGAGTAGGAAGGCATGCAGATGAAATGGGATTTAATGGATAATTACTGAACCTGGGTGAACAATTTAAGTTCACTGTAGCATCGTGATTTTGTCTGTATCTGAAATTTTCCATATTAAAAATACATATGGAAGGGGCACCTGGGTGGCTCAGTCAGTTAAGCGACCGACTTCAGCTCAGGTCATGGTCTCACAGTTCGTGGGTTCGAGCCCCGCATCGGGCTCTGTGCTGACAGCTAGCTCAGAGCCTGGAGCCTGCTTCGGATTCTGTGTCTCCCTCTCTCTCTGACCCTCCCCTGCTCATGCTGTCTCCATCCCTCTCTCAAAAATAAATAAAACTTTAAAAAAAAATTTTAAATACATATGGAAATACATATTTACATAAAAGTAGAAGTGGAGTCTTAGAGGCTAGCCTGTTTAACTTTCTTCTGCCTACTTCTGCCCTCCTGCCCTCCAGGGAATCCTTTTATTAGTCCCAATGAACCTTTGGGCTCATTTTTTTTTAACAACCTTAAAAGTCACTGCTTGAGGGGCGCCTGGGTGGCTTAGTCGGTTAAGCATCCGACTTTCGCTTAGGTCATGATCTCGCGGTTCGTGGGTTCGAGCCCTGCGTCGGGCTCTGTGCTGATGGCCAGCTCAGAGCCTGGAGCCTGTTTCAGTCTGTGACTCCCTCTCTCTCTGACCCTCCCCTGCTCACGCTGTCTCTCTCTCTCTCCTAGAAATAAATAAAACATTAAAAAAAAAAATCACTGCTTGAGCTAGCCTAGGTTTTATTCTTGAGTACAGAATTACCCTGAAAATGCTGACCACTCTGACTACACCATCTTGGGCTCCTGTAGTTTCTGTTTTTACAGAACTGAATTTTGGTGTTACGTCCTCAGGTTTTCACTGACACATGCCAGAAGAAACGGTTTTACCAACACCACTGCATTTCTGTAGGGGCGTTGCTAAGGCAAACACTATCACACAGAAGCTCTCTAAGTAGAGGACGTTCCTGTGTTTCAGTGTAAATTGGAAAACGTTCACCTAGTTTTCAATATAGCTACTTCCAGAATCTCAGCGCTCACCAGAGTACAGAGCTCTATCCCCCAGAGATAAACACTACTTGTTTGAGGACTACATACAGAAACACTGCAAAGGACAGATGATACTGCAAAGACAGAACATCCTAAAGACAGAAAGCAGTCTTGCCTATTTCCACAGCCTGTTATTAGGACACTCTACTCTTCACATTTCACTCAAAGTGGTCCGTTATTCCATTCCATGACCTGGGTAACTAAGTATATACTGATGACTTCTAAATCTGTACCTGAAGCCCAACTCTCTCTCTTTCCAGCTCCAGACTCAAGTTTTCACCTGCCTGGTGAGAGACGGTACTCACTAAAGCACTTTACACTCTATATAGTCAAAATAAACTCATGATCTTACCCTTCCAAACTTGCTCCTGTCTCAATTAAAAATGCCCCCATCCAACCTATTATTCAAGCTAAATGCTCAAGATACTGTGAAGAAAAGGAAAAGGCAAGCCATAGACTGGGGGGAAACATCTGCACAACATAGATCTGAATAAATGATTTATTTAAAGAATACATAAAGGAACTCTTGTAACTATATACATAGACAAACAACTGATAAAAAAAAAAATGGGCAAAAGATTTGAAGAGAAAACTCACAAAAGAAGTTTTATGAATGGGAAATTAATACATGAAAAGATACTCAACATGACTTGTCACTAAGGAAAGGCAAATTAAACATAATGATGTATATCACCATACACTCCTAGCATAGCAAACAATGGTGATGGTTTAAAGGGTATACACATGTATACACATGGTTTCAAGGGTATACACATGTGTCAAAACTTAGGAGCACCTGGATGGCTCAGTCAGTTGAGCATCTGACTTTGGCTCAGGTCATGACCTCAGTTTACAGCCTGCTTTGGATTCTCCATTCCCCCCACCCAACTTGTGCACACACGCACCCTCCTTCTCTCTCAGAAATAAATTTTAAAAACATTAAAAAAAATTTTTTAATTGTACATTTTAAATATGTGAGTCTTACTGTATGCCATTATACTTTGACAAAGCTGCCATTATACTTCGACAAATGACAATACCAAATACTGGCGAGAATATGGAACGTAAGGAATCTCAAACATAGCTGGTAAGAATCAAAAATGGTATAGTCACTTTGGAAAACAGTACAGCAATTTCTTACAAAGTTAAACATTCACTTAACCATAAGACCCAGCAAGTCCGCTCATAACCATTTACTCAAGAGAAATGAAAACATATCTGCCCAAAGTCTTAACTCAAATGTTCATTAACAGTTGTATTCATATTAGCCAAAAACCAGAAACAAACCAAATGTCTGCCAACTGGCAAAAGCATAAATAAATTATGGTAAAATCACACCGTGGGATGTTCCTCAGCAGTGAGAAGAAACTAACCACAGTTACAAATAAGAACGTGGATGGATCGCTGAGCGAAATAAGTCAGGCAGAGAAGGACAAATATCATATGTTTGCACGTATAGGAGGATTAGGAGGAACTTAACTGAGGAACAAGGGGGAGAAGAAGGGGGGAAATGCTGGGGGAAAGGGAGAGGCAAACCATGAGAGACTCTTGAATGCTGACAAAAACTGAGGACTGATGGATGTGGGAGGGAGGGGGGGGGGGCATGGAGGAGGGCACTTGTGGGGATGAGCACTGGGTGTTATGTGGAAACTAATTTGATAATAAACTATTTGTAAAAAATTAAAAAAAATAAATAAATTTAAAAAAAAAGAACGTGGATGGATCTCAACAGCATTATGCCAAGTGGACATAAGACTATCTAATGAATGATTTACTTGCATGAAATTTTAGAAAAAACAATGGTATAACAATAGAGAAAAAAAGATCAGTGGTTGCCAGAACCATGACTCCAAGGCAACATGCGCAAATGTGGGGGTGGAGAGTGCAGCAATGGTCATGGTCAAGATCATAGTTACGGTGGGTGAGCACACAGCTGAATACGTTCGTCAAAAGTCATCAAACTGTATACTTAAAATTGGCGTAAATTTTTCAACATAAATAAGACCTCAATAAAGATGTTTTTAAAAAGACTAGAAGGAAAGGCAAAATAAAAACAGTTAAACTAATGAAAGTCACAGGTATCATTTATTGAATCTTTAACATGTCAGGTAACTTGTCATGTATGTTACATTCATTACTTCATTGAATCTATTTTTTAAACAGACAAAAATCTCTGCACTCACACAGTCTATATGCTATCAGCGGAGGCTAATAATCCTACAAGGTGAGTACTGTCAATACCTGCATTTTGTAAAAGGGCAAACAAACGGGTTCAGAGAGATTAAATCCATAATTTATTCTAGAGCCCAAAACTAGTATTTGGAAGAGCTGGGATTAGACCCTAATCCAGGATTTTGCAACTTCAACATTATTGACAATTTGAGCTGAATAATTCTTCAGAGTGGGAGGCTATTCTATATATTGTAGGCTATTTAGCACTTCTGGCCTCCACCTGGCAGATGCCCTTAGTTGTAACAGCAAGAATATCTCCAGCATTGCCAAATGCCCCCGGGAGGCAAAGTTGCTTTGTTAAGAACCACTGCTTAATCTCTAAAAAGTGACACCACAGCCCAGAACTCTGAAAAGCACCTTTCTTTCCATACCTGACACTGGTATGGTTTAGGTCCTGAATTCAGCTCATTTAAGACCTCAGCATTAGTCTGTCCAAATTCAGGGTCTTCTCTGCCATTTCAATAGTTACACTACCACCGCCAAAGTAGCCTCCTGAAAGCCTCCAAGGCCAAGATGAAATGTCTGTGGAAAGGGCCCTGACTACCAGTATGCAGAATTACTAAAAACCCTTTGTATACATGCAAGGTCATTACACTGTCCCATTGTTTGGATCTCCTTTCTCTACTATGAGTTTTACCCAGCAGGGACCAAATCTTAATCATGTCTATATCCCTAGTACCCAGGAGTAGAAAGCATTTAAATGTTTTTAGAGGGGTGCCTGGGTGGCCCCCAGGCCAACTGGTTAAGCATCCAAAAGTTCGGTATGTGAGATGTGGGGCTCTGTACTGACAGCACAGAGTCTGCCTGGAATTCTCTCTCTCCCTCTCTCTCTGCCCCTCCTCTGCTCACATGCTCTCTCTCTAAAAATAAACAAACATTATTTTAAAAACTAAAATAAAGTTTAAGAATTCAAATGTAATTCAGACAAATCACATATTCCATCAAAATGCTTAGGTCTCTTTGCTTTAAACATCACACACACAAAAAAAAGCCCCCAAATTAAAGCATTATCAACACGAATCCTTTCCAAACAAATGGGTCTTATTCCTAACAGGATCTGAGAAGATGCTCTAACTTATAACCCAAACATGAATTAAGCAAACATGCTGAAGTCTTCAGAACGTTCCAAAACCATAGAGAGATCAAATTTCCTATTCTTAAAACTCTTTTTGGTCTAGTACAGTTTATCAGAGCCCTTAAATAGTGTCACAGTATTTTGGACCACTAAAGCCTCATCCTACACTAACTCCTTCTTGCTACCAATTCATTTAGTGGTTCACTATAGTTTTATTGAGCACCCGCTCAGTGCTAGGGATACAAAGATGAACTAAGATAAAGAAATAAAAGTTTTATTGAGGAAAGAAATACACACAGAACTAATATCAATAGTGTATGAAATGCTTATCTCATATCATCTTAGTTTTTTTAAAACATTCTTCTAGTTTGGTGTACACTAGGAATGTTCTCAAAAGATAACTTGGGGGGAGGTAGGTGGAGGGATGGGTGAAAGAGGTGATGGGGATTAAGGAGGGTACTTGTGATGAGCACAGGGTGATGTAGAGAAGTGTTAAATCACTAAGTTGTACTCCTGAAACTAATATTACACTGTATGTTAACTAACTGAAATTTTTAAAAAACCTTAAGAAAAAAAAAAACCCTCAGCCATTAATGACTTAAGAGCAAGTATCCAAAAATAAAAATGATACTTTTGGCAACTGTTTTCCAAACATTAACAGGATATACAGTGTAACAGTCAACAACTCTACACAGCACGCCAACTCAAAGGGATGCTTAAGACCAAATTCAACGATTAATTCATTTTGAAGTGTTCATTACAAAGTCATTTCATTTAATATTTAGAATTTTCATGGCCAGTTTCATAGCAACTGATAACAACAGCTATAAAAAAAATTTCTGGCTATGACCATTACATCTTTTCTCTATAATCCATCTTTAGAGCCTTAACTGGTCATTTTGTTTGCTATTTTTAGAACAATGCAGAACTGTTTTCTGAGGGAAATCTTGGTCTTGCCCATAGGATTTCTTCAAAGATGTATGTTGGCTGTCCATTCAGATCAAAATCCTGACTCTTGATCAGGCTCTGACCTTAATCAGACATCAAAATACATGCTCTCATCCTTCTTCACTGAGAATATAAGGTAAAACTCTTCGGGGCTTGATGTTGCCCAAAACTTAGTTTTGGCAGGCAGCTCACACTGGGGACTCCTGGTAGCAACAATTCTGGGCCCTTAAATGTCAAACACCCAGGGGCGGGAAAGGCACCTCTAGGAGGGACCCAGTGTTAAAAGAGCATCCCAAGAATTGAGATTTAAGGAAAAATTAGTCTTTCTTATGATACTTTCTCTCATACAGCTCTCAAGCTTTTTGGTCCCAGGAGCACCTTAACACTCTTGAAAACTATAATCGTGGGTATATCTATAGATATTTATATATTTCAAAACAAAAAATTTATATATATAATAACATCGAAAGAAACACACCCTCCTTGAGCTTTCAGAGCAGAATTGAAATCACTCCTAACTGTAGCCTAAGACAATTCCACCATGAATGAAGAGAGAATAATCATGAAAAAGGCAAGTAATATCTTAGTATTATTAAGAAAATAGTTTTAGGGACTCCTGACTCAGAAAAGCACATGACTCTTGATCTCAGGATTGTGAGTATGGCCTCACGTTGGGTGTAGAGATTACTAAAAAAATAAAAGTAAAAAAATCTAATTAAAAAAATAATATTCACAGAGAAGTATCTAAGGACACATTCATTCAATAATTCAACCAACTATTTTGTAAGTGCCAGGCACTAGTCTAGATGCTGGATAAAGAGAATCCCTGGAGCTTATTCATCCCTATTTATCTCTAAAACAAGCCAAGCCATCAGCGAGCTGTATACTTAACCACTGCTTTGGCTCTTTGGAGAATGTTCACTGGCATTACATGAACCTGGATTAAGAAGCATTACAAGAAGTTGGGGCACCTGGCTGGCTCAGTTGGTTAAGCATTCAACTTCGGCTCAGGTCATGATCTCATGGTTTGTGGGTTTGAGCCCCGCGTCAGGCTCTGTGGTGACAGTTCAGAGCCTGGAGCCTGCTTCAGATTCTGTGTCTCCCTCTCTCTCTGCCCCTGCCCCACTCATGCTCTGTCTCTGTCTCAAAAATAAAATATTGAAAAGAAATTTTTTAAAAACATTACAAGAAGCAATCCTTAAAAACTCACTACTGGAGCACCTGAGTGGCTCAGTCGTTGAGCGTCTGACTTTGGTTCAGGTCATGATCTCATGGTTCGTGGGTTCGAGCCCCGTGTCAGGCTCTGTGCTGAATGCTTCCTCAGAGCCTGGACCCTGTTTCGGATTCTGTGTCTCCTTCTCTCTCTGTCCCTCCCCCGCTCACACTCTATCTGTCTCTCAAAAATAAATAAATGTAAAAACAAATTTTTTTTAACTCATTACTATATTTATCATTGGGATTCTCCCCGCTACAAAACCAGTGTCCCCACTATGAAGACTAGAGAGAAAAATTTCTCTCAAACTAAAACTCGAAAAAAGTTATGCTTCTCTTGAACAACATGTGTTTGATTTTATAAACACCATAGGTCTGGAAGTTGAGATTTTTCTTCTTTGCTTTGCTTGAGGAAACTCAGAGCCAAATATGGAACCCACCTTTAGTAACTGTGCAGTATTTTCTAGTCTATATACCAATTTTGCCACTGGTTTAAAATTGTTTCTTGCCACTGGTTTAATTTTATTATTCTTCTCTCATTTCTTCTTTACCTTAATACCTTATTTTTAATTCTTTAGCCTGTATATATTTAGAAAAGAGGTTGGAAATAAAAGGTATTTGATGGCTGCTTTTGAACATAAAATTTAGTGTGTATTTTCTATGTCCCAGGCACTGTACTAGCACTTTACAACCCCTTTAAGGTTGATCTATTTTTTTCTTAATTCTTCTTTAAAGACTTTATTTTATTTATTTTTTAAATGGCTATTCAGTTTTGAGTGACAGAGAGAGACAGAGCACAAGCAGGAGAGAGACAGAGAGAGGGAGACACAGAATCCAAAGAAGACTTCAGGCTCAAAGCTGTCAGCACAGAGCCCGACATGGGCCTGAACCCACAAACTGTGAGATCATGACCTAAGCCGAAGTCAGATGCTTAACCAACTGAAAAACCCAGGTGCCCTAAAAATCTTACTTTTTAAAGTAAGCTCTATGCCCAACGTGGGGCTTGAACTCACAACCCTGAGATCAAGAGTTGCGTGCTCTACCGACTGAGCAAGCCAGGAGCACCTGGGTTGAATTTTTATTATTTCCATATACAGATGAGGAAACTGGGGCTCAAGGGGGGTTATTAACTTACAGATGATCTCATAACTTGTATTTGACAAAGCTAGGATTCAAATGCAGCCCAAACCATTACACTTAGGTGTATGTACAAGGTATTGTGGGGACAAGTCAGGTGAAGGAGAGGATGGGAAAGTCTGCACACAGGATGTGACATATGAGCTAAGTCTTAAAGGAGGGAGCTTGCCAAGGAGCAAGGAGAAAGTAATCCAGGGAGAAAGAGAATCACGTGCAAAAACCCAAAGCAAAGAGAGAACATAAGCTGGGGGAATGGCAAACAGAACACAGAGTATATTCAGCAATTAATTCATGGTGCAGGATTCAGCAGAAAGTTAAGTCACTTAATAGTAGATATTTAATAGGTCTATTATTGAGAATTTCAAGGCCACAGTATTAAACTATGGCTGGGAAGACAGGGAGAAGAGAAAGGCAGTCTCTTTTTATGATTAGGTTCAAAAGTCTGAATTATGTTCAGTAAGCAATAGGGAAGCACTGAAGATTTAAACAGGGGAATTACATGATCAACCTGCACAGCACGATGAACGAATTACAGATTTAAGGTAGAGAACACAATCAGGAGGCTACTGCAAGGGCCTGGAAGTGGGGTAATGAGAGCTAAAGTCTGTCCAAAAGAAATGTAACGTAAGCCATATACATAGTTTTTAATTTTCGAATAGCCGTGATAGAAAAAAGTGAAAATAATTTTAGTAATACTTTCATTTATCCAAGACCTAAAATGATGTCATCATCTAATCAACATAAAAATTAGTAAATGAGAAATTTCATTGATTTTTCCATACTCACCTGAAATCTGATGTGCATTTTTACTTCGAGCACATCTTGCTTTGGACATTCCATTTTCACAGGGAATATGTGATTTGTGTATATACTTCATAAAACTTTCAGATGAAAAAGCAGATTCCCATACCCAACATGTTCCCAACATACTTGAACACCTTCCAGCGAGCCAAGTACTAGTTTTTTAATTTAAATTAATTACAATTAATGAAATTTAAAATTCAGTTCCTCGGTCATGCTAGCCACATTTCAAGTGCTTTATGGCTGCATACGGCTACCATATGGAACAGCACAGACCTAGAGTGACAAAGGAACTTTAACTGACAGCCCTTCCACCATTAGCACTTCATTATCTTCTAACTGTTGAGGTTTTCTGGGTACTAATATCAGTCACTTAACCAAGTATTAACTACTACAGGGTCCCTACTAGCCCATCCTCTCTACCGCAGCTTATTTTCTCTCTAGACCACTGCCTGTATCTGTGAAAAAGAACCCTTCTAAACGACCACACAGAATGCTACATAGTATCTGACACATGGAATGCACACAAAAAGGTTTGTGGGAAGGATGTATGCTCTTCATTACTCAAGGAATAATTCACTTGTTTGTGGACTACTTAAGCCCCCGTTTCTATTTCCCTATGGTTCGATTGTTTATTAGACTCTACGTACTGTACTATGTACAATGATAAAAGAAAAAAACAGTAAGAAAATCTATTTTCAATTGTATGTTTATTAGAGGCAGTATAGTATAATGGGTAAGGGCTTAAGCTTTGGAGCCAGATTGCCTGGATTCAGATCTGATTTCTATTATTTATTAGATGAGTGAGTGATCTTGGCCTCTTTGTGCCTCAGTTCCCTCTTCTACAAAACAGTGATAACTTGTGATACATACTTCTTTGGGGTGTTTCAAGATTACAGAAGATATGGGGCCCCTGGGTGGCTCAGTCAGTTAAGCATTTGACTTAGGCTCAGGTCATGATCTTGCAGTTCATGAGTTCAAGCCCTACATCAGGATCTCTGATGACCGTGCAGAGGAATTTTCTTTCCCCCTCTCTTTCTGTCCCTCCCCCACCTCAAAAATAAACATTAAAAAAAAGATGACAGAAGATAATACATATAAAGCACTTGTACATAATACTCGGCACACAGTAGATGCTCAATAAACATTAACTTTTAATTTTTTATTTTTAAATAAGCTCTATGCCTACCGCGGGGCTCCAACTCAGGACTCCAAGTCCAAGAGTTACACACTTTACAGACGCACGTCAGTCAGGTGCCCCAAACATTAGCTTTTTTTTTTTTTAACTTTTTAGATGTTTTTATTTATTTTTGAGAGTGAGAGCAAGAGAGAGCATGAAGAGGGGAGGAGCTGAGAAAGAGGGTGACACAGAATCTGAAGCAGGCTCCAAGCTCTGAGCTGTCAGCACTCAGCCTGAAGGGCGGCTCGAACCCACGAACCGTGAATCAAGACCTGAGCTGACGTCGGACGCTTAACCGACTGAGCCACCCAGGAGCCCCAAGATTAGCTTTTTAATCAGACCTGGTGCAGAAGCTGAAACTACAGCTAAAGTAAAAAAAAAAAAACTAAGGGGGCGCCTGGGTGGCTGTCAGTTAAGCAAGGGATTCTTGATTTCAGCTCAGGTCATGGGTTTGTGAGATTAAGCCCCACAAGGGGTTCCGTGCTGACAGCTCTCCCTCTCTCTCTGCCCCTCCCCTGCTCACATGTGTGCGTTCTCTCTCTCTCTCAAAATAAATAAACTTTAAAGTAAAAAAAAAAAACAAAAAAACCACCACCACCACTAAGATTTCTTAGTTTACCCACGGCTCTTCCCCATATAGTCTTACGTACATACACACAAATGGTACAGGCAGTACTCTGAACTCCTCAAAAGGAAGGACCTTGAATGTAGTTCTATTCATTAGGAAAGGAGCTAAAGAAAAAACTTCACCTACTGACAGTAACTATGCAGTACGGCATAGGTGAAGCCAGGCAAATGGAAAACAACGAAGCAAAATAGGAAGGCATTTTGCCTTACCTGCTTTTCCGTTTTCGAGGTGGTTTCTCCACCGTGCCAGTCAGTCTACAGACCAAACAAACACGACGGTAACTAGAAGTGACATACAAGAACACATCTCCTGGCCCTACTGTGCAGTCAAGAACTCAACGTACCGCCCCCTAGGACCCCAGGCTCGCTAGGCTCACACCTGACCTTACAAACGCCTTACGCTGTTTCCCCTATTTTCCAACACCGAGCAACGCTGGGACTCACAGTTCCCCGAAGGTCTGCTCTGCCCAAACCCTGCTCTCCCTTCTAGTCCCTCACTCCATGCTCAGCTCCTATTCGTCACAGCCCCGCTCCCCAAAACCACCCACCTCCACCTACTCATTGTCTGCCTCGTCAACCCCGCAANAGCCCCCGCCCCACCTGGGGGCCAGGCGACTCCTCGGCTGCTGGGGCTGCCGGGCTCCTCTGACCATCCGGCTCCTGCTCCGCCGCGGGAGCTGCTCCGGCGGCCGCAGGGCTCGCTCGGGAAGCTGAGGCGGCGGAGGCTGGAGTAGGCGGAGAGGCGGGAGGAGGGCCTCGCGCCTCTGCCTGGCATGCCGCGGGGCCCGCCTCCTCCGCGCCTCTCCTCGGCTCCCATTGGCTAGAGCTGTAGTGTAGCCGAAAGCCTGGCGGTCGATTGGACGCTCGGGCCGTCACATCCCGCCACCTAGAGTTTGGTTGAGACTGCAGGTGGCGGCGGAGGTGCCTTAGAGATTGCTAGCTGCGCCGGGGAGACCAAGGCGCCACCGTGCGCTGGAAAGTTGAAACTGCATCTCCGGCGCCAGACACCTGCCGGCAGGTTCTCCTGGCTCTGCGTCCTGCATTCCACACACCTGCTGGCGCCCCCCAACGCTGCACCACGCCAGGACCAACAGCCAAGCACTGCAATTTCCCAAACTCCTCTGGCAGGTGCGACAGTGAGGTAACTCTCCAAAACGAAGCTTCATTTTGAACCACCTCAATGCGGTCCCTGACTACATCATGCTGAAATGGTCTCACAGCTCACAGATACCCTTCATTGAGGATCCAGCAAGAAAGCTGTAAGAATCTACCAAAATAAAGTATGTTTCAGATGCTCAGTCCTCTGCAGAACAGATCACAAGCTTGGGTGCTGGCTTCCAAGAAAGCAAGAGATTTAAAAAAAAAATTACCATGAAAGAAAAATCATCACTGCAAACAGAATTGATGCCATAACTAAAAGCAGTATGTTCCATTTGGGAAGGGCTAAATAGAATTGATCCTTGAGTGTGTGCTAACCATCGTGTGATACTGCAGATGACTGTAAATTCAATGCAAGCTAATCAATTTAAAAATAAATTTCACTGCATTTATGTTGACAGACCTAAGCATGCAAGACTACCAGCACTTAAGCACAGTATGTTACCGTTCATCTTCTACTTTAAAAAGGCCCCTTGAAAATAAGACATAACTCGTTAACATTGTATAAAATTCTTCCTTTAATTAAACGGATTCTACAGCCTCTCTACATTCCATGTGAACAGGTTTTTGTTGTTTTTGTTGATAGATCCCTGGCATCTATTTGGGGCTGGGAGGAGGCATAAAACTTTCTCTTTTGCTATTTCCTATTAGAACATGTTTTTATGCATCAATAATGTGACAGCCTAGAGTAGATCACACCACCAGTTTGGGGACAAATGTATCACAGACCCTCACAAACAGCAAAAATTAGGATACTGGTTTTTCACAAAACCAAATTTATTTGGCATGAAGGGCTGTCCTTTATTCTGAGACAGCTTATCTTTCACGTTAAAAATATTTCTTCTCCAAAGTAATGATGGCACATCATAGTGGGGTTTTTAAAATGGCTTTGATAAGAAAAAAATAAAGGGGCACTAGGTGGTTCAGTGGGTTAAGCATCCAACTTCGGCTCAGGTCATGATCTCAGAGTCCGTGGGTTCGAGCCCTGTGTCAGGCTCTGTGCTGACAGCTAGCTCAGAGGCTGGAGCCTGCTTCAGATTGTGTGTCTCCCTGTCTCTCTGACCCTCCCCTGCTCACACTCTCTCTCAGAAATTAAAGAAAAAAAGAAAGAAAAAAATGCACATCTGTTGGTTCCCCAAATTGATATTTTATATAATCCCCAAATCAATAAACTATGGATAGCCTCAATCTCAATCAAACCAGAAACATTTTTCAGACAAGACTGTGGCAGGTGGGGTCTGATCTCCTGGTGGGGAGGGTCATCAACCCACTAGAAGACTGATCTTGAAATATCACTCATTACATTTCTTAAAATGTATTAAAATCCTGTGTGGTTTTCAAGATCTCTTATGGCCAACTCCTCTCTGATACATAGTTCTGCCAGTAGAGCTGCAGCTTTCAGTTCTTATGCCTTCTCAAGAGGCACCCTCAAGTCCTATCTTCAAGTCACATGTAAGTTCTAGTAATCTCTGCTTCTGTGATTTTACTATGTAAAACACAGAAATGTACATCCCATCATTCCAGTTCGCATTTAATTCTCACTTACTCTTTTAAACCTTACCCAATTACTCGTCCTATGTCAAACACTTCTTTCTCCAAATCTGTTTTACTTTCATAAGCCTCACTGTATTACCAATTATATATTGCCTTAAATTATTACTTCCCAGCTACATTTAATTTGGGCAAATGATATGTTAGAGTGAGCCCTCAATAAATGGCATCTTTGGGCCAGGGACCAGGTGCTATATGTGTGCTGTTTTTTATCCGGAGGCCAACCCTGTAAGGCATTCTCTTATTTCAGACACAGAATATTTGGATCCAGAGAACCCAACTCACTCAGGGTCATACAGCTACAAAAACTAAAACTGCTTACAATGGCTTAAGAGGGTTTAAGATGTACTTGTATATCCTAAAGGGGTTCAAGTTCCAGCTCTCCTATGCTACCATGGACAAATTACTTATCCTAAATCTGTTTCCTCATCTGAAATGTGTGTGGGGGGGGGAGGAGGATGGAAAGATGTAATATAGTCATGAACCATAGTAAAGGTAAACACAAAATAGGGCATGACATCATTTAGCTATGTTAGCTACTAGCACCTGGCAGAGCTGAGTTTTTTACACAGATCTGATCCCAAAGCCTATATCCTTTACACTATTCCATAATGCCTCCATGCAGTCTTTTGTATCTCATTTCCATTTATACCCAAAAGCAAAGTGCTGAGAATAGTGGATGTCCAGGGGTCGAGTGGAACATACTTATGTAATAAGTATTTTTGTTGATACATACAAAAAAATCTTCACAAATTTCACGCAGTTTTGAATAAAGGAAATATTTGAGTAATCCAAGCCAGAATAGTCTTATTCTCACAAGGGTAAGAAAGGCAATCACCAACTGATTGGTAAGGAAATATAAAATTAAGGGGGGAATAAGGAACAAACATTCCCCCAAGCCATCTACTGTGTCGGGCACCAAAGTAGGGGACTTTGCAAATGTTTCTCGGTGTTTTACTACTATATACTTCATCAGCATGAATGCACACTGAAAACAGACAATTCAAAGAGTTGTGATGATCTCGTGATGCATGGTTCATGGTTCCAGGACGTAACAATGACTACTGCCTTTAAAGAAAAGGAACACTTAGCTCAAAGTCAAATGCAGAACAAGAAAAAATTTCACTTCTGTTTACTAGTCAAGCAACCAAGTGAAGGAATAAGCATTTTTAATTTAAATTGTGTTATATATATATATATAAAATGCTAACTTCTTGCCGGGACATGCTACAGACTATGCATTAGATAAAATTTTCTGACAAACTTCCTATAATCTTTTTATTAATTTACACTGAGAGAATATAGCACCTTTCATCCAAGGAACTGAAGGTGCTTTACAAACATTAGCATTTAAAAAAAACAATTACATTTAAAAATCTGGATTCGTGCTGTTAAATCTCTTCGACTCCAGATACACAATTTTCTGGAGGCTGCTGGAAAGCAATTCTATTTCTGACAACGAAAGAGGCTCAGAAAGAGTTCAGATTTGCTTTCACAATACAGGCATTTTCAAAACCTGGTGCTGGTCTCACAAAGCAAAAACACATAAATCTTAATGCAATGAACAATATTTCAAACCTTATTTGAAAAGCAAAACCCCGGGTTTAAGATGTCACAATCTTCCAACAGTTCTAGTCATCCAGATGGAGTAGGAGCTGATGCAGGTTGCATATTAGATGTGCTCTTGATCCAGGCTTTTTAGGGTCACACCCAAATGAACACATTTCAAGTGGTGAGGTGTTTCAGAAAAAAGCATTAACCATAAAAAGCTAGCCAAGAGCATATCAGGAAAAGGGAAAAGGGAGTAATTGGCAATTAAAAGTAGACAGTTCTCACTAGAGCCTAGGACACTTTATTAGAAACCAAGTATATCATCAGCAAATAAAAATAGTTATTACCCCCATTAATACAACATAAAGGATTTTACATTCAGCCTAGATACAGGGAGTAACAGATTCTCCTGCCTACAAATCTATGACTTGCAAGTGTCTTCCACTACATGATTACTCTATATCGTACATAGCCCTTATTTAGTAGAGGGATCCAAATATTCCTTTTAGGCTTACAAAGTCCAATACATTCACTCTCTCTTCCCTTTACATGTCTAATAGTAAAAACTATTTTTTTTCATGCAAAAAAGCCGTTATTCAGCTGAAGAGAAAAAAATCAGAATAGAGATGGCAATTAAGGAATGGACAGAATATTATTGGCACATGCCCAGCTAGTGACAAACAAATGCAGTACACCATGACTTAAAAATAAAGGTCACATTACAGGGATAACTAAAACAACTACATCAATCTGAGCTAGGGAGTGTCAAATGGGAAGAAGGGAGGGCTGAGGTTACCGATTTTATTGGTACAACTTAAAAGCAGAGGAGCAAGCACTTAAATACAATTTATGGTAACAGAAAAAAATACTGCAGAGAGCTGTTCAAAGACCACACCAAATTGTCTGCATCATTAATTTCCAGTGTTTCACAATTAGTAAAATACATAGCTACATATCCCTGTAAGATAAAAATACCTTTCCCCCTGAATTACACTGGGGTCAGGGCAGTAACACAAAGCTACTGACCCAACAGTTCAAGTGTGTGCAGCAAGTGTCTTAGCCACATCTTTCATATAGCTATACAATTAAAACCTAAACAAGGAGCTAGGTGGTTGCGGGAAAAAAAAAAAAATCAAAACATTATTGTGCTCATTTAATAAAAGAAAACCCCTGATGAAAAATTATGTGCCAAGAAGCTTAGACTATAAAGATTTTTATTGCATTTTTAGGTAACCTGGAAGTTCTTATCCTGAAGGGGAAAAGTTGGTTTTCAAAACTACCTGAACAGATACTAAAGTGCTTTATTAACTGGCTGGCTTCACAAAGATTTCCTGGAATGACAAAAATTAATTATAGTAGTAAAGGGATACCAACTATTTCACAAAATAGTAAATTCCAATGTCATTTATGACCAGAGTCATAAGAGACACTGGGACACTTGTCCTTATTAAGTGGACAGTTGCATATAAAGAACTGATCATCACACCCTTTGGATATTCAAATTACTTACACAAAGCCAAAACATGGTTTCACAGACCTTTACAAAAAAAGGACAATTTGTTTCTTCCTACACTTTTAAAATTTTGCTTCCAATTACAGTTCACAAATACAAGAGTCCTGACTTTTCAACCTTTCCAGTTGCAGTTAAAAAATGAACACTTTCTAAAAGTTAAGGTCAAGTGTTACAGCAAGAGAAGAATGATTCCTATTGAAAAGTACACAGACTTTACTTAATGATACTCATGATAGATTGTAAACTGGATCGATCACATTCTACTCAACTGGTATCAAATGAACACATCAGCATTACAAGTATTAAATATTTTTCTATTACTATAGAGAATATAAACCAAAACATTAATATGGCAGTTATGTTCTTTAGGCACAGTTTAGTGATTTTTTTTTTTAAATAAATAGTATTGAATTTCAGTTGAAGTTTTAAACTCAATAACCAAAGGATCAAGAACTCTGATTAGGAGGGGGGGTGAAAAAGAAGAACTTTAAACTAACAGTGTAAGCTGTTTAAAATTTCTAACACTTTAACCTATCTGGGTTTTATTTAAGAGTACTTTATTAAAAAATACAAGGAATCTGAAAAAAGATCAATACAATTATCTTACTGTACAAAGTCATATGCTGTAGCAGTTTTAACTAAAATTTAAAAACACAACAAGGAGGGCAGCCCTTTAGACCAATTTATTTTATATCCATTTAAAATATCATCCAACAAAGGACAATGACGTTTACAGCTGGGACAGGTATACATAACTCGAGGCATCTGCAGTCCATCGTGCCCACTGAATAACAACTTTGCTGCTGAAATTTCTTAAAACTTACCAAACTAAAACAAAAGGCTGAATGATACAAAAGGAGGAGCATTTCGGTGTAGTCTGTTCTGTCAATTGGCTTTTTAAAAAGAGGAAACACATCCTGTTTCCCCCAGACCAGTAAATAAGCAAGAGCTACATGCAGCAGTGTGAGTATTAAGACATTTCTCAAGTCTTTTCAAATGAGTCCAAGATGGGGATGGGATGGGGGAGAAAATTGATAGAAAAACATTGCTATAGACACCGTAACAAACAATAAATTTAGATAATTTAAAATTAAAAAAAGGCAAGAGGCAGCATTTCAGCAGCAAAGTGCTTGATAAAAAGTATACTGAAGAGGGTAATACACGAAAGTTGGGGTAAGAAGAGGGCAGAAAACTGGGTCAGCAGGATGGGCGAAGGCCTCAAAGGAAATACGGCGTCGTCGTTCTGGGAGGAATAACACGTTCTGAATCTGGAACTGCCCGGAATAACTTTGGTTCTCTTGTATTTACATCTTTGAAGACCATGATCGAAGCAATATTTCCACAACGATAGCAGTAATTAGGAGCTGACCATACTGTTACCAGCTTCTCATCAAACATAAATTTATAGCCTTCATGCACTAGTTGGTGTGCTCTGCAGATGAGTTTTAAGTTGTTGATATGAACAAACTGCAATTTAGAAAGGTTTTGTTAAGTAACCAGCACATAAAAAAAAATTCATATTACATCTACATCTATAAAAGAATAGTATCTAATGAAATAGAAATCCTGTTACTACTAGAGTTCTCAGGATTACAGAACCCGTTCTGCTAGCTATCCCCACTAATTCCAGTTAGTTCCACACAAATACAGGGCTTTGGCCTAAGTTATGGAAATCATACAGTCACATAATTAATGAGAAGTTTCTGGACAAAAAGTATTCTATAAGTACTAGCAGCTATGAAAAAAGTTTTTACAGTATAATAATAAATATATTGTCATTAATATCTATCATTTACTGAGGTTTCAGTATGATACTTGAAAGAATTCTGAGATTTACCATTCTTCTTTTGTAAATTCAGAAAATAGAGGCTCAGAAAGCATAAATAACTTACTTAAAATTATGCTGAACCCAGCTCTCTCATTCCATTATACTGGATTACTTCCTTATATAAGCTCATCCCTACGTGTGTACATAAAGTCTGAGCATTTTTTTTTTAATTGGAAACAACTGAACCTAAAAAGTTGGTTTTCCACTATAAATACACATCAAATCATCATGATGTGCATATAAAACTAACACGGGGCGCCTGGGTGGCTTAGCTGGTTAAGCGTCCAACTTCGGCTCACATCATGATCTCACGGTTCGTAAGTTTGAGCCCCGTGTTGCGCTCTGTGCTGACTGCCAGCTCAGAGCCTGGAGCCTGTTTCAGATTCTGTGTCTCCCTCTCTCTCTGACCTCCCCTGCTCATGCTGTCTCTCTCTCTCTCAGAAATAAATAAAACATTAAAAAAATTTTTTAAATAAAACTAATACAATGTTACACGTCAATTACATCTTAATTAAAAAATATAGGAAAAATTGTATACGTGTGTGTGTGTGCGCGTGCGCGCACGTGCGTGTCTATCTTGCCCTGGCTATCTTAATAATTGCAATATTTGAAAGAAAAGAAACATTTATTTTACACATATTACCAAGTGGATACTAAGAGAGACATACATGCATGATAAGCTAGTTGAGAAGTAGACGGTTGTTACCTATAGCTACTAGAGTTCTTTATGTAGTCTATTAGCAACCAACAAACCATTTTCCAAAAAAAATTGGCTTTACCTCATTTGTGACTTTTGCGCCAAAAAGCCAACCTGCTCCTCGGGGACTGATTGCCCAAGTATCCACATCTTCAGGATCGGACCAAACCAGATCACAAAATGCTCCTTTATGAGGAATTTCCTGATTCCGTTCAATGGTTCGAATTTGATCCAGTGTTTTGATATCAGGAGATAAACCACCATGAACACACAAAATCTGCTCATCTATTAACTAGCAAAAAGGATAACAGAGTTGAAAGTATAATAATAAACCCAGTCATATCTAAATTCATCAATAATGCTAATGACAACAATATAAGATGGCAATTAGATAGAAGTATGTAAAGTGTTACTGGTAGGAAAATACTTAAGCTTTTACAAAGGTTTACATAAACTTACAGCTGCTACTGTGAGCATGTCAAAAACTTTGGTACAGTATCTCCAGGCATTAGCATTTCCATATTTGGTTTGGCACTCATCTATCAAAGAAACAGAAGAGTTCTCATTAATGAAATTCTGAATCTGCTGATAAAAATAAAGAATACATCCAATAATAAAGAGGTTTAGCTTAAACTAGGATGGCAAATTATGACACTTATTGAAGCCTGCTAGGTCTTCCATGTAGAGCCATGAAGAAGACTCGTGTTTAACTAGCCTAAGAATGCGGTCCTGCTTTTCATTCCAGAAATGGCCCTACAAATCAGCTGATGATCAAAATGCTATAATCAGGAAGAGCTAAATATGAAGCTCACATAACCCAAAACAAATGCTTTTGTCTAGTACGTTATTCACACTGGACAATTCTATCAAGCTGAGTAATTTCTTTAATACGACCACCTTATTCTACTAGAGTAAACTAATTAGAGAACCCTTAATTACAGGAGCATGGGTAATTCCCATCTTAACATTTCTCAGGCCTACGTTATCTCCTCTGAGACTTCTGCAAATTGTGCAATGAAATACTTGAGCTCCACTAAGTACACCCACAGTCATCACTGGAAGACAGACTGCCAATCAGGTCCTTACATACTTTCTCTCATGTCTACAACAGTTAATAGGATATACATCTCTTCTTTCAATTAATACCATGGAAGTTCTATTCTTTGACTTCTTCCTTAATTTTGAAAAAGCTAACATATCACTGTTACTGTAAGTAGAGCTGAAATGATATAGAAGACTACAGGGTATGGTCAATCCTCAGGATTCTCTAAATTACACGTCTGTGTGAAACAGGATCCTTATGTAAACTCACCATGAGAGCACTAACACTGAGCTGCGCCTGCAGATGGGAATCTTGTCTTTTTCATCTTCATACATACATAAAGCATTTGGTTCATAATAACTGCTCAGTGTACATTTATCAGTGTGAACTGAAGGCCCAATATAATTAATGGACATTTTTACTACTTTAAAATCAATGTTAAGTTCCATGATGACTAAAATCTCCCACCTGAGGAGTTAGTGGGCTTCCTGCCATTAAACAAAACCATAGATAAGCACAGCTTGGGAACAAGAGAATTCAATACTAAATGTTATGCTGTTGTCATTTCCTTCGGTGAACGCATCTTGATTAAAATGTCATCCTTAAAAAAAAAGTCCTCCTTCTCCTCCTTTTTTTGCCCTGCATTGGTAAGTGTTGGTCAGGGGCACCTGGATGGCTCAATCAGTTGAGTGTCCAACTTCGGCTCAGGTCATGAGCTGGCAGATTCATGAGTTCAAGCCCCTGATCAGGATCCTTTGTTACCCCTCTCTGCCCCTCCCCCACTCAGGCGCAAGTGGAAGCTCTCTCAAAAATAAATAAACATTTAAAAAAAAGTTGATTGGGGTGCCTAGGTAGCTCAGCCGGTTAAGTTTCCGACTTCGGCTCAGGTAATGATCTCACATCTCGTGGGCTCAAGCCCCACATCAGGCTCTGTGCTGACAGCTCAGAGCGTGGAGCCTGCTTCGGATTCCGTGTCTCCCTCTCTCTGCCCCTTCCCCACTCACGCTTTGCTCGCTATTTCTCTTAAAAATAAACCAACATTTAAAAAAAATTAAACTTATAAAAAAAGTGGGTCAAATTTTGGGGTGTAATAATACGTATAATATTAATCTTAGAGTCAGTTGCTTTTACTAATACCACAGTATGTACTATCCAAAGCAAACTATTAACTGTCTTGCAAGAATCAAAAAATTTTACTTCAAATGGCACTTGGGGGGCACTTGAGTGGCTCAGTTGTTTGAGCGTCCAACTTCGGCTCAGGTCATATCTCACATCCGTGGGTTCAAGCCCCACATTGGGCTCTGTGCTGAGAGCTCAGAGCCTGGAGCCTGCTTTGGATTCTGTGTCTCCCTATCTCTGCCCCTCCACTGCTCATGCTCTGTCTCTCCGCCTCTCAAAAATTAAAATAAAGCATTAAAAAAACTTTCTAAAAAACAAAACAAATGACACCTGGTATTCTGTGAATGAAACCAGAAGTAACTCATAGAAAGGAGACAAATATTAGCCATCTAACTTTTCACTTACTAATAACAAAGTCATATAAACAATAAATTATCAAAATTTCTCCACTTAATAAGTCGTAATGGCTCACAAATCAAAGAGTAAGAGTTTACTTTATTTTTTAGCTTATCTTTATAATGACAAAAAAGAATCCAAAATATAGAATCTAAAACTAAAGGATCATGAGATAAATATTTTCAAATATGTTAATATCCACCTCAATTGTGATTAAGGAAATTTCACGTTAATAATCTCAACAGTTCTGCTGTCTATCTTCTTCAAAGAGCTTCCTAACCTCATTTTTTAAAAGACTGTATTTTATTTAAGTTTGAGAGAGCACGTGTGCACATACATAAGATGGGAGTGGGGGGTAGAGAGATAGGGACAGAGAGAATCCCAAGCAGGCTCCATGCTGATAGTGTCAGCACCCCTTTAAAGACTGATCAATTGGTTCATGGTGCCCATTATAGATTTTATTTTTAAGTAATCTTTATACTCAACGTGGGGCTCGAACTCACAACCCTATAATCAAGAGTTACATGTTCTATCAACTGAGCCAGCCAGCCTCCCTCTAACCTCATTTTTTAAAACTTTCAATCATATAAAAGTTTTATAGAAGCAGATATTTTGCCTTTAATAGCTAAGTTCTGTTTCTGACCCCTCAAGTCCTGGCATTCTCTGGAGCGAGCACACAGGCAGATAGATGGATACATACATACATACATAATTTTATATATGTAAAAGGATATTCATTCAGCTATGTGTGTAACAGCAACTTAGAAACAACTCCAATATTCAATGTTAAAGGTATTAGTTTAATCAATTATAGTACATCCATATAGCATAATATGATGCAACTATAAAAATAATGTCAATGAAGTGAAAAAAGGCTGGTCACATCATTAAGCGAAAAAAGCAGGTATGTACACACACAAATATTTTACAAACACACATATATACATATATATAGAATAGGTTCTCAAACTTTCTTTTTTTTCTTAATTTTTTTTAATGTTTATTTATTTTTGAGAGAGAGCAAGAGACAGAGTGAAGTGGGAGAGGGGCAAGAGAAAGAGAGAGGGAGACACGGGATCCGAAGCAGGCTCCAGGCTCTGAGCTATCAGCACAGAGCCTGACATGGGGCTGGGACCCACAGACTGTAAGATCATGACCTGAGCTGAAGTTGGACGCCCACCCTGCTGAGTCACCCACGCACCCCACGTTCTCAAACGTTCAAGAGCAGAACATTCACCTTTAGCAGATTCTAGGATTCCCACTCCAAAAGGTTTTCAGTGGGGTCCAACAGTATACATTTTTAACAAGCAGCTCAGATGATTCCAATGAGGTAAACTGACTACACTTTGAGACACTCATCTAGAAAGATGTACACCAAAAAGGTAATACTAGTTCTCTCTCCAGGGGCACCTGGTTGGTTGAGCATCCAACTCTTAATTTCAGATCAGGTCATGATCTCGCAGTTCATGAGACTGGGCCCCACTATGGCTCTGTGCTGACTGTGCAGAGTCTGCTTGGGATTCTCTCTCTCCCTCTTTCTCTATGCCTACCCCACTCACATGCTGCTCACACTCTCTCACGCTCTCAAAATAAATATACATTAAAAAAAAAAAAAAGGATAATCTCTCTCCATGATAAGGTTCTTGTTTAACTAGGGGAAGAGGAAGATTTAAAGACTGAGAAAGTTGGGGCACCTGGGTGACTCAGTCTGTTGAGCATCCAACTCTGAATTTCAGCTCAGGGCATTATGCCAAGGTCGTGGGATCAAGCCCCACATCAGGCTCCACATTGAGCATGGAGTCTGCTTAGGATTCCCTTTCTCTCTCCCCAACTCACACACACACTCTCACTCTCAAAAAAAAAAAAAAAAAAGAAAGAAAAAGAAAAAGAAACAATCAGAATAGAAGCTCTTACCATAAAATCCATACACCTGTGTTATCTGTCTACTCTCATGATTTCCTCGCAAAAGTGTAATACGATCAGGCCATTTAGCCTTTAGTGCAAGAAGGTAAGTGAAGGTCTCCAAACTATAGTAACCTCTGTCTACAAAATCACCCTGTAAAATAAAAGTTTATAGTTAGAAACAATAGCAACAATATTTTTTAAACTACACCAAAGTGTACAAACTCAGAGACCCAGCCAAAAATAACAAAAATGAAGAGTCAAACATTGAATTATTTGAATATTGGATTTTAACAATAAATTCAAATTGAAGTAAATACGCTATTTCTACTAAATGTCTGTGCTAGTTTAGGATTCAACAGCACTGCAGAAAGCTGCTGTACAATTCTCTCAAGGATCCTCCCTACAAAATCATCATTTTCCCAATTCTCTATCACCTACACTAGCAGATGTTCCTAAAAGGTCATGTGTGAATCAAAAATTTTTAAATGAATTTTAAAAATCACTTTACTATATCAAAAAAATTTACCAAATTGAAGAAATAGTATTTTTGTAAAAGCAGATACCATAATTATACCACTGTTCTGGGTTCAGCTTTGTATTTAACAACTATGTAAAGCCATACTAATGAACACTTCTCATTAATGTCTTACTGGGGGCAATATTAGAACAACAGGAAAACAGCTGAAAGAATAGGAAAGTGACCCACGCTTTTAGAAGGAAAATGACAGGATTTAGGAAAAATTTCAACAGTAACATTATATTCCAAAAGGAAATTAAGCAAATATCCACCTTAGTCCCAAATGTGTATGTGCCTATAATCACCAATCCACAAATTAATAACTGATGAAAATGCTCAAAAAAAGTGTGATAAAATAACAGTAAATTGAAGATTTGTGTCTTAAATCTGTGGTTCTGGGCTATTTTTCTGCCAATCATTACTTGTAATGGTTGTAGGGTTACAACCCAGTCCTATGCACACAGCAATACTAACGCAATTATTTTCAACTAGATGAGATGGCAAAATGTAAAAAAATATATAGAATCACCTTTTCATATATTTAAATAGTAAATGTCACATGACAATGAAATAATTATGTAATTAACATGTAACAAGTCAGATCCTTTCCATTTTAGTAAGTATTTGGTATCACTGGGATTTACATACCATAAATATGTAGTTTGTGTCAGGAACCTGACCTCCAGTTCTGAATAGTTCACAAAGGTCATAAAACTATAAAAGAAAGGCAATATATGCTGATTACAAATTCCTGTGAAGGAGTAAAATAATAAAACTGAGAGCAAAATGTGTAAAGAAGCATTTAATTAAGACAACCTCAAATATTTACACTTATAAAAAGAAATTAAGTGTAAGCAAAACTGCCAAGCACACAGCTCTCAAGCCTAAAAAAGGCACTAAAATAAATCTCACAATTACCATTAAAGACATTCTTAGATCATTAATATTATAGGCCTTCCCCCTCAAATTTCTGTCATTTATTTCCCCATCTATCACTAGAGAATGTTCTTCTAAAGTCATTTCTATGCACAGCATGGGGCTTGAACTCACGACCCTGAGATCAAGAGTTGCAGGCTCTACTAACTGAGCCAGCGAGGGGCCCCATCACTTGACAATTTGAAGTAACTGATCATTTATCTAACCTGTCAATAAGCTAACCTAACCACTCCACCACATACTCAATATCTATTTTAATGACACAGAAGGTAAGAAAACAAGGGGATAAGAATTTCTTTCAAAGAATGAATTTACATGACACTTCATAGTATCCTGAAGAGCAAATCAACCTACCTTCCCACACTCTACTTTGGAGATGTGTGCCTTCAGGCTCTATAGCTGTGGAGTGTCTTCTCAGTAATTAATAAAACAGAACTCTATATTTCATCGTGTTCTATTTGACTGAAAATTGGAAACTGATAAATTGATCGTTTGGTAACTTCAGTCAACTAGATTATCTTCATCCTAATTGCTAAAAACTTCACAGTTCTTCTAAGAAAGGATTTTGAATTAAAGAAATTGACTGTAATATATTGTACCAACTACAACTAATTATTTCCTATACAGTTATCTTCTACACTTGATAATAAAATTATTACTTAAATTTCTAACACTTAAAACAGTACAGAAATCTTAATCACAGTGAACAAAAGTGAAATTTAAATGTCAATTACTAAAAGAAATAAAGCACTACTCTTTATAATAATGTTTCATAAATCTGAATAGTTGTTACTTGCTTAGAGTTAAGAAAAACTTGAAAAACTTTAAAATAAAATTTTCCTTGGGTGCCAGGATCACTCAGTTGGTTGAGCATCCGACTTTGGCTTAGGTCATGATCTTGCAGTCTGTGGGTTCAAGGCCTGCATCGGGATCTGTGCTGACAGCTAAGAGCCTGGAGCCTGCTTCAGAGTCTATGTCTCCCTCTCTCTCTGGCCCTCCCCTGCTCACGCTGTTTCTCTCTCTCTCTCAAAAATAAATAAACATTAAAAAAATTTTTTTAATTAAATTTTCCTATCTTAAAATTAGCAAGCAAATAAATGAAACAAATGTTCACTCTCAGTCAAGTGGTAAACTTTTGTCCAAAGTATTTGCTGTCCACTTCTACTACGTAAAGACCCTCTCTGAGAGTATACTTCTCAATCCCCATCTCACAGATGTATATACGATATATGTACATATCATTTACATAGTATTTATATACATATACACAGATAATATGAACAGTAAAAATATGTGCGTGTGGGTGTGTGTGCACACACATTTGTGTCATTCTGGCCTAGTATTTCCACTTCTGTGACTATATCCTAAGGGCAAAAAAAAGTAAGAAGTAAAAGAAATAAATAACTGCTGTGTGAAAATATAGAAAATGTGTTACAACATCATTTATAACAACAAAGAAACAACCTTCATGACTAACGTAAGACACTATTTTAACAAAGTATGATCTACCAACTCAAAGGCCTGGACCAATCATGAATAATGATTATAATGCCTGGGTGGCTCAGTTAGTTGAACATCCAACTTCGGCTCAGGTCATTATCTCACGGTTCATGGGTTCAAGCCCCAAGTCAGGCTTTGCACTGACAGCGTGGAGCCTGCTTCAGATTCTCTGTCTTCCTTTTTCTTTGGCCCTCCTCAACTCTCTCTCTTTTAAAAATAAACATTAACAAAATTTCTCTTAAATAATAATGGTTACAATGGAAACTATGTAGCAAAATGTAAAAACAATTAGGGAAAAGAATGGAACACAAAACTTGACCTATAATTAACTACACAATTTTATTATGTAAAAATTGAGTATGTATACACACAGAGAACAGAAACATGCAAAAGTTTTATAAAACAGTTGCTTTTGTAAAAGTATGGTGGAAGTGTCCTTTAACTCTTCTACTGATGTTTATAGAAATAATGTTCTTAAATAAAACCTTTTTAAGTTCCCATTTACCCTATATACATTTAAGAGACGATCAAATATTCTGCTTTAAGAACCCAACAGTTCCTACTCTATCAAGGAAGTTTAGTCCAGAATTAATTAACATAATAAACATTTACTGAGAACATGTGAAGACAACCAAGCTTGTCCTACATTACTGGAAGCTCACCTCATCCTTTCACAAAGAATTTCTACCATCTATTATATGTTTCCCACATCACAGAAACTCTATAAATGTTCTCATTTTAAAACGAAGGCAATCCTGAGAAGTGGATTTTAGTCTATCGTTTGAGGCAAGGAAAACAGTGGCTAGCTCAGTAGTTTTTAAACTTTTTAGTTTCAGGAACATTCATAATTCATAGACTTAAAAATCAGAGGTCCCCCAAAAGTTTTTTGCTTATATAGCCTTATATCAATTGCTATTAACCATATTAGAAATGTTTCTAATCATTTTTAATATTTAATATTTTAAATCACTAACAACTTATTAAATGGTAACATACACAGATTTCTAATGAAAAATAAATAATGGTATTCAAGAGAAAAACAAATTTAATGTCTGGCTAAACAGAATACGGCTAGATTTTCATAACCTGCCTCTGCATTCAAACTGTTGGGATATTTTTATTTTACAAAAGGGAAGAGTATTTTAAGAACTTTTAGAAATAAAGGTGCATATTCTTTTAATATATCAAAATTTGGTAAGTGGTCTTTTCCTACTCTGATAGAAGACAAACTGGTCTAACACTCTTAGTAGCTAACACACTGGTCATTTGGAAAACAGAAATGATATTTCATTATATATCACCAAAAATAATATTTGTTAATATCACACCAACAGAAAAGTCGTTAAGTACCAGAAGCTGACAGCCTTGGGGCACCCAGGTGGCTCAGCTGTTTAAATGTCCAACTCGGACTCTTGATTTTATCTCGGGTTATGATCTCACAGTTCACGGGTTCGAGCCCTGCATCAGGCTCTGTGCTATTAGTGAGATTCTCGCTCTTCCTCTCTCTGCCCCTCCCCTACTTGTGTGCTCTCTCTCTCTCTTTCTTAAAAAAAATGAAAAAAAAAAAGAGTGATAGCATAGATATGTCACAAGCTTAAGTAGCCTCTTTTTTGGTGGAAAACATTTTTTACTCGAGATAATGAATGGCAAACTATGGGTATCTGGCAAGCATCTTTGCAATAGTGAAGGAAGTGGGCCAGTCATTTCAAGGAAACCAATTGACAATATTTACTGCCAATGACAAAATCTGAGTCTTCAGATGAAAAACACAGAATTGAAAACTTGAGTCCACCACCATGAGGCTGTCACTATATTATATGTCTTATAGCCACAACTCCATTGTATGTATACAGCAGACTGAGTGAGTGTTCTCTTCAGCTTTCATTCCCAGTTTAAAAAATATATATACAAATACCTCTACAAAACACAGAGGGTTTCCAACTATGGTACATGGTGACAGTAAGAGTCTAGAGATGCGGTGTACTCCTCCTGCCACTGCTTTGAAACTCCTAAAAACCCAGCAAATGAGAAAATGAGACAAATCTTCCTCTTCCTACTCTAGCAGTGACTTGCTGTGAAATCATGCACCAACAATTTTATCTTTCGGAACCGTTGCTCTCATTCCCACTAAGGAAATGATACATTAAAATATAATATGAATGAGTAAAATGATTAAATAGAAATGAATAGAATAGAAAATTAGTGCCTAAAACCAAAGCACCGCCTGTTAATCACAATCACTATGAACTGTCCACATACATTTTCTCTCTTCCCCATTCCACAGAGCAATAATGCTGCATTCTATCCACTTTGCAAGTATAATGTCAACAAATTCCATGAATAATTTGATCATTGCTTTTACTCACTGTGATAATAACCAGGAATCATTAGTGTCCCCCAGACTGAGGCAATCTATCAAATGACCAGCTGTTTTTGTTGTTTTTCTGGTGGCTTTTTTGCAGCACAAGTGGAAACACAAATCAACTACGGACAGTACAAAAGCTAAAAATCTGCTCATGAAATTTTACCTGTCCGTGTATGTCTCCACACACTGTTACTGGTGTCGATACTGGCTGGACATTTGACTCTTCTAAGAGGAGGTCACAAACATAGTCACATAGCCGCTGTAAAAAAGAGAAAATAAAATGCAACCTTTCACTACAATATTAAAATTAAGGGTCAAATGCAAAAAAGACAAGAACTAATATGTATATTGTTTCATAGGAAACCATCCTTTAACAATTCTGTGATATGATTTCTGTCCGTTTTTTGCCTTCATCTCATAATGCCTGAGAATGATACAATGGCTATTCCAAATTGTCTGGCTACAGAGACAATAGGTTTAAGAAAACAGCTTTAAAGAAACTGTAAAATGATGTTTTTCACCAAGTAAATGTAAGAGTAAATAATTTTAACTTGAAAAGGTTTTTATCTATTAATTTCTATCTACTAATTTTTAAAGTAAATTGCAAACCATGCACTTACCATATGACCTAGCAAATGCACTCTTGGCAATGAAAATTTATATCCACATAAAAATTTGTACACAAGTGTCCAGAGAAGCTTAATTCATAACAGCCAAAAACTAGAAACAAATCAGTGTCCTTCAACAAGTGAATAATTGAAAAAACTGCTAAGTTCATTCCATGGAATACTATTCAACAATAAAAAGAAACTATTGACACAAAACAACCTGGATGAACCTCAAGAGATTTATGCTGAGTGAGGAAAAAAAACCTATCCCAAAAGGTTATATAAGGTATGATTCCATTTATATAACACTCCTGAAGTAACAAGTTTCTAGAATTGGAGACCAGCTTAGTCTCCTCTCTTGCCAGAGGTCCAGAAGTTAGGCGCAGCAGGAGGGAAGTGGGTATGATTATAAAAAGACAAAATGAGGAATCCTTTCGGTAATGGAAGTGTGTCTTGAATGTGGGGTTGGATACATAAAACTACAGATGTATTAAGATTGCAAAGAACTAAATACACACACATGTGCACACACATGCACGCACACGCACACACACACACACGAGTACAATAAAAACTGGTGAGGGGCACCTGGGTGGCTCAGTGGGTTAAGCGTCCGACTTCGGCTCAGTGATCTAAGGCTTCATGAGTTCAAGTCCTGCATCAGGCTGTGCGCTGGCAGCACGGAGCCTGCTTGGTATTCTCTCCCACCTTTCTCTCGTCCCCTCTCCCCACTTTCTCTCTCTCTCTCTCTCTCTCTCTCAAATAAACATTAAAAAACATTAGTGAAAAAATATTGGTCCTCTGAAAACATATCAAAAGTTTTCATAGAAGGAAAATGATTCTCCCAACATTGCTATGGAGAAGGAAGTATATCACCTTGCTCTCCATAGAGAACTGGAGGAGACCCTACCTCCCAAGACCAATTTATACTACAGTCAGAGTTCCTACTAGATTTTATGATAGGTCTGCCAAGAAAGGAGAAATTAAACTACACAGGCATTAAAAAATATTTAAAAATTTTTAATTAATTAATTAAAGGGAGGGGACCTGGCTATAGAGCATGCAACCCCTTGATCTCAGGGTCATGAGTTCAAGCCCCACACTGGGTGTAGAGCTTACTCTAAACACACACACACACACACACACACACACACACACAACTACACAAGCATAATGAAATGATTTTAAACATTAATAAATCTAAATGCTACAGCTTACCTAAACATATGAGACACACTTTAACATCTATAGTTACTTTATACAGAGTCAAGCATAGGAGAGAATTCACAATGACAGGGCCGGGGGGTGGGGGGGGAAGGAGGCCCCTCAAAAGAAAATGAGGGGAAATACAGCTGCTTAGAAAATTTCAAAATAAAATGGTTGTTTCTTATTCCTATGGTAAGTTCCTGGTCTTCAAATACCACCTCAAAGACAAGATCTTTCTTTTGGCCTGGAGTCCTTCCAGTTATTCCCCAGTGTGTGCTTCTTTCCTGTGTGTTTTCTTTACTAGTCATACAAAACACTCACACTCTGGTCACCAAATGTGTGGAGGTGTCTTCCCCACAACAAGAAATTCTCTGTGACACCAACTGGTTGTCCTACAGTTCAACTCAATTCTGCCACTACCCACCCAGAGAAAGCATCAGATCCCAAAAGGGCTCAGTCCCACAAGACTGTGCCACCTCTTCACCACACACACACACTACAGACATCAGTCACAAGCTCAGGTTACCACCTATGCTTCTGACCAACTGGCTGTAGGTCAAGGGTTATGGAGATTACAAAGACCTCCTCCTTGGGTTTAATTAAATTGCTAGAGCAGCTCACAGACTCAGAAAAACATTTACTTACATGTATCAGTTTATTAAAGAATATGACAAAGAGAATGAATGAATATGCAGATGGAATGTTCCCCCATACTTTGAGGATTTTATGGAGGCTTCATCATGTAGACATGACCCATCATTAACTCCATTTTCAGCCCTTCCCTCTCTGAAAAGAATGGGGGGCAGGACTGAAAATGCCAAGCTTCTAATCATGGGTTTGGCCTTCCCAGTGATGAGCCTATTTCCAGGAGACATGTAGGAGCCCACCCAGGGTTACCTCATTTGAACAAGACACTCCTATTACCCAGGAAAGTGTAAGGGTTTCTGTGCTAGGAAGTGGGGCCAGAGACCAATATACAGTTTCTACTATATCACAGCATTAAAGACCACCTGTGTCAGGGGCACCTGGGTGGCTCAGTCGGTTATGCATCCAACTTCGGTTCAGGTCATGATCTCACAGTTCATAGTTCTACCCGGTGCCAGGCTCTCTGCTGTCAACTCAGAGCCCGCTTCAGATCCTCTGTCCCCTCTCTCTCTCTGTCCCGCCCCTACTCGTGTGCTCTTTGTCTCTATCTCTCTCAAAAATAAACATACATTAGGGGCACCTGAGTGGCTTAGTAGGTTAAGTGTCCAACTTCCACTCAGGTCATAATGTCATGGTTTTTTAGTTTGGCCCGGGTTGGGCTCTGACCTTTGCATTTTTCTGCCCATCCCCCACTTGCATGCACATGCTCACACCCCATCTCTCAAAAATACATAAACATTTAAAAAAAAACACACATCTATGTCAAATCTCTCACTGGACCCAGATGATAAGACTGGGACCCACAGCATTCAGGTCACAATACTATTTAATTTTTGCAACAGATCTAGAATCCAGGTTACCTACCTCTTTTCACTCTACTTAGCTGTTCAGCATAATATTTATCAAGAGCCTAATATGATACCAGTTCTTATTCTAGAAACAAAGTAAATAAATAGTAATGACCAAAAAGAATAAATGACCTGATCTCAGGGGCTTACACTCTAATGAGGAAAGGTACAGAAAATAAATAAGTAAAAAATATATACATACTACTTCTTCAGATAGTGATAAAAAGAAAGTAGAAAAAATGAAGCCCTGTAGTAGGGATAAATAATGGCAGAGGTAGGAAGTAGGTACTGATGTTTTATTTTTTTAATATTTTTTACATTTATTTATTTATTTATGTTTTATTTAGTTCTGAGAGAGAGACAGCGAGACAGCATGAACAGGGGAGGGTCAGAGAGAGAGGGAGATACAGAATCTGAAACAGGCTCCAGGCTCGCTGTCAGCACAGAGCCCGTCGTGGGGCTCGAACTCACGACCATGAGATCATGACCTGAGCCGAAGTCGGACGCTCAACTGACTGAGCCACCCAGGCGCCCCTACATTTATTTATTTTTGAGAGACAGAGACGGAGCACAAGCGGAGAAGGGGCAGAGAGACACAGAATCCGAAGCAGACTCCAGGCTCCAAGCTGTCAGCACAGAGTCCGACGCAGGGTTCAAACTCACAAACTGTGAGATCATGACCTGAGCCAAAATCAGACACTTAACCGACTGAGCCACCCAGGTGCCCTGGTACTGATATTTAAATAGGGTGAGCACAGAAGCCTTACTGATAAAGTGACTTTTGAGCAACAACCTAAGAAAGGTAAGGTTATGGGGGAACAGCATCAAAGCCAGAGAGAACAGGAAGTACAAAATGGTAATAGCTTCCTTGGTATGTGAGAAACATCAAGGCTGGTTATGTGTGGTTAGTGAACTGAATGAGGAGGAAAATAGAAGTGCACCACAGACACTTTCAGGTCCTCTGGGGTGAATGTAGGACCTAGGCTTTTAATAGGAAGCCACTAGGAGGTCCTAAGCAGAAGAGTGATATGATCTTATGTCTGCTATGTTAAAAATAGGCTATGAGGAACATGGGGGTAGGGAAGAGGTAAAGGCAGAAACAGGGACACCAGTTAGGATGCTTCTACAATAATCTACGTAAAACTTAATACTGGCTTGGACCAACATCATAAAAGTAGCAAATGATCACAAGTGAATGGATTCCAGATGTTTTCTGAATGTATCATCCACTAGATTTGAGAACAACTAGATAGAGTGTTGAAAGAAAGGAATCAAGGATGACTCAATGTTTTTGGCTTAAGTAACTACAAGGATGTTAATAGTCTCATTGAGATAGTTAAGACTCCAGGGAAAGATTTTCTTATTGTAGGTTATTTGGGAGAGACAGAGGATCCCAAGCAGGCTCCATGCTGTCAGAGTGGAGTCCAATTCAGGACTTGATCTCATGAACCCTGAGATCATGACCCGAGCTGAAACCAAGAGTCAGACACTTAACAAACTGAGCCACTGAGGTACCCCAGTTTTTTTTTCTTTTCCACAGAATTTAATTTTTTTGAGCAATTTTAGGTTCATAGTAAAATTGAGCAGAAGATAGAGAGAATTCCTATATATCGTCTGCTCACAAACACATACACACAATTTCTTCCACTATTAACACCCCATATCAGAGTGGTACATGTGTTACTAATGAACCTACATTGATACATCATTATTATACAGAGTCCACAGTTTAGATTAGGGTTCCCTATTGGTGTAATACGTTCTATGGGTTTTGACAAATGTATAATGACATGTATACACAATTACAGTATCATACAGAATAGTTTCACTGTCCTGGAAATCCTCTGTGCTTCATCTATTCATCCTTCCTTTCCCCCAAACCCTGGAAACCACTGATCTTTTTACTGTCACATAGTTTTGCCTTTTCCAGAACGTCATAGAGTTTGATTCATACCTTAGTCTTCAGATTTGCTTATTTCACTTAATGTATGCATTTAAGATTCCTTCATGTCTTTTTTTAATGCTTATTTTTGAGAAAGAGAAAGGACATGCACCCACAGGGGAGGGGTAGAGAGAGAGGGAGACAAGAGGATCTGAAGAGGGCTCTGTGCTCAGAGCAGAAAGCCTGATGAGGGGCTTAAACTCACGAAACATGAGATCATGATCTGAGCCAAAGTCGGACTCCTAACTGACTGAGCCACCCAGATACCCCTCCTTCATGTCTTTTTTTTTTTTTTTAATGTTTTTTCTACTTCTAGGAGAGAGAGAGAGACAGCGTGAGCAGGGGAGGGTCAGAGAGAGAGGGAGTCACAGACCGAAACAGGCTCCAGGCTCTGAGCTGGCAGTCAGCACAGGGCCCGACGCGGGGCTCGAACCCACGAACCGCGAGATCATGACCTAAGCGAAAGTCGGACGCTTAACCGACTAAGCCACCCAGGCGCCCCATCCTTCATGTCTTTCAATGGCTTGATAGCTCATATCTTTTTAGTGTTAAATAATATTCCATTGTCAGGGCACCCGGGTGGCTCAGTTGGTTAAGCAACTGACTCTTTTTTTAATTTTTTTTACAAATAGTTTATTGTCAAATTAGTTTCCACATAACACAGTGCTCATCCCCACAAGTGTCCTCCTCCATGCCCATCCCTCCTCCCCCCCANAAGCAACTGACTCTTGATTTCAGCTAAGGTCATATGTCACGGTTCTTGAGTTTGAGCCCTGCATTGGGCTATGTGCTAACAGTGTGGAGCCTGCCTGGGATTCTCTCTCCCCCTATCTCTCTGCCCTGCTTTCTCTCTCAATCTCTCTCAAATAAATCAAATTAAGAATAATTTAAAAAATAATAATAATATTCCACTGTCTTGATGTACCTGTTTATTCATCCATTCACCTACCAAAGGACATGTTGGTTGCTTCTAAATTTTAGCAGGTATGGATAACACTTCCATAAACATCCATATATAGAGTTTTTGGTGAAAATAAATTTTCAGTTAATCTGGGCAAATAACAAGGAACATGACTGCTAGACCATATGGTAAGAGTTTGGTAAGAAACTGCCAATCTTCCAAAGTGGCTACACTATTTTGCATTCCCATCAAGCAGGAATGAGACCTCCTGCTGCTCTACAACTCTGCCAACATTTGCTGGTGTCAATGTTCCGGATACAGTCCATTCTAATAGTCTCATGGTGGTATTACATTGTTGTTTCAATTTGTATTTCCCTAATGACACATGATGAGGAACCCCTTTTCATATGCTTATTTGTCATTTGTGTATCTTTTCTGGTGAGGTGTCTGCTCTGGTCTTTGGCCCATTTTTTAATGGAGCAGTTTTCTTATTGTTGAATTGTAAGAGTTTTTTGATTTGCATATTAAATTTTTAAAAAAATATTTATTCATTTTTCAGAGACAGAGACAGAGAGTGAGGGAGGGAGGGGCAGAGAGAGCAGGAGACAGAATCTGAAGCAGGTTCCAGGCTCTGAGCTGTCAGCACAGAGCCCAATGTGGGGCTTGAACCCACGAACTGTGAGATCATGACCTGAGCCGAAGCCAGATGCTTAATCAACGGAGCCACCCAGGCACCCCTGATTTGCATATTTTGGAGGAAAGTCCTTTATCAGATGGGTCTTTTGCAAATATTTTTCTCCCAGGCTATGGCTTATCTTCCCATTCTCAACTGTGCCTTTTACAAAGCAAAAGTTTTCATTTTAATGAAGTCTAATTTATCAATGATTTCTTTCATAAGCAGATTGTTTTGATTTTAGTTTGAGGGATGGGGAAGGAGGAACTTGATTTTTAACAACTTCACTGAGATAGAATTCACATACCAAAAAATACCTCTTTAAAGTACAAAATTCAGTTGTTTTTAGTATACTCAGTGTTGGGAAACTATCATCGTACTTAATTTTTTTTTAATTTTTTTAATTTTTTTTAATGTTTATTTATTTCTAGGAGAGACAGAGAGAGACAGCGTGAGCAGGGGAGGGTCAGAGAGAGAGGGAGTCACAGACTCTGAAACAGGCTCCAGGCTCTGAGCTGGCAGTCAGCACAGAGCCCGACGCGGGGCTCAAACCCATGAACCGCAAGATCATGACCTAAGCGAAAGTCGGACGCTTAACCGACTAAGCCACCCAGGCACCCCATTTTTTAAAATTTTTTTAATGTTTTATTTATTCTGAGAGAAAGAGAGAGACAGTGTGAGCAGGGGAGGGTCAGAGAGAGAGAGACACACACAAAATCTGAAGCAAGCTCCAGGCTCTGAGCTGTCAGCGCAGAGCCCGACACGGGGCTGGAACCCACGGACCGTGAGATCATGACCTGAGCCGAAGTTGGACACTTAACCAACTAAGCCACCCAGGCACCCCATCGTACTTAATTTTAGAACATTTTCAGTGCCTGCTGGTGGTGGCTGCATTGCTGTGTGGGAACTCATTGGCTGTGACCTTTGGGCTGGGAAGGACCACGCTCTCGGTGGAGGTAGGGGAACCAAGCCAAAGGCATGGCCAGTGCAGTGGCAGCAGTCAGGGACTGACTTACTGCTGCAGGATTTGCACGTCATTATGTTTTGCAAGCCATGAAACATAATATGGAGCCCTGAGTAAAACAAGTTTTTCAAAGTCTACCAAATTCTGCCTTCAGTGCCGGCTATTATAAAGGTGAGTTTGCATCCAAAATAACAAAACAAGCAGCAGCATTAATACTAGGCATAAGCTCTACTGCCAATAAAGGAAAAGTAAGATGCTCTTTGACAAATTATGCTTTAAAATCACCCACATAAGGATCTCCTTATATAGTAGCCAAAATCAATGAAGCTAAAGATTTACTAGAAGGTCAAGCTAAAATATGAGGTAAACATGATGAATTTTAAGTTATTATTAGTTTATATATATAAGTGCCAGCTTTTTAGAATAAAATGCCTCAAAGCTACAAGTTAAAAAAAATATTTTTCACCACCCCCCAAAAAACTATGTACCCATTGGTAGTCACTCCCCACAACCCCATCCCATGGCCCTAGGCAATTATTAATCTACTTTCTGTCTCTATGGATTTGTTCATTCTGGACATCTGACCTTTTTTTTTTATTTATGTTTACATATTTCTTAGAGAGAGTGCAATGCAAGAGCACAAGCTGGGGAGGACAGAGAAAGGGACAGAGGATCTGAAATGGGCTCTGCGTGGACAGCAGACAGCCTGAAGTGGGGCTCAAGCTCACAAACTATGAGATCATGACCTGAGCAGAAGTTGGACACTCAACCAACTGGCCACCCAGGTGCTCCTGGACATGTGGCCTTTTGTGACTGACTTCTTTCACTTAATATAATGCTTTTGGGTCCATTCATATTGTAACCTTTGTTATTACTTTCTTCTTTTTTACAAATAAATAATATTCCATTGTATGCATTTACCGTATTTTGCTTATCTACTCACCAGTTGCTAGGCATCTGGGTTGTTTCCACCATTTGGCTCTAAGAATCTGATTTTGACATATTAAGTCTGAGGTGCCTATCAGACTTACAAGTGCCTCAGATGTGCTGTAAACAAGTGATCAAATGAGTCTTGAGTTCAAGGAAAAGGATATGGGTCAGAAAGACCAATTTAGAGATTGTTAGGATATACATACACACACATACATACATACACACACACACACAAACATACATGAGACTAGAAGTGATAACTAAAGTGGTAGCTACAAATAGCAAAAAGGGTAAGATCAAAAAATTATCCTTCAGGGGCGCCTGGGTGGCTTAGTCGGTTAAGCGTCCGACTTTCGCTTAGGTCATGATCTCGCGGTTCGTGGGTTCGAGCCCCGCGTCGGGCTCTGTGCTGACTGCCGGCTCAGAGCCTGGAGCCTATTTCAGAGTCTGTGTCTCCCTCTCTCTCTGACCCTCCCCTGCTCACGCTGTCTCTCTCTCTCTCTCCTAGAAATAAATAAAAAACATTAAAAAAAAAAATTATCCTTCAGATATACCAATATTTAAAAGTTAGGCAAAAAAAAGAAGGAACAAACAAAAGAGACAGCTTGGTGAGACAGAAAGGCAACCATGACAATGTGGTATCCTGGAAGTCCAGTGAACAAATGGACTCAAAGTGAGAGGATCAAGGTGCGGGGACCAAAAAAAAGAAAGAAAAAGATGAGCGATCAACTGTGTTCAATGCTGCTGGAAGGTCAAATTTTGGAGAAATAGAGTAGGGCTGAGAGGGAATGCTCCTTTATTCCTAATCAACAAGTACCAATCCCAGAATATTTTATACTCTAAGGTGGGAAAAAGGGCATACCAATTAATGTCATGGCATAGATCAGAGTTTAAGAGCATAGCCTTTGAAATAAAAAAGACCAGAGGTCAAATAATCAGCTCTATCTCTTACAGAGTACTTAGCTTACTGTCCATTACTTAGCTGTGTATCCCTGAGAAAGCTACTTGGTTTCTCTGTTTCTCAGTTTTCTCATCCACAAAATAGAGACACCTTACCTAGGGATATTCTAAGTATTAAAATAGTGCATGCAAACTGCTCTGCAGAGTTTTACACATATACATACACAGTTATATACTTGATCTATTATATAGAAGTGTACACTGAATTATAACACCCAAAAGGAAGGGCACTTGGGTGGCCGGTTGGTTGAGTGTCCAACTTCTGCTCAGGTCATGATCTCATAGTTTCTGAGTTTGAGCCCCATATCAGGCTGTCTGCTGTCCACGCAGAGCATGACAGTTAAGCACCTGACTCTCAGTGTCAGCTCGGGTCATGATCTCACAGTTCGTAAGATCAAGCCCCACGCTGACAGCACGGAGCCTGCTTGGGATTCTCTCTCCCTCTCTCTCTGCCCCTCCTCACCCCTCTCAAAATAAATAAACATTAAAAAATTAATAATATATATATTTTAAAGATTTTAAATTTAAAAAATTAAAAATAAACAAACAAGGGCACCTGGCTGGCTCAGTCAATAAGAGCATGCAACCTGGGGTTGTGGGTTCAAGCCCCAAGTTGGATGTAGATACTACATATAAATATCTTTATGGGGCGCCTGGGTGGCTCAGTCAGTTAATAGTCCTATTTCAGCTCAGGTCATGATCTCACAGCTCATGAGTTCAAGCCCCACATTGGGCTCTGAGGGGGCTCTGTGCTGACAGCTCAGAGACTGGAACCTGGAGCCTGCTTCATATTGTGCCTCGGTCTCTCTCTCTGCCCCTCCCCCACTCACACTGTGTGTGTGTGTGTGTGTGTGTGTGTGTGTGTGTGTCTCTCCTTCAAAAATAAATGTGAAAAAAATTTTAATAACATTCTTTATAAATAATCTTAAAAATATTTTTAAAGTTGAATAAAATTTAATTTCATGATATGTAAATTACTTATCAAATCTATTATTTCTATATATGCTATTATGTATATATATATATATATAACCTGTTACTCTAAAAAATGATAATAATTAGGGGCACCTACGTGGCTCAGTCACTTGAGCATCTGACTCTTGATTTTGGCTCAGGTCATAACCTCAGTTTGTGGGATCAAGCCCCATGTCAGGCTCTCTGCGGATAGTGAGGAGTGTGCTTGGGATTCTCCCTCTCCCTCTTTCTGTGCCCCTTCCCAATGTGCATGCACGCACCTTCTCTCTCAAAAATAAACATTAATGATAATAATAACCACCTTGATGAGAACCACTCAAAACCACTCCTTATGAAGATGGCTACTCTTCAAATTTCAAACATTTCTGAAATGTTTTTTCTGATGTTATTTAATTTTTCAAATAATACAATAATTTTTTTTAATTTTTTAATGTTTTATTTCTGAGAGAGAGAGAGAGAGAGAGAGAGACAGCGTGAGCAGAGAAGGTCAGAGAAAGAGGGAGACACAGGATCTGAAGCAGGCTCCAGCCTCTGAACTGTCAGCACAGAGCCCAATGCGGGGCTCGAACCCACAAATTGCGAGATCATGACCTGAGGGGAAGTCAGACGCTTAACCAACTGAGCCACCCAGGAGCCCCTACAATAATTTTTTTAATGTTTATTTTTGAGAGACAGAGAGACAGAGAGACAGAGTGTGAGTAGGGGAGGGGCAGAGACAGGAGGAGACACAGAATCTGAAGCAGGCTCCAGGCTCTGCAGAGCCCAACATGGGGCTCAAACTCATTACCCGTGAAGCCATGACCTGAGCCGAAGTCAGACACTTAACTGACTGAGCCACCCAAGCACCCCTACAGTGACGTTTTAAAGTACCTATCTTGGGACCTTACCCACCTTATCTAGGTATAAACTCTTGTCTAATTAATATCTGTACTATTTTTCAGGTACACTCACCAAACCTTCTCAAAGAAAATTTCACCAATGTATTTGTAGAAGTACTTTGCTGTAATCTGCATAAGAGTAGGCAGAGTTTTCTGTGTGTTGCCCATGAGGCCTATATGTTGTCAGGCACTTGCCTCATCCACACTCCCATTCAGATTTTACGCCTTTTAAGAAAAGGCCAAACTTCCATCAGCGAAGGTCAAAACCCATACCAGGAATTTCAAAGTTTCCCCCAACACATCCTCTGACACAAGCTGCCAAAGAAGCTACCTCCCCTTCTTCTCTCCATAATGTATCTCTGGAAAAGAAAAGTGCTCTATTTCCTACCATGTTGATCAGTCTACTTCCCCACTCTCACAAAATTGTTGGTTCCTTGTACATCCTTTTGAAGATCAATTACTAAAATGTTACCCAACAAACCTACTATAAACTCTACCCTATATTAAACCAAACTGTCCTTCAGGGAGGCCCATCCTCCCCCTGGATTGTACTACCCTCCTTTCCCAATTGCTTTTTCTCAAATTACAATTTATATATATATTTATATATAAATTATATATATATATAATTTTTAATGTTTTTTATTTATTTTTGAGAGAAAGAAAGACACAGTGTGAGCAGGGGAGAGTCAGAGAGAGAGGGAGATACAGAATCCAAAGACAGGCTCCAGGTTCTGAGCTAGCTCTCAGCACAGAGCCCGGTGTGGGGCTCGAACCCACGGACCGTGAGATCATGACTTGAGCTGAAATCAGACACTTAACCAACTGAGTCACCCACGTGACCCTAATTCTTTTTAAGTAGGTTCCACACCCAAAACGCAGAGCCAGAACTCACAACCCTGATATCAAGACATGAGCTGAGATCAAGAGTCAGATGCTTAACCGACTCAGCCACCTAGGCACACCCTACAAATTACACTCTAATGTCATGCCATACACCTGTGGTAAGGTCCATTCAAGGAAACAGAGCTAGTCTAGACTGTGTAGACTATAAACCAGATACACAGGATGTTGTTATTCAACAGTTACCTTCAAGGAGGACCCGGTGGAGAAATGTCTCTTTGCTCCCTCTATCAGGGATAGGTGTGATTTCCCTGAGAAGCTTGTGTTTGTCATCTTTGAAACTTGGTGAATTTTTTAACTGATCAGTTTCAATCTTTCAGTAGACTCCTAGAAAACTTTGGGCTTAATCTCAAGGAAGTAATCTACTCATCACAGCTTTTATTTTGTATACAATTCTTACTTTTACTACTGGGTCCATCTTGGTTTCCTATCTTTACATTCTCTCTGTCTCATTTTTCTTACTTCTTCTAAATGTAATTTACCTTGCTATATCGAATGCACCTTCATAAGCCAATCTATATTCTTTTGGGAACAAGGTAAGATATCATTAACATTCTGAAACTAATGACAGCACAGATTCCTGAAGGACTCCATGATTCCCATGTGCGAACGTGCCAGAATTTGCTCCTACCCCATAATGCCCATTGAACTGCAAGCCACGGCTAGTGACTGGCCCATACTCCCCAGTGCTGATCTAAAAGCAACAGTAGACCATAAACTCAAGAACTTTACTGTGAAAACTTGCCAATCTTAAAAGCTGGTTAGTATCTAGGTAATACATGTAAACTACTTAGGCAGCATCTTCAACCCAAGGCCAGGCACACTACCTTGAGTAAAATAACGGCTGGCTCTTGTCTCTGCCATTTCTGTGGTTCCAAATGAGAACTTAAAGAGCCGAATCTCTAACCCAAAGCTATTGCCTCTCATCTCTCCAGTTCAACAGTAGCTTACAAGTTCAAACCAAGCACACACAAAATAATAAGTCTATGAAATCTCAGTACAAACTCTATGGGAGTCAGCCAACTACACACACAGTGGCTTCAAGAAGTGTACCCTTGCTGGGGCGCCTGGGTGGCTTAGTCGGTTGAGCGTCCGACTTTTGCTTAGGTCATGGTCTCGCGGTTCGTGNCCAAAGTCCTTTATTGTGGCTTTGTTCTACTGCTTGGTTCATATGAAGTGTGGTTTCTCTTATTGCTCCAAAATAGTCACTGAGGCAAGATTCTCAATCTTACCCAATTTTAGGGCAAACTACACCCATCTCTCCCCATGGTGCCCAATGAATTCCCAATCCTTGAACAAGTAGGGGTTCATAGCCCCCTTTATAGAAAACATTATTTCCCTTCTCTATCTTTCCCTCAAAATAGTCAAGGTTCCATTCTATTCTCTGCTCCTATCTCCCTGTTTCCTCTTGCCTCTCATATTTAAAACATTGGGTTTTTAGTTTTGTAATTCTATGTTTAGCTCATCTTGCTATCTAGAACATACTATTTCCTTTAACATACTGGTATTTATAAAATCTCTTGGCTTAAGAAATAAAAACCTATCTAAAAAGATTTTTTATATAGCCTTTGTATAGAACTTCTACAAACCTCTGGGGATGAGGAGCTGGAATCCAAGATGACAAAAAACATTCACACCCTTACAATCCAGAGGAAAATATCATTATCTTCAACCTAAACCAAAGTTTCTCAGCCATGGCACTATGGGTAACTCTTTGTTGTGGGGGGCTGCTGTCCTGTGCATTACAGGAAGCTTAGCACCATCTCTGGCCTCTATACCCACTATATACCCATAGTAACTTCCTAGCTGAGTTGCATATAAAAAATGTACCAAATATCTTCTCAGGGGCAAAATCACCCCCAGTTCAAAACCACTGGTTTAGACCTATTTCCTGAGTTAAAACTATTAGAACTATTAGTGTCTGAAAACACATTTGACAACCAATAAATATTTGTTACCTGACCACCCTGTGTACCTAACAGTATCCTGGACATCTCTGCCTCAATGTCTTGACTTGGCAGGCAGCATCCCAAACTCAGTACGGCCCAAACCAAACTCCCTTGCATTCCTTAATTTTTTTCAGTATTTACTAAGTAATCTATGGCAGAAACTGAGGTTACACTGAGCTCTCTCTTCCTCATTACCTAGACCTAACCTGTCAACAGGTCCTACTATACCTTCTTCATCTCCTTTTATTTTTTTTTTTTAAGTTTATTTTGTTTTAGTAATCTCTAAATCCAACATAGGGCTTGAACCCACAGATCAGAGTCACATGCTTTTCTGACTGAGACAACCAGGCACTCCCATCTCCTTTTAAACACAACAATTACTTGTCACTGTCTTATGTCAAGCTCTCATGTCACTTGGTCTACTGCTTCTATAACATTTTTGTCCCATTCCAAACCACGGTCCACAAACGCTACCAGACTCCTATTCTAACCCTACTGTCCTCCTTAAAAATCTCTCAACGGTACTCCTCTGACTAGGGCAGTGTTTCCAAAACTCTATTCAGGTAACATCTTCACGATTTTTGTCATATTCCCACCAAATACGACAGTGTATCTCTGTACTAGTTTTCTTTGAATCTACTTTTCTTTTTAGTTAGCTATATTTTAAACAACATCCCAAATTCATAATATGATTTCTTTTTCCCTAAAATATAAAAGCATTTCTAAGTGTTTATCCATGTACCACCTAAAAGATAAAAATCCAAGTTTATCAGCCTAGTGTTCCATGATTCGGCCTCTGCCTGCCTTCCAAGCCCCACCTCCAGCCATACCAAACCACTTCAAGGTCCCTGAACCAGCCATGTTCTTTCAGATTAAGCTATACCATTGCATATGGCATTTATTCTGCTTGAACATTCCTTCCTTCCTATTTTGTCTACATGAACAAACTCTGCTCATCCTCTCATTGTTCCTCCTGTGTGAAATCATCTCTGGCTCCAGTTAGAAGCTGCTTTTATTTTTATTTTTTTTAATGTTTTATTTATTTCTGAGGCGAGAGAGAGAGAGACAGACAGAGAGAGAGAGTATGAGCAGGGGAGGGTCAGAGAGAGAGGGAGACACAGAATCTGAAACAGGCTCCAGGCTCTGAGCTGGCTGTCAGCACAGAGCCCGACGTGGGGCTCGAATCCACAAACCGTGAGATCATGACCCGAGCCAAAGTCGGACGCTTAACCGACTGAGCCACCCAGGTGCCCCAGATGCTGCTTTTAATATGTTATGTTCTCCAATATCCTGAACAGCCCTCTATTAGAGAACCTAACACACCATACAATAATCATTCGTTTATCTATCTCTTTTACTATATCAAGAGCCCCTGAAAGGTATAGAGAAGTATCAGATTCTATCTGTGGCACCCACAGGGAACACTACCTGACAAAAGGAGATATCCAAAACAATGTGTTTGTAAAATGGTATAAAATTATACTTAAAATTTTTTAAAAATATTTTTTATTTATTTATGTTCTTTTAAATTTATTTCTGAGAGAGAGAGAGAGAGAGAAAGTATGAGCAGGGGAGGGTCAGAGAGAGAGGGA
>NW_027530625.1:2477302-2599682 GCF_008692635.1 Crocuta crocuta
AGAAGGGGGGGAAAGAGAGAGAGGGGGGGGGGGGGGTGAGAGAGAGAGAGAGAGAGAGAGAGAACACGAGTGGGGAAGGGGCAGGGAGATGGAGACACAGAATCTGAAGCAAGCTCCAGACTGAGTTGTCAGCACAGAGCCTGATGCAGGGCTCAAACTCATGAACCATGAGATCATGACCTGAGCTGAAGTCAGATGCTTAATCAACTGAGCCACTCAGGCGCCCTTATACTTTTTTTTTTTAAGTTTATTTATTTTGACAAAGAGAGCATGTGCCCAAGTTGGGGAAGGGCAGAGAGAGAGGGAGAGAGAGAATCCCAAGCAGGCTCCATACTCTCAGCACAGAGCCTGATACGGGACTTGAACTCACGAACTACAAGATCATGACCTGAGTTGAAATCAAGAGTTGGGATGCTTAACCGACTGAGCCACCCTGGCGCCCCACAAAAACAGAATACAACTAAATTCAATAAACCTTAACTGTTTGTCTATCACATACAAGGCAGTGTTCTAAGACTATGGAGAATACAAAAATAAACATACATGATCCTGGGCCTCAAGAAACTTGTAGTCTAGGGGCACTTGGATGGCTCAGTCAGCTGAGCGTCCAACTGTTGATTTCAGCTCAGGTCATGATCCCAGTGTCATGGGATCAAGATCCATATCAGGCCCCCTGCGATGAGCGTGGAGTCTGCTTAAGATTCTCTCTCTCTCCCTCTGCCTCTCTGTTTGTGCTTTCTCTAATTTAAAAAAAAAAAAAAAAGAAGAAGAAGCTTTGCAATCTAATGGTAGAAACTGATATATTTGCTATCACAGAAGGTAAAGCGGTAAAATGGAGCAATAAGGTGCTATGTGGCAAAGGTCAGTGCAGGAAAAAAAGAACGGGATTTCTTTTTTAAAAATGTTTTATGTTTATTTGTTCTTGAGAGAGAGAGAGAGATACCCACACAGAGTGCAAGCAGGGGAGAGGCAGAGAGAGAGAGAGGGAGACACAGAATCCGAAGTAGGCTCTAGACACAGAGACCGATGCAGGGCTTGAATCCATAAACAGTGAGATCATGACCTGAGCTGAAGTTGGACACTTAACAGAATGAGACACCAAGGTGCCCCAAAAAACAGGAATTTTAATTTTTTTAATTTTTTAAAATGTTTTATTTATTTCTGAGAGAGAGAGAGAGAGAGACAGCATGAGCACGGGAGGGGCAGGGAGAGACACACAGAATCTGAAACAGGCTCCAGGCTCTAAGCTGGCTGTCAGCACAGAGCCCGACATGGGGCTCGAACCCACGAACCATGAGATCATGACCTAAGCCAAAGTCAGATGCTCAACCGACGACGCCACCCAGGCACCCCAAAAACAGGAATTTTTAAGAGCAAATAAATTCAGGTGTATACTCTGCTGAGTCGCTGCAGCAAAACCCACTTAAACTTCATCAAGTCTTGGCTCTAATATTTGTTCTGCCTTACACAACAATTGTGTAAATGATAGAATGAAAATGAAGGTACCCTGAAAACTGTAAGCAGCTACGTACATCCTAATCATTGCTAATAATTCTGACTGTGGAATCCAGGAGCCCTGCATGGCGAAAGTAGCATCTAAGCTAAAGCCCAAAAGGGGCAACAAGGGCACTGTATAGAGGAAATATGAGTGGTAGTTATAGATGTGAACCCTAGACCCAGACTACCTAGGTTTGAATCCTAGCTCCTCCACTTACTTCCCAGCTTTGTACCTTTGGAAAGTTACTTAATCTGTCTGTGCTTCAGTTACCTGTCTATAAAATGGACCAAACATTATACATAACTCATAGAGTATGAAATGAGTCCATATTTGTGCTATGTAAGTATTTTAAAAGCAGGTGATAGAAACAGACTGAGCAGAAGCAAAGGAGGAGGAAAGTTCAGAGCGTGTTGTCAGAAGAGAGCAATCCAATGTGCTTAGAATGGAAACTAAAAAGAAAAGTGATGAAGTGTAACACGTACCTAGAAAAGCGTGCTATTTGTCATCCTAAAAAGCTATTAACTGCATCAGAAAAAGAGCTCTCCTAGGGAGGCTTTCCAACCTAGTTCATTGATTATGTGTACATCCTTAGGCAGATCATAAACTCTATGGAGCTCAGTACCCCTCAGTGAAGTAAGAAGGGTACAGAACTAGAAGAACTCTGATTTACTCTTAGCTCTGAAATTCTAGAAAAGGGACTAGAGAGTCATTAGAGACACGCACTATCCCATAGGACACCTAGAGCTACATGTAATTAGTCCAAATTGGGATGTGTCATAAACGTCAAATATTCACATTTCATAGACAGTACCCAAAAAAGGGTAAAATATTAAATTAATAATTTTTTTATAATGTTTTATTTATTTCTAGGAGAGAGAGAGAGAGACAGCATGGGCAGGGGAGGGTCAGAGAGAGAGGGAGTCACAGACTCTGAAACAGGCTCTAGGCTCCAAGCTGGCAGTCAGCACAGAGCCCGACGCGGGGCTCGAACCCATGAACCGCAAGATCATGACCTAAGCGAAAGTCGGACGCTTAACCGACTAAGCCACCCAGGCGCCCCTTAAATTAATAATTCTATATTGATTACATGTTGAAATTGAGTTAAATAAAATATTACTAAGATAAATGAAAAAGGGGAGTACCTGGGTGGCGCAATCGGTTGAGTGTCCAATTCTTGATTTTGGGTCAGGTCATGATCTCACGGTTTGTGAATCAAGCCCCTCGTTGGGCTCTGCACTGTTAGTGCTTGGGATTCTTTTTCTCCCTCTCTGTCCCTCCCCTGCTCGCTCTCTCCCTCAAAATAAATAAATACACTTTAAAAAAAAAAAAAAAAAGATTGATTTCAACTGTTTTTTTTTAACGTGACCGTTTGAGGCTCATGTTTCTGAGCATTTTATTTCTACCAGACAGCACTGCTGGAGACTATTTTCATAAGACATAGGAGAATATGATTCTGTGGCCAAAAAGATAAACAAAATGGCAGGTATTATCAGAAAGGGTCTTGAAAACACTGAAAACACTTTTCTAGCCCTATACAAAGCCATAGTGTATTCCTAACTGCCGCACTAGGTTCGATTTTCTTTGCAATACTTGAAAAAGATACAATGAAAAACCAAACTCAGGTAAACAATGATCAATAAAACAAGCACTAAGGTGAGTGACTAAACTAATGGGTTGAAGACTACTGTTTGTAATGAGAATCTATAAAATCAGAGTTCAAAATGAGGAGGTACAAAATCTCAGAAAAAAGCCAGGCAGAATTTTTTGAAGCTTTATGGAAGTATCTGAAATAAAGGTACAACTTTGCAGACCAAGGAGCCTATGTAAAAAACTCAGAGATGGCTCAAACTAAACAAAAGTGAGTTCCAAAAATATTACATTAACTATTAATTCAAAAAAGTGATTGTTATGGAAATGCACAGTTCCTTGTACAACTTCCTTACTTATATGTCACGTTTAAGAACCGTTCAAGAGATCAATCTACAAGTTATAGAATCCCTACTCCCCCAAATTCTTCAGTAGTCAGTAAACCTAGCTTTATCATTCATTCTTCCTCTTGGCCAGATATAGAATCTATATCTCCTATGATCCTCTCTGAAATCTTTATTGTAGATGAGAACCACATGAGCTCTTTTATAAGAAAAATTATGTTTTCATATATTTCATTTATTCCTACAAAACAGCTTTGAACATTCAATCTAATACTAGTGATCTGACCACATTCAATTCAAAATAGAGAGATTGTGATTAGATCTAAAACATCCTATGCATTTATTATTTTATTTAGTGCCTCCAACTTCTAGTCAATTTGAAAACACAGGTGAGGGGTGCCTGGGTGGCTCAGTCCGTTACGTGTCCAACTTTGGCTCAGGTCATGATCTCACGATTCGTGGGTTGGAGCCCCATGTCGGGCTCTGTGGTGACAGCTAGCTCAGAGCCTGGAGCCTGTTTCAGATTCTGTATCTCTCTCTGACCCTCCCCTGCTCACGCGATCTCTCTCTCTCAGAAATAAAAAAATTAAAAAAGAAAGAAGAAAACACAGGTGAATTGCTGTCTTCTTTTCTACCAGAACAAATCTCTTCCACACAAATATCCATTAAGTAGCCCCAGTGATTTGTATTCTTCCTCTGACACAATCTTCTATTTTGGCTCTAAAGCCTCAGAAAAGGTGCTCCTGGAATACTTTCTTGGCTTGTCTAATTTTAGTTTCTAATTCATGCCAAGAAGTAGAAACAAAATTAAATTTTTTTAAAAATACTCCAGACATGAACAACACAAGTACATTAATCTGGTCAAACCATTTCCAAGACAAAGAAGAAAAGCCTCCACTTAAGAGAGAAAAATTCAGAATTCTCTTTTCCCAATAGTTGCCCAGAAGATTAAAAAAAAAAAGTATTGAAACAGATACACACTAAGTACAATTTAATAGTATCACAAAGAGAAATGAAATGGTTTGACACTTATACTTCCTTAAGATGGGAAGAAAATCCAATGTTTATTAAACTAAACGGTCTGAAGAAAATCCAACTGATTATCTTTCAAATAATTTCAACAGCCAATCTCAAATTAATATCAAAACACACTGTAATAATAAGCAACGTTTTATTAATTATATACACAAAGCTTAAAACAGCTTTACGCGTGCTAAAAAAAAAAAAAAACCAAAAAAGTCCACATCAAATCGCTGGTATGAAAAAATCAACTTCATGTAAGGAATTAACAATGCCACCACAAGACATCTGGTTAGTTTTCCACTAATTAGGGCCCAATCTTGGTTGTATCCTCATTTCCTTAAAAAAGCATGTAACAGAGGAAGCCACAAAACTAATGTCTGAAGGACTCAGATGAACATAAATAAAAGCTACATTTCTAGTACTGGCTTTGTCCCCATTTTGATCAAATTATCCTATGAAAAAGGGGGAAATGCACAAGAATGACTCCCCCATCAAATGGCACATACAGCTAACATGTAAGTACACTTAACTTACATCCACCAGAGCTGATGTGACCTTAAACATTTTGCATACTTGTTGACTGATGTTAAATATCAACTTCCTGTATCAACAGAGCAGAAAAAAAAAAAGTAGTATCTTCCTTAAGAGAAAGAATTTACAAAGATACATTGCTTTAAATCCACAGATGGAAGGGAAGAAAAAGAACTCAAAACTAGAAACAGTTTACCCACTTAGCACACAGTAAATCGAAGTTAATTGAACAAGTGAAACAGGCACTAGCACTCATGGCTAAACACTGTCAGACACCTTAGCACTGGTTTTAACAAACGCAAGGGAGGACTTGTCAGAAAAGCAGTACACCAAACACTGACATTCCTCCTCGCTTTCATCCATTCCTTTACCCACACATACCTGCACTGTCACTTGGACTAAGCAGTAACAAAGAGCTCATCTCCTTGGGGAAACCAAGAAAATGAACTCTTGAGTTAAAGGATTATAAGGAAACAACCTCAGGGGCAGAAAAGTATTTGTATGGAAGGCCTACTACTTTATCCACTGAAATTGGCTCAACAGCCTACTGGGAAACGGTTCATATCTGAACTAGAAGTACAGCAACACTCGTACCAAGGAATTGGGACGCCGGGTACGGAAAGAGGGACGACCTGACGCTCTCTGACATCGCTACCCGACCGCTCTGGCCCACCGTCTCCCCGTTCCGCCGGGACCTAAACACACTGGGACTGCGTTCCGGGAGCAGGTGGTATCTCCTGTCAGACGCCGGCCACCCAGCGCTCTTGTCACCACGTCTGAGGGATGACCCCATCTCGAGGGCACTGTCCACTGGGACTCGGTCGGCCTCCGGGAGACCGGGGTCGGGGTGAGCGGAGAGGAGTCCTCCAAGCAAGGCTGTCAGGGGTCAGAGCCCTGGGGTAACCCGAAGGCCAAGAGGGGCAACCCCGGGGCAGAGGCCGCGACATCCCTCGGGATCCCCTCCGAGGAAACTGGAACGGCATTCGGGGGACTCGGGCTCTCCCCACCCCACCCCACCTCGCTCTCCACGTGACGCCTAGTCTGACCGGGTCGCTTCGCCCCGCAATAGGCCCTCCACCGGAACCGGACCGGACGGGATGCCGGCGGGGGTCCCGCGGAGAGAGGAAGGGCGGGTCGGCGGGAGCCCCACAGCCGGAAGGGGCGAGCCCCGCAAGCAGCGCTCCCGTCCCGGCTGGACTCACCTTCAGGTCGTTCTCCGGGAGGTATTTGCACAGCCGCGCTATCTCCACGTACTTGTCCAAGTCTAGGGGCGCCATTTTAGAAATAACAAGCCCCGACGGCGGCGGCGGCAGCGGCGGCGGCAGTAGTNCAGCGGCGTAAAGCTTGACCCGATTCTCCCCGCTGCCTCCGCACTTTAACATCCTCTCTCCTAGCTGAACCCAGGCTGCAGGTCCCTAGAGGCGAACCCTGGTCCAGACCGTGAAATCTGCTGGGACCCGTAGTTGTCTGCAGCGTGGAGTTCTGGGATTTGTAGTTTTCAGTAGTGGCCCGCTACTCCACTTTTTCCTCCCCTTCCCTTCCTTTAGACTTTCACTTCTGTCGGCCCAGCGAGGCTTTTCCGATGCAAAAAATACAAAGTAGGTGACTCTAGCCATTCCTTTGTTTCTCACTTCGACCCTTCTAAGCATTCTTTCACCAAAACCTCTTAAATTAAAAATTGGGTAAGCCTGGCCGTAATAACCTATTTGCACGTCAAGCCCTTGTGAAAACATTGTCTAAGCCTGTCAGAGACATCAGGCTACCGATCTTTCAGCCTTGAAGGAAGGGATACAGTGATTAAGCGTTTTTTATGCTAACTGCTATATAAATGCTGTTTTTCCGTTTAATTCTCATAACAATTGATAGGAAACCGAGGTTCAGAGAGGTTAAGTAACTTGCCCCCAAACTCACAGGAATTAGGCATGGGAGCAGAGATCGGAACATAGGTGTAGCTGGTTTAAGTGTACTTCAGAGTGAGTCTCATAATGGCAGGGAGTCTTTTGTTCTACTCCCAGCGGGGGGAAAAAAAAACAGAACCTGGCACTTAGTATAACCAACAATTGTTCATTTAACAGCTATTTCTTGACCGCCAGATACTGTTGCAGGCACTTAGGATATTTAGCAAGCAAAATAGACGAAGATCCCTATCCACTATCTGTAACTACGTTCTAGAATAGGAGACAGAACATAAACAACATAATAAATAACTACAGCATTTTAGAAAATGATAAGTGCCGGGGGGGGGGGGGGTTAACAGTATAAGGGAGATGGAGTGATGTATTTCTAAGAACCAACAGACTTAGGGGAGTTAGCCATTCAGACGCTAGACGGCAATTATAGGGAAGAGGCTGACACAGAGGCCTTAAGATGGAAGCATGTCTAGATGGAATTTTGGAAATGGAAAGATTAGTGTAGTTGGAGCAAGAGGAGAGAAGATGAGAAAAAAGAAAGGTTTTACTTTTAATCTAATAGGGATTTACTGCAGGGTTTCAAGCAGAGGAGTAATATGTATAACTCATTTTAAAAGGATCACTCTGGCTGCTGTATGAGACTGTATTGGGCAATGTTTGCAGTTGAGACACTACTTACGAGACTTGTAAAATATAATAGTAGCAGGTGCTCAATATTTGTTGTTCAGGTGGCCCTTGACCGGATCATCTTGCACTAAAGTTTATTTGGGGGGACATTTGACTAAACTTTAATGAGATCTCCAAGTGAAGTTCTTTGCAACTATTCTGTAATTATAAAATTGTTTCATAAAATTAAATTTTTTAAGATTTAATTTTTAAGGAATCTCTACACCCAACGTGGGGCTCACACCCACAACCTCAAGGTCAGGAGGTACATGCTGTAGTGACTGAGTTAGCCAGGCACTCCTAATTGATTTTTAGTTTGTTGCAGGGCGCCTGGGTGGCTCAGTCTGTTAAGTGTCTCACTCTTGGTTTTGACTCAGGTCATGATCTCACGGTTCTTGAGTTTGAGCCCTGCATCTGGCTCTGTGCTGACAATGTGGAGTCTGTTTGGGATTCTCTCTTTCTTCCTTTCTTTCCCCTTCTGTGTGTTCTCTCTCTCTCAAAATAAGTAAACTTAAAAACATTTTTTTATGTTTGTTGCAGAATGAATGATGCCCACAAGCATACATTTCTTCATTTAGTTATATAGCATTTATAATGTGAATGACAGATATGATTCTTGCCCTCATGGGGCTTACAGTCTGACAGAGAGACAACAATATACATATAAATGAGCAAATACTTAATTATAGAGTGTTATTTGTGCTAAAAAGGGAAAGAAGGGGTACTGTAAGAAAAATGGAGTAGAAGAAGCCTACTTTAGGTTGGCAATATATATTTTTTTAATTTATTTTTGAGAGAGAGAGAGAACAAGCACACTGGGGAGGGGCTGAGAGAGAAGGGGAGAGAGAGAATCCCAAGCAGGCCCTGCACTGTCAGTATGGGCCCAACTGGGGGCTTGAACTCACAAACCGTGAGATCATAGCCTGAGCCAAAGTCAAATCAGATGCTTAACCGGCTGAGCCACCCAGGAGCCCTAGGTTGGCAATATAGTAGAGGTAACGTGTGCAGACTCTAGCACCAGATGGCCAGAGTTCGAGTCCAGGCTCTATTATTCGTACCATGATTTTGGCAAGGTTATTTATCCTTTCTGTGCTTGATTTTTCTTGGCTTCTATATGGAGATGATAACTGCCATCATATCATATGGAAATGATAAGAATAATACTTACTGTATAGACTTGTATCGAGGTTTAACAGAGTTAATATATAGAAAGGATTTAAAAAGATAACATGTACAGAGTGAGTGAAATGTGACTGCTAGCTCTTATATTAGGTGAACAGAAAAGGCCTTTCTGAAGAGGTAACATTTGAGATTTTAGGGAAAAAAACAACATAAGGAGGACATGCTCAGAGTTTCTTGGAAAAAAAATTCCAAATGAGGAAAAGATGCTATTGTTTTTGACTCTTTAAAATTATTATTATTTTTTTTTTTACAAATAGTTTATTGTCAAGTTAGTCTCCATACAACACCCAGTGCTCATCCCCACAAGTGCCCTCCTCCATGCCCATCACCCCCTCTCCCNTTGACTTTTTAAAATTATTATTACAGTCCTCTTTAGAAAGATGGCAATTCACTTTTTGGCTCTGAACCTCAATAACTGGGAATTAATTCTACTCAAGATACTTTCTCAGAAGTGGGAAGGAAGGCAAGCAGGGAAATGGACATGACTGTTCTTTATAAACCATAATGTGCTTGAAAGGAAGATGTCATCAGCATCACTGCTTCCCTTGCTGATAAGTCCATGAACAGGTAGATGATGAAAGCACATGGTATCCCCTGGCAGCAAAAGCAGGTGGCAGTCACGACATCACCAACTGTCTGGTTGACTCCCTCCTACAGCCCCACCTCATTCAGTGACCCTCACTCTTGATATCCACAGCAGAGAGACATGAGGAAAGCATTCTTCAGAGTGTTGGATGAGCTCTTAGATGATAGACACATTGGTCATTAACTTTGAAAACAGTATACAGAACTTGCTGACTGTAAAGTGTTCTTTGTTTTTTGTTTTTTGTTTTTTTTTAAGTAGGCTCCTCACCCAACGTGGGGTTCAAACTCAGGACCCTGAGATCAAGAATGGCATACTCTACTGACTGAATCAGCCAGGTGCCCCTGGAATGTGTTCCTAGTCTTCTTCTGGCAAAGCAGGAAATCCAGGCTTCCGTTTCTGCCAATTTTGTAGGCTAGTTATTTGTCAGTTCTCTGGGCCTCAATTTCCACTTGTTTAAGTTTTTTTTTTAATGTTTATTTAATTTTGAGAGAGAGAGAAAGTACAAATGGGGAAGGCGCAGAGAGGGAACCAGGCTCACCCAGGTGCCACTTACTTTCCATTTTAAAAATAGATCTCAAAATTTCCTTCCAGAAATTCCTGAAATGTGATTTCTAGTGTAAAGCACAGGTCCCACAATAAAAATTGGTTGCCATTTTACCCACAGGCCTCTTCCAATTTTTCTTGTTTATGTGCAACTCCAGTTTGGCATCTTGAAATGGAGCTAGCCAAGACACAGGGCCAATCAGAGCATTACGCAGCTCTGAGCAGAAATCTCCATCAAGATGTACATGGACATATGGCAGAGCCAACTTAGCTTTGGTTTTCCTTCCTGAAGGAGAGCAGAATGACTGAATGTGGTAGACAGCAATGGGGATTTTTCTATTAGTAATGGTAACTCATAAAGGCTCCAGGTGTTTGAAGTCATATATTTGAGCACCAAGGAGAGCTGCAGACCCTGAATTCCATTTTGTCAATAAGTTCCTGTTATGGGGTAGCCTGAGTGGCCCAATGGGTTAAGCGGCAGACTTCAGTTCAGGTCGTGATCTCAGGATCCGTGAGTTCAAGCCCCACATGGGGCTCTCTGCTGTCAGCACAAAGCCCACTTCAGATCCTCTGTCCTCCTCTCTCTGCACCTCCCTGGCATGATCTGTCTCTCAAAAATAAACATTAAAATAAATTTTTTGATGTTAATGAATTCCTGTTATAATTTCAAGAATTGGTCCTCAAGGTATTACAATCCCTATTCAAGAAATGAGGAAAGTAGGGCTCAGAGAGGGTCATGAACTTGTTAAATATCAGGGCTAGATGGTTGTGCTGGAGCCTTGATTTGAACCCAAGCATGGTTGGTTCCCACTAGACACTTTATACTTCAGGAGCTCCTGAGGTCTCCTTCCTTAGCTTTTTCCTCTATTTCCTATGACATAACAACTGGCCTCAGCCCTCCTAAGTGTTTGTGGGATTCTCTGGAACATAAACATAGGTGAGCCACTTCTCCATTTTCAGGAAGGCTGCAGGGAACCTATGCTTATGGAGACCAGAGGTAATGCAGATGAGCAGTCTAGCTCAGGACTAGTGTCTAGAGTTCATTTATAGCTAGGAATAGCATTATACTTTGAGGAAGACCAACCCTAGGCTAGCCACTGGCAACTGAGCGTTTTATATTCATTAGCTCATTTATTCCCCGCCATAACCTTGTGACAAAAGTCTTACCAGCTCCATTTTACTGATGGGTGACACTGAGGCCCAGAGAAAAGTAACTCCCCAAGAATACTCTCGTTGATGAACATTTTATTCCTTGCACTTTTTGCAAATGTACCTAGTTACTTGTTTTTCTGTTTAATCTTCCTCTCAAGTGAGACTGTAAACTCCAGGAGGCAGGGGCCACGTTTGGTTCCGCATAGTGCCTGCGGAGTTACAAACGCTAATTATGGAATGAGTCACCTGTTTAAGACACCAAAGCACGAACGGACCTGAAGACCGCACACGGAGATTTCACACCTAGGAAAGGGTCTTTGGAACCATCTCAAAAACCATTTCTAACAGCCGCTGGGACTGAAAAGCTCCTTCAGGAGAGCCCAGCTGCCAAAGGAATTTGGGTCGTCTCAGCGGATGTCCAACCCCCTGCACTTCGTTTGTAAGTCGTTTCCAAGTAGCCCTGGCTTATTTACTCCGCTGGGGAGAAACGGCCCCAGGGACGGCCGGCCTGTTTGGTTTCCGAGGCACGCACAGCCAGGCCGACGTTCCTGGCGGGGAGGAGCCCCCCACCCCACCCCACCCCATCCGCGCCCCCCCCCCTTTCCAAAGGNGACCCGGCCCACGATGCGGGGAGATGGCTAGCGGTTGGCCCTCGCGCTCTTCCGGGCCTGGGGGTGGGGCGAAGGCACAAACCCCGCCCATGTTAGGGGCGGAGCCATAGCCCGGGACCGTCCTAAGCTGCCGCAGGTAATGCGGTTCGGGTCTGGGGGTGTCCGGGCGGTGGGTCTGGCGCGATCCTGGGCGGGAGCCACCGCATCCTTTAGGAGAGTGGGCCCGGGCCGGGTGAAGAGCCCTGGGGAGGGCGTGCTCGGGCTCCGGCCGGCCTCACTGACGGAAAAGAACCAGCCTGTTCTCTCCCGACGCTGTCTCCTATCCTCTGTCGCTGCCACGCGGGGATGGGACTGGGGGATGGGACTGGCAGAGGTAGCTGCAGTAAGTCCCCGCTCACACGAAGTTTACCCACTGGGATTTGGGGGCCGCGGTCAGTGGCTAGCCCAATGGTTGGATTTATCCGTTCATCTCCCAGAAGTCTCATCCATGTTCTTTCTTCATTCACTCATCCCTCAGTTCTACTGTAAGCCAGATCCATTGGTAGGTTCTCTGAATGAATCTGAGAGGTCCGGCGCTATTAGACTTTAGTCTGGAATCTAATCTAGGGACTTTTATTAAATAATTACATTCAGAGTGATCCCTGCAATGATGGTGACTTAACTGATGACCTTCAGAGGGAGAAAGAAGTCACTTGAGGATGTAAATGGAAAGCAACAAATCAGGGAAGGTTATACTGAGGGAGGGAGTTCTGAACTGGGCTTTGGAGGCTAGGAGTTCCCTAGCTGACAAGAAGGGAAGGGACATTTCAGGTACAGGAAGTAGCACAGGATGTGAGATATGAAAGGGCCTGACATGTTAAACAACAAATATATCAAGACCAGCTCACTATGCAAAAAACTGTGGAGGTGAGTCCCTGGGAAGAAGGTTGAGTCCAGAAGGCTTTGGATGCCATGCTGAAGCCTGGATTTATCCCAGACAGCAGTATTTTGGAACCTTTTAAAATATTTTATATTTTGGGGTGCCTGGCTGGCTCAGAGAGATGAACATGTGAGTCACAATCTCAGGATTGTGAATTCGAGCCCTGTGTTGGACGCAAAGATTACTAAAATAAATTAGTAAAGCTTAAAAAAATAAAATATATTTTATCTTTTGATGAGTATAAATATATTACGACCCTTGAAAATATTTTTTAATGTTTATTTCTTTATTTTGAGAGAGAGAGAAAGAGGCAGCGAGAGAGAGAATGAGCAGGGGAGGAGCAGATAGAGAGAGGAGGAGAGAGAATCCCAAGCTCTGTGCTGTCAGTGCAGAGCCTGACTTGGAGCTCAATCCCCCCAACCATGAGATCATGACTCCAGCCAAAATTAAGAGTCTGGTGCTTAACCCACTGAGCCACCCAGATGCCCCACCCCTCGAAATTTTTTTGACATATATCTGTTCTCCATGAAAATCACAGTCATACAGAAAACTTTAGCCAAAAAAAACCTCTGTAATTGGGGACCCCTGGGTGGCTCAGTCAGTTAAGCATCAGACTTCAGCTCAGGTCATGATCTCACAGTGTGTGAGTTCAAGCTTGGCATTGTGCATGGCGATCTGTGCTGACAGCTCAGAGCCTGGAGCCTGCTTTGGATTCTGTGTCTCCTTCTCTCTCTGCCCCTCCCCTGTTCTTGCTCTCTCTTTCTCAAAAATAAATAAAACGTAATAAATAAAATTTTTTAAAAACCTGTAATTGTGTCAGTAAAGTTGTGTTATATTTGCCTCCCAAATTTAAGTTCATATCAAAGGGTTGGTAATGCTTATTCAGATTAATCAAGCCCTGGAAATTGGCACATCAAAAGGAAAGTTTTTTAAAGAAGGAAGTGACCTGATTTGTTCTATGTGTCTAAAAAGTGCCTTTCTTTCTTATGCATAGGACACCATGAAGCTGCTGCCAGTCTTGGAGCCTGGAGACAAGCCCAGGAAAGCAACATGGTCTGTAAGGAAGGATTCAGACAGAGAAAAACATGAGTTTTTGTTTCATTTATAAGTAGTTTACTAACATATTTGATCATCTCTGAAAAAGGGTAGAGACGAAGCTGTAGTTGCTGGTAATTAGACTCAAACTGTCGAAAAGGCCTTCAGAGGAAAGATAGTGGGGCAATAATTATCACAGAGCAGATGTTGATTTTATTAAAATCCATTTATTAGGAAGAGTAAGGCACTGACCATCTGGCATCCACAGCTCCAACACTGTGTCTTCCCTCAAGCTGTGACTCATTTTTAAGATTTTGAGGGAATTGGATTTGGATTAAACTGGCCTTACTGTTTCTTAGTTGTTTGCTCAACCAGCCCTTTAGTCAACTAACAATGGCCTGACAGGGACCGCTGCTGTGTAAGTGCCCAGGGTACAAAGGTGAAGAGTCTTCTAGTAGTGCAGGTTACAAACTAAGCAGGTGATGGTGATGAGTGTGATCAGTACTGAAGGGGGGTGCACAGAAGGCTGTAAGGGGGAGACAGTGCTTCTGAGGACCTTGGAGAGGAGAGTCTCTAGTTTGGCTCTCCCATTCCCACTCTTGCTCTCAAGCCAACGTAAAATCTGTTCCTGGCATTCCCTGGTTTAAAACCCTTTTGTGCCTCTTTGATCTTAAGATAAAAACCAGAGTCCTTAGAATGGCCCACTGGACTCTGCATGATCTGTCCCTGCCTGTCTTTCCAGCCTCAGGTACTCTTATTCATCCTTTGTGCTCTTTCTCATCCTTCACATGCCTGGCACTGCCCATTCAGGTCCTGTATGTGCTGGTCTCTACCTGGGTCACTCTTTCCCTCCATCTTTCATCCCTCTCTTTGTCCAGCTAACTTCTGCTCATACTTCAAAGCTCAGTTCCAATGGTGCTTCTTCAGGAAGCCTTCTCTGACGCCCTCCCTCTCACACCTTTCCTTACAGGCTAAGGTCCCCTTAGGATATGCTCTCATAGTATATATCCCTATATATATCCTGTACTCCTTTATAGCACAATTAAAATAAAATGGGTATTTGTAAAATTACCTGTTTAATGTTTCTCTTCCCAACTGGTCTGTGAAGGCTCTTTGTCTTATTCACCATGTATCTGGGTGGCTGTGTGCTCTTGGGTGAGTTACTTAACCTAAGTCTCGGGTTCTCAGTTGTAAAAATCAGACAATAGTATTGTCAAAGGGGTTTTGTACAGATTAAGGGAAACCAGGATTGTAATGAAGTTAGCAGCATGCATGGTACATTGTTAGTAATCACCCTGGTGATTATAGGATTTGTGAATCTGGTTATCAGAAGAGGAATCTGGAAAAGAAATTGAGACTGAAAATTGCTGATGAGTATATAGATGGGTGGTAAGTTGAAACCATCGGTGCAGATGAACTTGACGGGGTAAGCAAACATGGATTGAGAAGAGAATCCCAGCATAGTGAGGATTAGGAGAAAACTGGTAGGAAAGGAGTCAGAGCAAGAAAACAGAAAAGAGCAGCCAGAAAGATGGGTAGAGAACCAAAAGGAAGGGATGTGGGGAAGCCAGGTGAGGAGAAAGGTACAAGAAAGAGGGAAGAGTCAGGAGTTCCAAATGCCAGAGAGGCCTAATGAGCCAGGGCTTGAAAAATAGCTACCGAATTTTCTTTTCCAACCAGGAAGTTGGAGGTATGTTTTTTGGTTGGCATTCAGAATGACTTTAGAGAATGAAATGAATGGATCCTGTATTTCATTTTTTCAGAGTCCTAGCTCTGGCTTCCATCAGGTCAAGCTTTCTGAGTAATCTGGAAAAGCTCTTAAAATCAATAAGTTTTGGAGAATATTGCTTGACAAAGCATCATGGGTTAGTGGCAGGGCCAGCGGGGCCGTAAGTTCCTACGTGAGCGGCCATAAAGCTCCACCCACCATTTACTGAGTCCTTCCCTCCACTTACAAGACTTCATCTTACCCTTCCCAGTGAAGAACTATGGCCATCCTCACTTTCCAAATGAGGAAACTAAAGTGCAGAAAGGTTAAATGACTTCTAAAAGGACACACATCTCAAAAGCACCTGAACTGGGGCTCGAACCAGGTCTGCCTGAATTCCCAAACCATATTCATGAGTACCATCTCATGCCAGGACACACCACTGAACTTTTCTGGGTATCAGTTTCCCTGTCTGCCAAATGGGGACAATTATGAGTCCAGTGCACCCCCATTAGGTTAATGTGAGCTACAAGTAGTGACAAAATTGAAAAGTCAAAGTTTATGTGCAAATGGAAGGGACAAGCAGGGAAATACTGCTTTGGTGGATACAACTTAAAGTGGGTGTATGTATAAGACTCTTCCTTCTAGTGAGTATTTCATGAGGAGTAGAAAGAACACACGGCCCCATTTATTCTCTGCTCAGGTCTCCTGAATACATCCTTCCTTTGGCAGGTACACCTTGACTCCCCCTGGAGACAGCCCCTGTGCTCGGGTTGGCCACAGCTGTTCATATTTACCCCCAATTGGTGATGCCAAGAGAGGGAAGGTCTTCATTGTTGGGGGAGCAGATCCATACAGGAGCTTCTCAGATGTGCACACCATGGATCTGGGTAAGACCAGCAGCTGCGAAGCACATGCCCTGCGGCCAGAGAGCAGGCCTTGTGCTACTGGTCATGACCAGACCATTCAAAAGAACACCCATTCAGACCAGAGAGCAGGGTTTTCCTCTAAGAAAATGAACATCACTGAGAGGACCCTAAGGTCTCAGCAGGCATCCACCAACCAATACCTCATTTGGGGCGGGGGGGGGGAGGGCAAAAAGTCTATATAGAGCCCTGGACATCCAACCATTCCTTCATCAGATATTTCTCTGGGAGATATTGATGGCTCCACCTCCTCTTCCATCCACATAATTCATTAATCACCAAATCCTAAAAGTCTCTATCTTCATCCACATCTGTCCATTTTCTATGGCAGCCCAAGCATTATTAGTTCTCTCTCTTTTATTTTAAAGTTTATTTTTTAAGAATTTTTTTTGTTTCAAAATAAATGTTTATTTATTTTGAAAAAGAGAGAGCAAGCCAGGGGGAGGGGCACAGAGAGAGAGGAGAGAAAATCCCAAACAAGCTCCACATTGACAGTGCAGAGCCCTTTGCGGGGCTCGATCTCAAGGAGCATGAGACCATAACCTGAACTGAAACCAAGTTGGGCACTTAACCGACTGAGCCACCCAGGTATCCCTAAAGTTTATTTATTTATTTGTTTGTTTGTTTGTTTTGGGGGGGGTGCAGAGAGAGAGAAAATCCCAAGCAGGCTCTGCACTGTCAGCACAGAGCCCAATGAGGAGCTCGAACCCACAAACAGTGAGATTGTGACCTGAGCCGAAGTCAAGAGTCAGACACTTAACCGACTGAGCCACCCAGGCACCCCTAAGCATTATTATTTTTCAACCGGACATTACAACAGCCTCTTCTCTGGTCTCCCTGCTTCCAAGTTTACCCTGTAAATGCACCGTACGTGCATTTTCCATACCTAGACAGAGAATATTGTCTAAAATACGAATCTGACCAGGTTATTCCTACATTTCAAACCTTTCCCAACTCCTTTCTTGGCTCCCCCAAACCCATATCTGCTACCCTGAGTATCCTTCAATTCCTTGAACACGTCTTAAACCCTGGCCCCCAAGCCTTTGCACATACTGTTCCCTCTGCTTGGAAGGCTCTTCCCTTTCCTTATCACCTGGCTACTATTCCTCTTTCAGATCCCAGATTAACTGTCATTTCCATCAGGAAGCTTTCCCTGATACTTCTGGACTAGTTTAGGCACTACCCCTGGAAAGGAGAAACCCTTCTGTCTTCTACTCCTGTCTCTCCTCCCAACACTAGTCTCAATATTTAATTTCTGGCCACCAAATGTCTGAGAGTCTTTCCCCACACCAGACAATTCTGCAACACCCTGCTGAGTGTCCTACAACTCGATTCAGTTCTGACAAAATCCACCTGGACTTAGCATCATGTTCCCACAGGTTGAGGGCTCAGTCCCATAGAACTTTCCTGCCCTTGCCCCACTGTAGATGCTAACCTCAGGTCCAGCTGACCTACCAGCTATAAATCGGAGATTCCCATGATCCCTACGGGTTCCATTAATTTGCTAGAGTGGTTCACAGAACTTAGGAAAATAGCTTACATACTAGATCACTGGTTTATTATAAAAGGATCTAATTCAGGAACAGCGAGATGGAAGAGATGCTTAGGGAAGGTATGGGGGGAAGAGCATCCATACCTCTGAAGGTGCACGATCCTCCCAGTACCTCCACATGGTTACCGACCTGGATGCTCTCCAAACAGCTTCTGGTTTTTTCTGGAGCCTTCTTTACACAGGCATAATTGATTAAATCACTGGCCGTTGGTGACTGATTCAACCTTTCTCAGAGGTGGATGTGGGAGGCTAGGTGAAAGTTCCAACCCTCTAATCATATGGTTGGTTCCTCTGGCAACCAGCCCCCATCCTTAGGGCTTTCCAGAAGTTACCTCATAAACATAAACCCAGGTGTGGTTGACGGGGGCTTTTTACAAAAGATACCCTTTTCAATTTTATCACTTGGGAAATTCCAGGGGTTTTAAGAGCTCTGTGCCTAGAACTGACAGAGATCACATATGTATTTCTTTCTTTCTTTCTTTTATGTTTTTTATTTATTTTGAGAGAGAGATGGGGAGAGGGAGAGTCCCAAGAAGGCTCTGTACTGACAACCGATGTGGGGCTTGATCTCAGGAACCGTGAGCTTGTGATCTGAACTGGAATCAGGAGTCAGATATTTAACCAACTGAGGCACCCAGGCGCCCCAAGACCACATATATATTTCTTAATATAAACCACAATGTCTCAACCACCGTCTATATTTCCATAGTATCCTGTACTTTCTCATCCTTATTCCACTTCACAACTCTTACCACATGTGATTGTTTCTTGTATGTCTTCCCCACAAGAGTATAAGCTCCTTGGAAACAAGGAACATGGTTATACTACTCATCACTGTATTCCCAGCTACTACCATAGCACCTGGCACAGAGTAGGTGCTTTTTAAGTATTTGGATAGATGGATGATGAATGGAGAATGAACGAATGGTGAACACCATGTGCTCTGCACAATGGCAGACCCACATACGTGTTTTGTTAGGCCCATGCAATGTTGCTACTATTATTTTAATCTAAGTTGTTTACCAACCAAATGTACAAGGGTCTACATATACAAATTGAAATGGTTTGGCTTCTCTTGATGATTTTGGAAGATCTGACCTCACTGGGCTGTATGTCTACATGGCAACAGGTTTTGGGCACTGAGCTGTCCCGCCTATCAAATGGGGTCCTCATCCCCTAATTTGCCCCATCCCCTCCTATGTGGCCATTTGAATTTCTACACCCTGCACTAGGAATTCAAAGGCAATTAAAATTTCTTCCAGCCTTCAAGGAACTCACTGTCTAGCCCACTTACATTTTTGATGTGACCTATTACTAGCTTTGTGATTCTGGCTAACCTGTCTAAACCATTTGGGCTTTAGTTTCCTGTAAAATGGGGATACTATCTTTCTTCCTTTAGCAGTTGTAAACTTGTTTTAGCTAGAAATCATTTAGTTGCAGGTAACAGAAACTCTGAAACCAATAAAAAAAGGAAGAATCCAAACATAGGAGATAGAGCCTAGACACAGGAGAGAGGAGAAGCAGGAATTGGAAAACTGTCAGAGACCATCTACTTCCTCCCTCACTCTCCAGGGAAATCTTTATGGAGATGTTTCTTTCTTTCTCTTCTCCATACTTTGGCTTTAGCTGCTTCTCCATACATGCGAGAAGAAATCCAGAAATCTGTTTGAATTCCAGATTCTCCAGAGGGAAGATCTTATTGACCCATGTTGGGTCAAGTGACTACCTTTGACCTAATCAGCTGAGACCAGAAAGTAAGGTGTTATAGTACTAACAGATCTTCTGGGACCTCTACCCTCTCACTTTCCACAGCAGAGGGTTTATGGACTAGGCAGAGAGACCCTGAAGTTCTATTATAGAACTTTTGGGAATTTGGCCATATTCCCTGTAAGTGATCTGATGGTTATGCACTTATGCTTTTGACTTTTTCCTCCTCACTACCCTCACCTAAGTTTGTCAACTGGCATAAGCAGTTGACAGTCCCAGCGTGGGAATGGAGTGAAATGTTTTCCAGGAACACACCAGTGGGATTTAGCCAACTCGGAAGGCCTCTTGCCCCGCTATGAGCACGCCAGCTTCGTTCCTTCTTGTGCTCCTCATACCATCTGGGTGTTTGGAGGTGCTGACCAGTCAGGAAATCGAAATTGCCTCCAAGTTCTAAATCCGGGTAAGTAGCCAAAGGGTCTTTTATTTACCTAAATAAAGAAATCCAATTCTAATTCCTGTAGCAAAACTCATTTGGATTGTAGCAAATAATCTGTTTTGCTTGCTGGCCTCATAGGACACAGGAATTTTAGCTTCTAACAGAATCTGAAAATAACAGAGTTACATTTACCCCACCTCCTCATCTCATAACATGTACAAGTATCAACTTGTTAAAAGCCAAAGCTGAAAGAAACTTCAGAGAACAGTTATGCCAAGTGGGCGACCGAGGTCCATGGGAAGTGACTTTCTTAAAGTCAGTCCTTAGCTGAGTCAGTGACTAACCTAGCCTAAAACCTGTCAGCTGGATCGGGGGTNTTTTTGGTGATCAAACATGGAGCATAGGTAGTTGGTACCGGCATCTAGTAGGCAGAGGCCAGAGAGGCTGCTGTCCCCTCTCTTGCCCAGAACAGCCCCCACCCCCCCCACCGCCGCCACCATAATAGCAAATTATCTAGTCTCAAATGCCAAAAGTGCCAAAGTTAAGAAACCCTGACCTAGATCCTCCTATTATATTATGTTTCTTTTAGCCAAATAGTGCAAAGTTCTGGCCCAGTCTCACTGGCAGTTTTCCCACTGACAAAGCAGTTTAGGAACATCTCTTCTGAGAGATTGCTGCTGAACCACCCTTGGGAGGTGGACTTGTCTTTTTGTTACAAATTGTAGTCAAAATTTTTTGTTGCTATTTTCTTTTTACAAATATAATAAGGGGAGCCTTGGCAGCTTAGTGAGTTGAGCATCCAACTCTTGATTTTGGCTCAGGTCATGATCTCACAGTTGTGGGATTCAGCCCCATGTCAGGTTCTGTGCTGAGTGTGGAGCCTGCTTAAGGTTCTCTCTCTCTCTCTCTCTCTCTCTCTCTCCCCCCTCCCCCCTCCCCTCTCCCTCTCTAGCGTGGGCGCTCTCTCTCCTTCTATCAAAATAAAATAAAGTAAAATAAACACAATTCATTTTAAAATATTTGAAAAGTGTGAATAAGTGGACAAAAGGTATATACAATCCTATGACACTAAGGCTATTGAGAACATCTCTCTGTACTTCCTTTCTTTTATTTCTCTGCATTTTTGTAAACCTGAGTTCATACTGTTTCAACATCACACTATTGTACCTTTTTCCTTTTAAATTCATAATTACTGCAGAAATTATTTCCTATTCACTGGGTGTTATATGGAAACCAACTTGACAATAAACTATTAAAAAAAATTATTTCCTATTGACATTGCTGTAACATCATTTTTAATGGCTGCATGATACTCCATTTTACAACAATACCATAATTTAGTTGTCAGATTTTTACTATTATAAATAACAAAGCAGTGAACACCTTTGTTCAGAAGTTATTGGCAATTATTTGCTTAGAATTCATGCCTAGAACAAAAAGACTATGTAAAACACTGAGGCAGATAGCTCTTCCACTGCTGTCCTGCCCACCACTCCATTGTGGCATATTCAGTAAACTTCTGTCTCCTTTGTTCTTCTAAGACAAAACAAAGCAAAGCAAAGCAAAACAAAACACTGAGAACTTTAAGACTTTTGATACATGCTACCCAATTGCTTTCCAGAGTTTTCCACTGCTTCTCTCTCCAGCTGTGTTTAATAATGCATTTTCACTCCTGGCTGCCTTTGAAATTATCTTTTTTTATTTAATGTTTTATTTTTAAGTAATCTCTATAGCTAGTGTGGGGCTTGAACTCACAACCCCGAGATTAAGAGTTACACTCTCCATTGACTGAACCAGATAGCCACCCCTGAAATTATCTTTTTTTTAAGCTTATTTATTTATTTTGACAAAGACAGAGAACAGGGAAGGGGAAGTGAGAGGGGGGCTTGTGGAGAGAATCTCAAGCAGGCTCCACACCCAGCATGGAGCCTGACATGAGGCTCTGTATCACGACCAGGAGATCATGACCTGAGCTGAAATCATGAGTTGGATGATTAACTGACCGCGCCACCCAGGCGCCCTTGAATGTATCATTCTTAAACACTGCTAATTTGTTAGCCCAAAAAGCTTAAATCTAATTCATTAAATATGCATTTTGTTAATGATTAGCAACCTGGGCATTTTTCACATGCCAGTCAACTCTTGCCCAGTGCTCTATCACTAAGATGCTTGTTTGCAAACCATTGATCTGTCATTTTCGGATAGTAATACTTCTTACCTTGTTAAGTTTGACAAGGATTTAAATTAACTCAATTTCTGACGCATAGTTAATGCTCAATAATTGTGGTGGTGGTGGTTGATGTAGCTATAGCTTGGCAGATGGAAATCAGTTCTGGAACCTTGGGCTTTTGACTTCCAACGATGGCATCCATTTGAATAAAATACAGAGAATTTGGAAAGCGTCTGCAGGGGACTTCATTTTCCACCAGATCCCTTTTCTCTCCTAGAGAGTATAATTTGACACCATGCCTGAAATATAGGAAAAATGTGAGTGAATCATTAGGCGTTTTTTTACTAAGGCCGGTCCGGCAAATGGCTTAGGAGTCCTTTGTGATTATTTGTGCTAGCGTTTGACTTGGCAGCAACACAGTCCCAGGATCTTCTGATCTTGGAGGTTGAGAACCATCTAACCCTTCTCCCCCAAGATCTAATAGCTCTTCAATATTTATAGACATAATGACATTTTGCTATAGACATAGATTGAGACTTGTCTCATCTCCAGGTTCATGGTTGAGTCCCATAGGTACTACAGACGCTTCCTGTGGTACTCACAGGAAGGCACAGAAATTTACAAAAGGCACAGAATTTTCCTAGGCACGAAATAATTCCTGGTGTGTGTGTGCACGAGTGTGGGAGTCTTGACAGATCTTGAGTTCAAACCTCTGCTCTGCTACTCACAAGCACTGTGACCTAGGGTAAAGAATTTAAATGTTCCAAGCTTCAGTTCCCTCATCTGCAAAACGAGGATACTTTTGAGCCACCTGCTAGAGTTGAGTGGGGATGATAAGGTAGAAGGCTAAGGGCAATGGTTCTGCATAAGGAAGGTGCTCAACTTAATGCATCTGTTTCTATAAAACTCATGATTCACTCTAAAAAGAAATAAGCTTCTTTGTACCTCCCCAGGTAGTGAAATTTTTATTCTCAAGTCAGAAGAGTGGGAAATACCTAGATCTTAATGTTATCCAAGTGGAATCTGAATCCCAAGTCAGCCATTTATTAGTCATGTTCCTTTATTTTTTATTTTTTTAAGATTTTAGCTTTAAAGTAAATCTCTACACCCAACACTGGGCTCAAACTCACAACCCCAAAATCAAAAGTCACACACTCCACTGACTGAGCCAGCCGGGCACCCATAGCCATGTCACTTTAAACAAATGACTTCATCCATCTCTGCTTCAATCCCCTTATCTGTAAATTGGAGTAACTAATATTTACTTAGCACTTACTATTTAGAGGGAACTATTATTATTACTTCTGAAACTGTTATAACTTTGTCTACTTCCTTTTAATGCCACGTATTCTGGGTAATCTGGCACATTTAGTTCTCGCCTCTAGCGGGGATGCATTTTAGCAGATGCTGGGCTCCTCTGAATGGGCACAGGGCAGGGTAGTCAGCAACGTAGAAGGGCGTTCAGAGAGGATGTTTGAAGGAAAGCCTCCAAAATCAAATCGACCTCATTCTTAATTGTGTCTGTGACTTTTCAGTCTTGGGATTTGCCTCTTTCAAGGAAAATTCTTTAAAAAAATTTTTTTTAATGTTTTATTTATTTCTGGGAGAGGGGAGACAGTGTGAGCAGGGGAGGGTCAGAGAGAGAGGGAGACACAGAATTCGAAACAAGCTCCAGGCTCTGAGCTCTTAACCGACTGAGCCACCCAGGCGCCCCCTTTCAGGGAAAATTCTAAGTATCTAAATATCACCTGCTACCCCTCCTTGACTTTGGTGGCACAAGAACCCTACCTAGGCCTTTGCTGTCCCCTTTGGGGTTAAGGATATGGAAGGTAATCCTGCCTGGCCTCAGAGTCAAGATAAGAGGCCCATCAGCCTGGATAATTTAGGTGCCTGCTTTCTCTCTCTGAACCAGAAACCAGGACTTGGACCACGCCAGAGGTGACCAGCCCCCCGCCGTGCCCAAGGACATTCCACACATCATCTGCAGCCATTGGAAACCAGCTGTACGTCTTTGGGGGAGGAGAGAGAGGCGCCCAGCCGGTGCAGGATGTGAAGCTGCATGTGTTTGATGCAAGTATGGACTGGCGGGCACCCTAGGGTTGCCACTTACCAGGTCAGAGCCACATTGGCCTATAGCTTACCAGATGTAGGATGAAGAGGTTAGAAAATGACACTTTAGGGGTGCCTGAGTGGCTCATTTGGTTGAGCGTCTGACTTTGGCTCAGGTCATGATCTCACGGTTCGTGGGTTCGAGCCCCGCGTCAGGCTCTGTGCTGACAGCTCAGAGCCTGGAGCCTGTTTCAGATTCTGTGTCTCCCTCTCTCTCTGACCTTCCCCTGCTCATGTTGTCTCTGTCTCTCTCTCAAAAATTAAAAATTAAAAAAAAAGAAAATGACACTTTGGGGGCACCTGGGTGGCTCAGTCAGTTAAGCATCCGACTTCAGCTCAGGTCATGATCTCGCAGTTCATAGGTTCGAGCCCCGCATCAGGTTCTGTGCTGGCAGCTCAGAGCCTGGAGCCTGTTTCAGATTCTGTGTCTCCCTCTCTCTCTGCCCCTCCCCTGCTCAAAAATAAATAAACTATAAAAAAAATTTTTTTAAAACATTTAGAATTGTGAGCCCCCTGGTCAAGTTTTTGTATAAGGAGCATTTATTTGCGTTTCTTCCGCTTACTAGCAGGCATTTATGAATAGTAATTTCATACAAACAACATGTAACAAAAGTAGTTTTCATGTGTATTTTTCATGAGAGATGTAGCCTTTTTTGAAAAGATGCAATAAGCAAAATTTCAAACTTACAAAGTGAAATTGGAAGAATGGAGATGCATCACAGTATGACTTTTCTCTTTTCAGAAAGAATGGTGTTTGCAATTCTTTTAAAGCAGTTTTTATTTATAAAAACATTTTTTAAGTTTATTTATTTTGAGAGAGTGAGAGTAGGACAGGGGCAGAGAGGGAGAGAGAGAATTTCAAGCAGGTTCTGCACGTGTGAGTAGAGCATCTTACGTGGGGCTCGAACTCACAAACTTTGAGATCACAGTGACTCTTAATCTTGCGGTTGTGAGTTCAAGTCCCATATTAGGGGTAGAGCTTACTTACTTAATTTTTTTTTTAAATAGTCGAGATAATTCTATATGTAATATTTGTATCCTGTATTTTTCACTTAAGTACACTTTCACTTAACTACACCTGTGATCATGAAGTCTTCAACAATTATATTTATTTAGTTTGTTTGTTTGTTTATATTAAGCAGGCTCCATGCCCAGCGTGGGACTTGAACTCATGACCCTGAGATTAAGAGTCACATGCTCTACCAATGGAGCCAGCGGGGCACCCCAATGTTTAACTTTTTTTTTTTGCCTTTTTTTTTAAAGTTTATTTATTGGAGAGAGAGAGAGAGGTGGTAAGCAGGGAAGGGGAGAGAGAGAATCCCAAGCAGGCTCCTCGCTACCAGTGCAGATCCTGACACGGGGGCTCGAACTGGTGAACCTGTAAGATCATGACCTGAGAGGATATCAAGAGCTAGAAGCTCAACTGACTGAGCCACTCAGGCACCCCTCCAATGTTCAACATTTTAAATAAATGCATTGTATTCCATCATGACTGTAGCAATAACAACTATTTACTTGTCTGTGTACTTAAGCTATTTTCAATTCTTTATAACAAACAATGCTGTGATGAACGTGTTTGTGTATAAACCTTTTTCAGATTATTCCTTTGAACGGTGGGGCCCCGTGCACGACCTTCAGGCATGCCACATGCAGTAATTCTCACACTCTCATGTATTGAATACTTTCTCTGTGTTTATCTCATTTGATCCATACTTCAACCCTGAGAAGTAGGTATTATCTTTATCCCCATTTTACAACTGTAGATTCTAGAGCTTAGAGAATTAACTGGTGCAAGACCACAAAGTTATTCGGTGAAATGAGCCAGTTTTTTTCCCCACACTTCCAGCAAGTTAATTAAGGGTATTGTCTTGGGAAAAAAAAGTCTCTAAAGTCCTCTCACAGAAGAAGCAGACTATTTTTTAAATTTTGCTGCAGTTCCAGGTTGAAGCTTAAAAGAGGTCTTTTTAAATTCAAAGCAAGGAATGGTTTCCTAATGCCTGGTAGAAGGGGCATGCCTGGTAGGTAGTGAATTCTCTGGCCCTGGAAGTGTCCGAGCAGAGGCTATAAGGATGTAGAAGGAAGGAGGCCTGGATTGAGTTGGCAACTTGGAGTGAATGACCCCAGGTCACTTTCTGCTTTCAGGGTCTCTGCTTGTTGGGGAGTGAAGCTTGGGTGTATTTCTCATGTCCCTGCTTCAACACTTTTTCTTTTTTTTTCCTTTTTTTAAAAACTTTTTTATTTATTTCTGAGAGATAGAGACAGTGTGAGCAGGGGAGGGTCAGAGAGAGAGGGAGACACAGAATCCGAAACAGGCTCCAGGCTCTGAGCTAGCTGTCAGCACAGAGCCTGATGGGCTCAAACCACCAATCGTGAGATCATGACCTGAGCCGAAGTCGGATGCTCAACTGACTGAGCCATCCAGGTGCCCCGCTTCAACACTTTTTTCATCTGATGTCAATGAATTTGTTTTTCTAGACACTCTGACCTGGTCACAGCCAGAGACACTTGGAAAACCTCCATCCCCCCGGCATGGTCATGTGATGGTGGCAGCAGGGACAAAGCTCTTCATCCATGGAGGTTTGGCAGGGGACACATTCTATGATGATCTCCATTGCATTGATATAAGTAAGTAGGGTAGTGGGCATGGGTGCATATCTGCTTAAAATGAAATAAAATATGCTTTGATACAATATAGCCTTGCTCTTAAGTGTGGGTAACTTGATCAGCCGGCAGAATTTTGGCTAGATTTCTGGCAAATGTGCCCTGAATAATAATAAATAATACCAATGAAAGCAATTCTTCTGAGTACTTCCTATGTACCAGCCATTAGTTATCTCTTACGTCTCCAACAGCCCCGCTCTTTCATTAAACTTCGTTATGCTTTGTGTCCCCTGACTGGCATTAGCCATTAACCCTCTGCCCATGAGGGACATGAACAACTCAGAGTGTGTCTGGAAGTTGGTGACCAGAATGGTAAATAACATCCAGGAGAGTTGGGGAGAACGTGAGAATTGTCCTTAAGTGTCTGAGGGCTGTCGTGTCTTAGAGATCCTAGACGCATTCTGTGTCATTCTTTTATTAGATGATGAGCTCCCTTAGGGCAGAGGCCTTTTCTGTTTCCCCAGTATGTTTCCAGCACTTAACAGAGTGTCTGGCAGATTGCAGGTGATGAGTGTGTATCTTGGGCGGACGGACAAGCAAATGAACATATTCTGCATTGCTCCAGACTGTAAGAATTAGAGCCGTGGGCAGAAGGCATGAGAACTGCTATGCAGTGTATCGGGTACCTTGCCCAACAATGAATTCTGTGGGTTGGTGACATCTGAGGCCAAGTGACATTGGCTGGAGTTTTGGCTAGGCTGAGTGATTCTCCCTTCCAACCCTGAGATGCTGGGCCCTTGCCTTGAAGTGGCAGATGGAAAACATCTTCACAGAAACGTTCCCTGCAGCAGTCAGCAGGGGTTTTTAATGCTTATTTTTAAAAAAAGAAAGAAAAAGAAAAAGGAAGAAATTTTAAAATAATAAAAATATAAATAAATAAAGTCCTGGGGTGCCTGGGTGGCTCAGTCGGTTAAGCATCCAACCCTGGATTTCAGCTCAAGTAATGATCTCACCAATCACGGGATCAAATCTGCAAGGCAGATAGCAAATCGCTAAGCCTGCTTGGGTTTCACTGCCTCCCTCAGTCTCTGGTGCTCCCCTACTCATGTGTACTCATGCGCCCACACACTCTCTTTCTCAAAATTAACTTAAAAAGAAAAAAGAAAAGAAAGTTCTATTTCCTTGTGTTGAAGAACTACTTCCTGGTTATTTTTCTTCCTTTCCTACTCTGGTGATTCTCTAAGCCTAAATTCCAATAATATCTTCAGTCACTTCAATGTTTGTTTGGAAAGATGCAAGATCCTTATATAAATAGGTTGGGAGTAGGTGCTCGAGGCAGCACACGACAGTGCAGAGAACACAGGTTCTAGAATCAGACCTGAGTATCGTGCTAACTGTGCTTCTTGCTAGCTGTGGGATCTCAGACAAGTCTCTCCCTCTTTGTTTCCTCATGAACTTGACAATAAACTATAAAAAACAAAATTCTGTTTCCTCAATGGTAAGAAAGAGGGTAGGTAGAAGTAATAGCAGTTTCATAGGGCTGTTATGAGAATTAAGCAAGCAGATATTTAGTGTCTAGCCAGCACTCACAAAGTTGCTAAGGAACTGCTAACATTTAAAATGCACACACGCAGACATGGAACCCCCCTCCTCTGAGCTCCCCTATAGTAAATGGTGACAGTCACCAAAGATCGTATCACTTAGTGTGCTCCAAAGACCACTTACGTCTGAATCACCTGAGACGCTTGTTAAAACTATAGATTACTGAGCCTCTCCTCCCTCCCTGGACTCCCCAAAGAATCTCGAGCTCCCCCAAGTGATTTCTGTGCACAATAAACCTTGTTTTAATACCTGTCAGAGTGCTTGGTGACGGAGTTTCAGTGATTGGTTTGCATACTACAAGTAAGGTTGAATCTAGATTCTAGGCCATGTTGTACCCACTCTCTTTCTCTTGGCAGGTGACATGAAATGGCAGCAGCTAACTCCCACTGGGGCATCTCCCGCAGCCTGTGCTGCACACTCAGCTGTGGCTGTGGGGAAACATCTGTACATGTTTGGAGGGATGACTCCCACAGGCGCACTGGACATGATGTACCAGTATCACATAGGTGAGTAGGTGTTCACTGTGGATCTTTAAACTAAGGTGACCATTCTTTGAAAAGTATCACAGTGCTTTGGTTTTTCATTTTGGTCCCTCCACGTATAAATCTAAAGGAATGAGGGGCGCCCGGGGGCTCTATGGGTTAAGTGTCTGACTCTTGATTTTAGCTCAGGTCATGATCTCAAAGTTTCAGGAGTTTGAGCCCCGTGTCAGGCTCTGCACCGACACCACAGAGCCTGCTTGAGATTCTTCCTCTCTTCCTCTGCCAGTCCCTGCTTGCAGCCTCTCTCAAATTAAAAAACAAAAACAAAAACAAAAACCCTAAAAATTATCCCTCTTCCTCAGCCTCAGCCCCTCCCCTGCACACATGTATGCACTCTCTCTCAAAAAAACAAATCCAAAAAATGAACACCAAACTTCTAGGAATGACATCATGAAAGCAGTAACTCTGCCAGTAGATTTTTTTTCACTATTTGTTAGGACTTAGTGACAACAGCCAATCACTAAGCATTTCTGGAAATTTCTTAACACAAAGCCTTTGTGTATTTTGTTTTTTCTCTGACATAGAAAAGCAGCATTGGACCTTGCTTAAATTTGATACTGTTCTCCCCCCTGGACGATTGGATCATTCCATGTGTGTCATTCCATGGCCAGTGATGTGTACTTCTGAGAAAGAAGATTCAAATGCTCTCCCTCTGAACTGTGACGTTGAGAAAGGGGATTCCACTGACAAAGGAGAGACGCAAGGTGGTGACTCACATGAGCAAAGTCAGACTGACACACTGCTCTGTTTTGTGTTCGGCGGGATGAATACAGAAGGGGAAATCTATAGTGACTGTGTTGTGACTGTAGTTGACTAATAAATCCCACATTTTTATTAAATGACAATTTTTCAGAGAAGTTCAATGAAACCTTAGCTATTTTATACCTCCAAAGTATTTTCTGCGCTATATATCCCTCTTGCTCTTACCTAATTTGGTAGATGAAGAAACAGAGAACCCAATGCAAAAACCTCTATTATATAAAGGGTTTTACCAGCAACACAACCTAGGTGGGGTGATTGATAGGTCAAGAATATTGATCACAAAAATGTTGCAAAATTAAGCTGTAGAAATCAGTGTGGACATTTACAGGTTGAAGCTGATCTTTCTAGTACTCAGTAGTCACTCTCCAAAAACAGGTGCAGCCTGTTGGCATCTGGTAGTGAGAGCCCCTGGGGACAGGGATGAAGCCTGGCACTTGTGTTTCCTAACAACCCGCTAAAGCCACAACATACAGAACTGCAGGTCACTTTTAACCTTTGTATTGAACTTGGCCTGAAGACCCTTGGTATTACACTCCATGCTTCTGGGGCACTGCAGCAGGGGTGTGGGCCTCCAAATAAAAATAATCACGCCATCAAGTTCCAGTTCTGCCACAAGTTAGCAAATTATTCTTTTTAGCCAGTTGCTGACCTATCAAATATCTGTCCTCAGGCAGTACTGGATTTCATATTAGCACCAGAGGGCCTGCCCTTTATTGATCACACAAAATCATTTAGATCATCCTTTTCCCTCAGGAAGGCAATCCAAGTAACCGTGAACCTCCCTTGATACAAAGGACCCTTTGGTCCACAGTTGTAATAGGGCTTAAAGTAGTTTCTCACCATCCTAGACCCCACTCCAGACAACTAGTGAGAAATTTCAGAGATGAAGATTCTGACATAGTGGAGGTTTAAAATATACTTTTATAAAAAATATATATATACCTTTATATACTAAAATTATGAACTGAATCTAAGTGTATACAGTTAACACCAGTGATCCATCACTTCAAGCAAGTCTTATGGAATTCTAGGAGCTACAAAGCATTATTAGTAATAAAAGGCCACCCAGAAAGTTTTAAAGGTAAAGGGAAATTGGAAATTTCAACTATGTTCAAGAAAATTCTGCTCTTGGGCACTATGAAATGGCTCTTGCCTAGGATAAGGATGTTTCTTACCTTCCCCACCCCTTTCTTAAATTAACATTAGGGCAAGTTCTCTGAAACCACTAAAAAAAAAAAGGTTTTTTCACCTCAAAACCCCACCCCACCAAGTGAGAATCTGACCTTGAAGCAAATGACTTAATTAGAAGCTTATCACAAAATTAGACCAGTGTAAATAACAAACATTTATTGGTGTCACTTATGGTAGAAAAAGTTCCTACACCAGATGCACATGACNCTTGGGCTATAGCATTTTCAACTCCACTCCAAGGTGAAGATTCCAATTACATTCGAGACTTAAGTTCTCTCAATTTTCTCCTAACGAAAGTTCCTGAGTCCAGTATTTACAATATTACAGCACTAGCAGAGCAATGTCTACAACTCATCTTTATCTGCTGGTTCTTCATCACCAGTTGGGGGAGGGCCTGCACTTCCATAGAGTTTGCTGATAATTGGCTGAACAATTTCTTCTAGTTCCTTCTTTTTAGCTTTGAAATCTTCAATGTCAGCATCTTGGTGACTTTCTAGCCATTCAATCTTTTCCTCTACGGCTTTTTCCATGGTCTCCTTGTCTTCAGAAGAGAGTTTACCTCCCAGCTTTTCTTTATCTCCAATCTGATTCTTTAGAGAGTAGGCATAGCTTTCCAACTCATTTCTAGTATCAATGCGCTCCTTGAGCTTCTTGTCTTCCTCGGCAAACTTCTCAGCATCATTAACCATCCTTTCAATTTCTTCAGGTGTCAGGCGATTTTGGTCATTGGTAATTGTGATCTTATTTTTGTTACCTGTACCTTTGTCTTCGGCTGTCACTCGAAGAATGCCATTCACATCTATTTCAAAGGTGACTTCAATCTGTGGGACCCCACGAGGAGCAGGAGGAATTCCAGTCAGATCAAAAGTTCCCAGGAGGTGATTGTCTTTGGTCAGGGGTCGTTCACCTAGAAGGTACACATACAAAAAACTTGTCAGTTGTTGCTACCAAACATCACTATATCTGGATCTTTCCATTTCAGTCTGTTAGAGCTTACAGTGGCAAAGGCATGCTTATCAAGCTAGAAGGGGGCCAGTTATTGCTCTAAGGAATTTCAAGTGGGACCAACTGTTAAGTTACTACCAACTCAATTTTTAATTGAATTTCATCTACAGCATTATAAACTTTTTTTTAACAGTGTAAAGGATGTTACTTTTTTAAATATTTTTGAGACAGAGACAGTGCGAGCAAGGGAGGAGCAGAGAGAGAGAGAGGGAGACACAGAATCTGAAACAGGCTCCAGGCTCTGAGCTGTCAGCACAGAACCTGATGCGGAACTCGAACCCAGGAACTGCGAGATCATTACCTCAGCTGAATTCGGACACTTAACTGACTGAGCCACCCAGGCGCCCCTATAAACTCTATTCTTATTGTATTCTAGGAGCCAGCTCAGAAGTCACTTTCAATGGCAAAAAATGCTAGCTAGATGAGAACTATACTTTAGGGCTGACTCTACCAAATTCAACACTACTTAAATTAGGGACCCCTGTCTGAAACCAGCAGATTATTTCTTTCCCTTCTCACTTCAATAAGATATATTAAGAAGGCACTTTCCATAAACATACTGTGTCATTAACAAAGTATTACCTTCATAGACCTTGATCGTAACAGTCGGTTGATTATCAGAAGCTGTAGAAAAGATCTGAGACTTCTTGGTGGGCACCACGGTGTTCCTTGGAATCAGTTTGGTCATGACACCTCCCACAGTCTCAATACCAAGTGTAAGGGGACATACATCAAGCAGTACCAGATCACCTGCAAAGGTAAGTTGACCAAGGTTAAGTTCTAATTTGAGTCACAGGAGCACTACGAAGTAGTGTCCCCATGGATTTTAAAACTTTATGTTCTCCATCTTGCCATTTGATGAGAGGTTGTATGCAAAATCATTTCAGAAACAGTGAATGAAATGTAGTTGTGAAGGATTTTGAAACTGAGCCAGGTCTTGTCCTCACTTTACCCTTTACCAGCTGTATGACCTTGTTATTCATACTCTCTTGCTTCCTAAAGCAACAGCTCTTTCTATCAAGCTATTGAAATATTGTGGAAGATGCTGGGACATTGACTTACCTGTATCTTGATCACCAGAGAGTACCCCAGCCTGGACAGCAGCACCATATGCTACAGCCTCATCTGGGTTTATGCCACGGGATGGCTCCTTGCCATTGAAGAACTCTTTAACCAGTTGTTGAATCTTTGGAATTCGAGTAGAGCCACCAACAAGAACAATTTCATCAATATCAGACTTCTTTAAGTCAGAATCCTCCAGCACCTTCTGGACAGGCTTCATGGTAGAACGGAACAGGTCCTAGAACAGGAAACAATTACTGTGATAATGCCTGTTACACCTAGATATGGTCTCAGTATCTAAATGCAAAGTCCCAAACAAAGTCTAACTAGATATTGTTAGCAAAGCAAAAAACAAGAACATACCATGTTTAGCTCTTCAAATTTGGCCCGAGTCAGAGTTTCAGAGAAGTCTTCTCCTTCATAGAAAGACTCAATTTCAATTCTTGCTTGATGTTGAGAAGACAGGGCCCGTTTGGCCTTTTCTACCTCACGTCGGAGTTTCTGCACAGCTCTGTTGTCTTTCCTGACATCTTTGCCAGTCTTCTTTTTGTAGAGCTTAATGAAGTGTTCCATGACACGTTGATCAAAGTCTTCTCCACCCAAATGAGTGTCTCCATTAGTAGCCACGACTTCAAAAACACCATTATCGATGGTGAGAAGAGACACATCAAAAGTTCCACCACCGAGGTCAAATACCAGGATGTTCTTCTCCCCCTCCCTTTTATCCAAGCCATAAGCAATGGCAGCTGCTGTACTATTAAGAGAATGAAAAAGGAAAAAAAAAAAAAGCTTAGTTAAGTTTACATTACCCCTATTTGGCTAATACACCATAATTCTGAATTTAACACTTACGGCTCGTTGATGATTCTCATAACATTCAATCCAGCAATAGTTCCAGCATCTTTGGTTGCCTGGCGTTGGGCATCGTTAAAATAGGCTGGTACAGTAACAACTGCATGGGTAACCTAATAGAAAATTAAGTGTATTTTATCACACTGTTTAACTCTTACGTAAGTTGCACTCAAACCTTCACTTTAGTTTCTAGCACAGTTCGTTAGTATATGTAATCTTCTACTCATGGATGTACAAGCATTAAGGGATAACACATGAAAAGTCCCTAATATTTTGCTTGGTCTACAGTAAAACATACAAGCAATTAAAACTGAAATACACAAATTATCATTCGGATTCTAATTATTAAACCCATAAAAGCAACTATACAACACAATGGGTAGTAAAAACAAAATTACTTAACACTGCTCTAGAAATATTTACCTTCTTTCCCAAATAAGCCTCAGCAGTTTCCTTCATTTTAGTGAGAACCATGGCAGAAATTTCTTCAGGAGCAAATGTCTTTGTTTGCCCTCCTCCAATATCAACTTGAATATATGGTTTAGTTTTCTTTTCAACCACCTATTTTAAAGAAGGAATTATTTTTAGACACAGAACATTTAAAACTCTAAATAAAGAGGATGGTCTGAGACCCACTTTCTCCCCCTTATTTTGGTTTCCTTTGGTTGCTTGGAGCTAAATATCCACCAGAAATACTTAATGAGTATGAGCGCCTTACAAAGGCAAGCACATTCAGTTTTAATCAGGCTATCAATCCTAAACGGTGTAGTCGGAAGTTATGTGTGACATCTGTTTGTCAAACTCACTTTCAGCAAGTTTTGTAACATACCAAGTTTACTCAATGTTATATACGCCATGTTCCTATGCCTTCTGTTACCCCAACAGTTTTTCAGTAACTTATTACTCGTAAATGCTCCCACCGCCACCCACTTTCTAACCGGGTGACAAAAACCCCGTCAAACCTTGAAAGGCAAGAACTTTATGTCCTGCTGCACAGATGGGTCGTTCCATGTGCGGCCGATGAGCCGCTTGGCGTCGAAGACAGTGTTCTCAGGGTTGGAGGTGAGCTGGTTCTTGGCTGCATCGCCGATCAGCCGCTCCCCTTCAGGAGTGAAGGCCACATAAGACGGCGTGATGCGATTGCCCTGATCGTTGGCGATGATCTCCACGCGGCCGTTCTTGAACACCCCGACGCTGGCATAAAAAATGACCAAGAACGGAAGAAATCAGCACTGCGATTCTCACAGTAGCCCAGGAGACCACGCCCCATTCCCCCCTTTCCACAAACCCCACTTACCAGGAGTAGGTGGTCCCCAGGTCGATGCCGACCACCGTGCCCACGTCCTCCTTCTTGTCCTCCTCCTCGGCCCGTGCCGCGCCGAGCAGCAGCAGCACCGCAGCCACCAGGGTCAGCTTCATCTTGCCGGCGCCGTAGGCCACTCGGTCAGCAGGGAGGAAGGACGTCAGACGCAATCCAACCACAGGCCGCCGCACGGGAGCGCACCGAGCTTACTGATCTGAAGATACAGGGCCCGGGGTGAGCAGGAGCATCGCAAAACGCGAAGGGCAGGTCCGGAAAGCCAGGCCGCGGCGCTTACCTCTCAGCCTCACGAAATCTCCCAAGTCGTTGAATCTGTGATGTCTCAGCCAAGCGTCGACCGCGCCGTCGCCGAGGCCGCTTATATACCCTCCCCCCAGCCCCGTCGTGGAGGCCACCGATTGGCGAAGGCCCTGCTTGTTGGAGGCCGCTGATTGGTCCAGGCCACCAAGCTGGCCGCTGCCGATTCGAAGCGGCCTCCTCCGCAGCTAACGTCACCGCTACGCCCCCCCGGCGGGCTCATTGGCTGCTGGCCGCGCCCAACAATCACCAATGGGAGACAACATCCGCCCCAGGCGTAGGCCCCATTGGTTCAGCAGCTGCCTGTCCTTCATGCGACCTCTCAGCCGGAGGCCGTTTCCGCCGGTGATCGCAGAAGTCCCGCCTTCGGGCTGGGCCCCGGGGGCCCTGTCCAGTCTGGAGTGCGTGATTCCCCCGAGGCGGTGGGGTTTGAGTCCTTTGCTTCTCCGTTTTCTCTGCCCTCTTGTCCGTTCTTCGTCCCTCCTTTCGAAGCGGAAAACGGCTCTTCTTACCTCCAGCCTCCATCCCGTCCCAGGCAGGCAGGTCTCAGCGTAGATGCTGTGATTACCTCAGAAAAAAATTTTCTGTCCTTTATAGCCACTACGGTTCTGGAGTGTCCGAGCCTCAGGGCCTATTGTTGCTCTCCGGCCGCGGCCCTTGAGCGGAGGCCTGGCCGGTGCACCGCCCAGCTGCGTATCGTGGCTCCTAGACAGTTCTATCGGCCCTGCTCTCCCTAGCCAGATAGTTTTATCTATACCAGGTTTCTCCACATTGCCCTGCCCCACGGTAAGTCACAGGCCTGGCCAAAGTAACTGCCTCCTCTCCCTGAGTCCCCACCCTAGTGTGGCAACCCTCTGCTGAAGAGCTTACTAATGCCATCCCCTGGCACCCCTTGCTTTCCCCTCCTCTGCCCATCATTTTCCTTTGTGGCCTGGGTTATCATTTGCAAGGCCTTCCTGAGCCTTCAATCTTGATACCTTTCGAACTTCACACCTCCTGAAAGAGGTCAGATTGTGCTTAAATCCATCTGATAGAGATGTCTTGATACTGCTTTACTCTTGTATAGCATCCTGTAGCAAAAAATAATAGAGGCTACTGTTCACTCTAGGCTTACTATGTGCCAAGCATTGTTCTGTTTCCTGTGTCTTTAGTATAATACTTGGCATTTCTCATTTTCCAGATGAGAAAATTGAGACTGAAATATTAAGTTATTAGCCTAAAGGTGTAGAGCTGGTGAGTGTTGGAGTTGAAATTGATATCCATGTCCGCTTGGCTCTGCAGCCAATGCTCTTAACAATTTTTTTTTTTTTAAGTACTTAATTCATTCAACAAATCTTTTTGGAGGACCTGCTATGGACAGACCCAAAGGCCTGATAACAAGATATTTTGAGATGCTTACAGAAAATGCATGGGACGTTGTCATAGTCAGGAACTGAGGACTGCAGTAGTTTACCCACTAGATGTATTTTTGAGATTCATGGGTATGCACAATACCATGTGCACACAGCACTGTAGACATCTTACACACAGATTTCCTAAGATGCTGAGTCTAGGAGTCAGTACTCAAGAATTTTCCTTTCTCCTTCAGTGCTTCTCAAAGGTTATGCTGGTGACTCAGAATCAACTATAGAAGTTGCATCACCCATCTTACAACAGGGCTTGTAATACTGCCGTGACACTGACCCTTTGTAGGTTGCATCAGTTCATTATCAAGATAGAAATTAACATTCAGCCACAGTACAGCTTCATACCATACCATTCCCAAGCAAACTTTGTGTGTATAATATCCATTTCCCTTAAAAACAAAGCTCCCAAGGGGCGCCTGGGTGGCTTAGTCGGTTAAGTGTCCGACTTGCGCTTAGGTCATGATCTCGCGGTTCGTGGGTTCGAGCCCCGCGTCGGGCTCTGTGCTGACTGCCAGCTCAGAGCCTGGAGCCTGTTTCAGTCTGTGACTCCCTCTCTCTCTGACCCTCCCCTGCTCACGCTGTCTCTCTCTCTCTCCTAGAAATAAATAAAACATTAAAAAAAAAAAATTGAGTAAAAAAAAAAACCAACAAAGCTCCCAATTTCAGCCTTGTCCTTGATTGATGGGAGTAATCTTCGGCAATTCTCTCTTTTCTAAGAGAGAAGTGATATCTGACTAACTTCCAAAGGGAACGAGTATATTGGTGGTTGTAGTATATTCCAAATTGTGATCATTTATGGGTTGAATAGAAAAGCACGTAAGTAAATCTAGTTTCCTGACTGATAAATTACAGTAATAGTATTGTGCCAAATTATCAATATTTAAGTACCAGACGCTGTGCTAAACACTTTATGTGCATTATCTCTTTTAATTTTTATGAAATCATTTTTTAAAATCCTTATTTTAGAGCTAAGGAATCTGAAGCCCCAAGAGATAAAGAAACTTGCCCAGGAGTTCACATAGCTGAGAAGATAGGTAGCCAGGATTTGAAGCTTTGGCAATTTGATTTTTAATTTCTGTAGTCTAGTTTGTCATCCTGAGCTTTGGGTTTATAAGACTTGTATCTTTTTATTAATGTTTATTTATTTTTGAGAGAGAGAGAGATTGCATGCACACATGAGCAGGGACAGGAAAGAGGCAGAGAGAAATTCCCAAGCAGGCTTCATGCTGTCAGCACAGAGCCCCACTTGGGGCTTGATCCCACAAATCCCACAAACTGTGAGATCACGACCTGAGCTGAAATCAGGAGTTGGACGCTTAACTGACTGAGCCACAAGCACCCCAAGTTTTATATCTTGCTTGAGATATAAAGCAGTTACATAGTTTGCAAATATTTTGGTAATGAGAAATAGACAAATGTAGGTTTTTATCAGTAGTTTAAACTAGCTCATTTCACTTGTGCTCCTATGGACAAGAAAATAGATTTCTATTTTCCATCTGATATCAGAAATCTAAGCAGAGTTAGGATTGATTAGGATTGGATGTCATTTAGTTTCTAAATCTTCCTATCTGAAAGGGAATTAAAGGCACAGAACAGGAAGGAAAAGGAAAAGGCTATGTAACTGACAAATTGAATGTTTAGACCCTGATAATTGAGAATTTTCCACATCTGTTGTTGGAGAGAATATTCAGCTAAGAGCTAAAGCAAATAACCTTGGAAAAAACTAACCTACCAGAGTCTCAGTTTCTTTATCTATTGAATGTCAGAGATTTCTGTCCTGTCTTCTTGGTTTGTTTCAATGATCAGATGAGATACTGTATGTGAAAGTGTTTGGAAAGTTGTAGAATAATGCTATTAATCATATGAAAATACTATGAGAAGAAATTTTATGGTTTTTTTAAAATGTCTTTTTAACCTTATTTATTTAAGTAATCTCTACCAACATGGGGCCTGAACCCATGACCCCAAGATCAAAAGTCACTTGCTCTTCTAACTGAGCCAGGCAGGCACCCCTGTGAGAAGAAACTTTAGAAGCCCTTCAAGAAAACCATCTCCTGAAGGTCAATTTTCAAGATTTCTGTCAATGGAAAATAATGTTTGGTGATTTATGTTGAATTGGACAGATTTTTGGAAATGCTTTTAAAAGTGCTGTATCTAATAAAAAAAAAAGTGCTATATCTAATTTCTTTCTTATACTGGCCACATAGATGCCTCTTTTAATAAGGGACTGGGAATAATCCCTCAACCTTCATTAAACAACTCAGGAGTAAAACAAAAGTATCTCCCTAACACCTGAGCTAAGAACAATACTAGGTATAAATCATGTAGCATTTTTTAGTGCTTTTGAAAGTGTAATGTGCTATTCAATTAAGTCTCCTTCTTTGTATTGACTTTTTATAATTAATAGGGGACCTTCCCCACACAAAATGAAAAGTTACAAATAGTGCATCTTCTATTCTTCACTTTTTTTTTTCTTTTGGTGGAAGGCATGTCCGAGGGCATCCTGTGTCAGATAGTATGATAGAGAGAATAGCCCATGGAATTTGGAAGCTTAAAAACTAGAGTTCCAGGTCTGTCACTTAACTAGTTATGATTTAGGGCAAGTCATTTAATCTCTCTGAGGCTCTGTTTACAAATCTGTAAAGTGTATGTAATTTTGCCTCCTCACAAGGCTGTTGTTATGATAAAGGTATTTGATTACTTGTAAAGACTTTGGTTTTATATGTTAAATGCGCTAATTCTTCTGTTTTAAATTTTCTTTTGAAGTAAAAAAGCTACTAAGTGTAAAGAGCTACCTCTATAGAATTTGAGTGGTAATATTTGATTATGTATCCTAAATTTTAAAAATTTTTAAATAGGAAATATAGTGGCACCTGGCTGGCTCCATCAGAGGAGCACACGACTCTTGGTCTTGGGCTTGTAAGTTCGAGCCCCACATTGGGTGTAGAGAATATTTAAATAAGTAAGTACTTAAATAAATAAAAATAAAATAGGAAATATAACTACATAGTATAAAATTAGAAGGGTACAACAAGTAATACACAATGAAAATACATCTGCCTGCCACCCGTCCCCAGACTTGTTCCTCTACACTGGTAAAGGTAACCAGTGTCACCACTTTCTTGTGTAGTCTTCTAGTGCAGTTTTATTCAGATTCATATACAGTATGTATATCCCTGCTTTAAAACTAGTGATGGAACATGCTACACACATGGTTCTGCCTCCATCCAGTTAGCTGTATTTCTTGGAGATTGTCATAAATCCACTGCCTCTCTCTTTTTTTTAATGTCTATGGTAGCTACCTTTAATTGAGTATCTACTATGTGCTGGATGTTTTACATATTTTAAACCTTTTTATTATAAATTACTATGTGAATACAGAAAAGTACATAAAATGCAATTGTACAGTTTAGTGAATAATCATAAAGTGAATCCCTAGGCATTCAATATCCAAGTCAAGAAAAAGAATGTTGTCAGCACCCAGAAGTCCTCACTTTTTCACCTCAGCTGATCCTAATTTCCTTTTCCATAAAAAAGTTAACTTTTCTTTATTGCTATAGTCTTTAGAATTTTACCATTCATCATATTAGCTTCTGTCTTAATTACTATAGTTTGATATCCAGCAGAACAGGACCTCCCACATTGTTCTTCAGGAGTGTCTTTGCTATTCTTGGCACTTGTATTTCCATAAAAATTTTAGAATTTGCTTGTCAAGTTGGTATAACAAACCTATTATATATTGTTAAGTAAGAAAAGTAGGTTATTCAACAATATGATAGTAGTATATATTTATTTTTATTAATTTGGAGAGAGCATGTGTGCAAGCAAGGGGAGGGGGAGAGGGAGTAAGGGAGAGAGAGAATCCCAAGCAGGCTCAGCAGTTAGTGCAGAGCCCAGCTCGGGGGTTTGATCACACAAACCCTGAGATCATGACCTGAGCTGAAATCCAGAGTTGGATGCTTAGCCAACTGAGCCACCTAGGCACCCCTACTATACCATTATTTTTAAATAAGCTTTACAAAGTCTGACATCTTAATTTCTGTATTCTAGAATTTTTTTAATTGCATGAGTTTAGCATTTAAAATTTATCAGGAATAAACAATTTCCATTTTGAAATGATAGATTGATACTTCAGTATGATGAAATATTGTGTAGCTATTAAAATTGTTGCAGTGCCTGGGTGGCCCAGTTGGTTGAGCGCCTGACTTTGGTTCAGATCATGATCTCCCAGTTTGTGAGTTTGAGCCTTGCAACAGGCCTGTGTTGACAGCTCAGAGCCTGGAGCCTGCGTCAGATTCTGTGTCTCCTCCTCTTTCTGCCCGTCCCCTGCTCATGCTCTGCCTTTCTCTCGCTCTCTCTTAAATAAACATTAAAAAAATTAAAATCGTTGATACCTGTTTTTCAAAGAGTAAATTGTAAGAATGTTACTTTTGAAATCTACATTTTCTTGTTATTAAAAAAAATCCCTGTTTATCTGTCAGGAATTTACCAAGCTTGAAAAACTTTAAGAACTTAAAACTAAAAGTAATACAGAAGAGAACTGCCCTCAGTCCACGCACCAGCAAGCTCTGCTATGGCAACGCGAAGCTCCAGCATTGTGATTAGTGATGATGAACCAGGTTATGACCTAGATTTATTTTGTATACCTAATCATTATGCTCAGGATTTGGAAAAGGTGTTTATTCCTCATGGATTAATTATGGACAGGACGGAACGGCTTGCACGAGATGTGATGAAGGAGATGGGAAACCATCACATCGTAGCCCTCTGTGTGCTCAAGGGGGGCTATAAATTCTTTGCTGACCTGCTGGATTACATTAAAGCACTGAACAGAAATAGTGACAGATCCATTCCTATGACTGTAGATTTCATTAGACTGAAAAGCTACTGTAATGACCAGTCAACAGGGGATATAAAAGTAATTGGTGGAGATGATCTCTCGACGTTAACTGGAAAGAATGTCTTGATTGTTGAAGATATAATTGACACTGGCAAAACAATGCAAACCTTGCTTTCCTTGGTCAAGCAATATAATCCAGAGATGGTCAGGGTTGCAAGCTTGCTGGTGAAAAGGACTCCTCGAAGCATTGGATACAGACCAGACTTTGTTGGATTTGAAATTCCAGACAAGTTTGTTGTAGGTTATGCCCTTGACTATAATGAATATTTCAGGGATTTGAATCATGTTTGTGTCATAAGTGAAACTGGAAAAGCAAAATACAAAGCCTAAGTTGAGTGTTCGAGTTTGGAAACATCTAGAGTTCCCTTGAAATCACTAGTAAAATGATCAAATGTTCTAGATCTGTGGCCAGCTGCTTAGTAGACCTTATTGCATGTATCTTCTACTTCTAAGAATTTTATCCATTTGCTATGTTTGTTAGAAATATCATCTGCTGCTTTCCTAAAGTCTTTGTTTGTACTGTGAGCCTATATAGATTATTGATTCCCTTTGGGTGGATTGTTGTTTGACTTGTGTAGGAAAAGTCTCTTACACCACACCACTGTTGAATGAAAATACTGAAATTGTATCTGTAGGAAATATTTAAAGAGAAGATATATTTGTTTTTTAATTGGTATTTTAATTTTTATTTATTCAGAAAAAAAGTTATTGAATATTGTTAACTATACCACTGTTTGTTTAGAAATGAAGCAGTTCATGTTTGTTTCAATGACAGGATTTAAGAGGTACTGTTTTGTCAGACAAACCATGTATCCTCGAATTATTTACGGTTTCAGTAGTATTAACTATATTTTCCTGCTTGTTCACATTATTTCTGGTGAATATTTGTCAACAGTTTCTTTTAAATACATATCAATACATCCTCTAGAAAACTTAAAAAGTAAATAAATAAAAGTAATATAGGAGAACAAAAAAGCTTGTCCGTGAAAGATGTGTAAGATATAATTACATTAAAGATATTTCATATAATTAGTCATAGATTAAATCAAATACAGATAACACCAAAATTTTATGTTGTATTAGCACGATGGCTCACATCACTGTGGACATCCTGGTACTAGTAGCAAACTATGGTTTATAGTAGATTTCACTGGGCTGAAGTGTGAGTTGCATGATTTATGACTGTTCAATAGGAATCATTTTCCTCATTCTCTGTATTACTAAGTTTTAGGCTTTTATATGTTGTCCTCAGTGTAGCCAGTAATTAAAAATTCTTTGGCACATGTCACAAATCCATACTGACTGTGAATTGCTTGGGTCTTAGAAGGATCCCCAGGCGAATGAGTGGCCCTAAATCATGCTTCATAGCAAATCCTCCTCTGAGTACTATTTCTGAGCCTGCCAGTGGGGGCCAGTGTAGGACAACCAAGGGCCCACAACATGGAGTAAGACCATGACTGTAGTCTTATCCTTTACTTTCAATTGGGATGTTCCAAAGAGCAAAATGTATTTTATAAAGGAATACTTTCTGCCACCTGTGTATAAAACAGCTTCCATGCATGTCTTTCTGGATTCTTGTTTGTTTATAGATTGCCAGAGCTTTAGAAAATTTTTACCTTAAAAATATTTTAATTATGTTAAAAAAATAACGTAGTTAATTCATGTGTATTTTTCGTTATTCAGAACATACAGTCAATCTAAATGTCCATCAATAGGGGATGCTAAATCAACTACGATAGGTAATTCTATGGAAATACTGTGCAAAGTTTCAAAACAATGAGGTAGCTTTTTATGTATTGATATGGAATGAAGCTCAGGCTTTATTTATGATATTTTTTAATGTTTATTCATTTTTGAGAGGCAGAGAGAATAGAGCATGAGCAGGGGAGGGACAGAGAGAGAGAGGGAGACACAGAATCCGAAGCAGGCTCCAGGCTCTGAGCTCTCAGCACAGAATCTGACGTGGGGCTCTAGCTCACAAAATGAAATGACCTGAGCTGAAGTCAGACGCTTAACTGACTGAGCCACCCAGGTACCTCAGGATTTATTTTTTAAATTTTTTTAAATTTTAATTTGAGAGAGTTGGGGGGAGAGGGATGGGGCTGGGAGAGACAGAGAGAGAGAGAATATTAGGTAGGCTTCATGCTCAACACAGAGCCCAACTAGGGCTCAATCCCCTGACCTTGGGATCATGACCTGAGCTGATATCAAGAGTCAACATTCAACTGATTGAGCCATCCAGGCATGCCAGGACTTATTTTTATTGTATTTAGTTATTTATTTATTTATTCTTAATGTTTATTTTAGAGAGAGAGAGGGAGAGACAGAACATGAGCAGGGGAGAGGCAAAGAGAGAGACACAGAATCTGAAGTAGGCTCCAGACTCTGAGCTGTCAGCACAGAACCCTCTGTGGGGCTTGAACCAGTGAACCACAAGATCATGACCTGAGCCAAAGTTGTATGCTCAACCAGCGGAGCCACCCAGGCGCCCCTCAGGATTTATTTTTAAATGAAAAGAACGAGTTACAGAACACAGAACTGTGCGTAGAACATGATCCTATTTAAATACCACCTTCCCCAAAATCTAAACAGACACCTATCAAATTGACAAGAGTGGCTCCCTCTGGGTGGAATTGGATGGGAATCAAGAGGAATTTTTGACTTATTTGTATTGTGTATATATATAAGATCAAGAATGCATTTCTGTATTACTTGTTTGAAAATGAATTTTATTTTATTTTATTTGAATGTTTTTTATTTATTTCTGAGAGAGAGAGAGTGTGAGCAGGAGAGGGTCAGAGAGAGAGGGAGATACAGAATCTGAAGTAGGCTCCAAGCTCTGAGCTGGCTGTCAGCACAGAGCCTGACTCAGGGCTCGAACCCACAAACTGTGAGATCATGACCTGAGCCAAAGTCAGACGCTTAACTGACTGAGCCACCTAGGCGCCCCGAAAATGAATTTTAGAAAAGCAATATAATGTAATGGCTTAGTTAGCTTTCAGCATTAAATGTTTGCCTGCTATTTGAGTTTGAACTATGTCATAGCATAACAGCTTACATTTGTTTTGGTTTGTGATATCCAAAGCTTTGACCTGCCTTCTTTTGCTTTTATCCTCCTAACAACTGGATGGGATATATATAGTTGGTGACATTTTTGTTTTACAGTTGAAAATACATGCTTACAGTTCATAGTAAAATTATGAATTCTCTGTTGTATTGGTTTGTTATTGCTGTATTTATTGCCTTGTTTATAATTTAATTGACTTAGATGAGACACTAAGACTAATCTTTCCACAAGCTGTGGCTTTCCACAGGCAAGCAGTACTATCACTTCAAAGTAACTTATTTCCCATACTGTGTGCCAAGTAGAAAAATCAGATCATAGGTGAGGTCCTTGTTTCTACCCCTTAATCTTGCTCTTCCACTTCCTAATCTTCCTTTCTGGATATGACCCTGCTTTTCTTTCAGGTATGGTTTGCTCTCAACTGACATATTTCTTTCCTAAGTATAGGTGCATACTATGCTAAAATGTTATGTTTCCCAGGGCCATGTATTTTTAATTAGGATTTTTTTTTTTTAGAACAATCTCCAAATTCATACAAACGCAAGTGTTAGATTAGATGATTTCTGAGACTCAACTCCTTTTTTGTTAATTTTTATTTATTTTTTAATTTTTAATGTTTTATTTATTTCTGAGAGAAAGACAGCATGAGCAGTGGAGGGTCAGAGAGAGAGGGAGACACAATCTGAATCAGCTCCAGTCTCTGAGCTAGCTGTCAGCACCGAGCCCTATGCGGGGCTTGAACACACAAACCATGAGATCATGACCTAAGCTGAAGTTGGACGCTTAACCGACTGAGCCACCCAGGCACCCCGAGACTCAACTCTAATATCCATGATTCAATGTATTTATACCAATGATGACATTTCAGGATCCTTTCACAGACCTAAGGATAAAATATTTTTGTCCAGAAATACTTGCAAAAGGCCTCTCAAATCACTTGGCACAGCATCTGCTTTCTGGGCTTACCTCTAAAACTGGCTGTGCACAAACAGAAAGAAAGAGAAGAATTTTTTTTAAAAATTCTGAGTTTGTCACTGCTCCCTGATTCTGCAGCAGAGTAATCTAATGGAGAGTAGAGAGGAATCTGAAGAACTGAGCTCTATACAGTATGAATTTCATAACTATGGATAAGTATCTTTATATCCTTGTAAATAAGGGGTTGGGTGTCTGACTTCGGCGCAGGTCACGATCTCACACTTCGTGGGTTCAAATTCCTGCGTCAGGCTCTGTGCTGACAGCTCAGAGCCTGGAGCCTGCTTCAGATTCTGTGTCTCCCTCTCTCTCTGCCCCTCCCCCACTCATGGTCTGTTTCTCTCTGTCTCAAAAATAAACAAACAAAAAAGGAAACAAACAAAAACAAATATGTATTACATCCTAGGCAGCATGCCAGGTTCCAGAAGGACAGTGGTGAATAAACTGGGGTTCTCTGCCCTCAGGGAGTACTATTTTTTGTTTTTGAGCATCTTTGCAACTCTCTGTTTTTAAATATATATTTTTAAGTTTCTTGAGAGAGAGTGAGAGTGTGTGTGTGCGCGTGTGCGTGCAGGGGAGGGGCAGAGAGAGCACAAGAGACAGAATCCCAAATGGGCTGTCACCATCGGTGCAGAGCCCATTGCAGGGCTCCAAACTCAGGAATCGTGAGATCTCACGGTTCGTGAGATCATGACCTGAGCCAAAGTCAGATGCTTAACTGACTGAGCCACTCAGGCGCCCCAAGCATCTTTTCACCTCTTCAGTTCACTTCTTCATGTGTAAAAGGTGTTAAGTACACTACCTACTACATATTCCACAAGAACTACTGTTGTGGTGATCCACTGTTCTAATGTGCGGGTTGTGTTCTGGAGTGTGCTAGGTGGGGAAAAAGTTGAAAACCTTACCTATTTAGTTAAAGCTCTTCATTTATAGATGACAGAGTAGGGCTCAAAACAACTGACAATCCCAGTGCTCTTTTCACGACCCTCAAGAACTTTTTGCAACTTTTGGGGTCCTTTTCTTCCTCTCCTCCATGGCGTGTGTGCTCCAGCCCAGAGTTAAGTGAAAGCAAACTGTGTTCATTTACACATTCATTTTGCTCAGCATGGGTTCTTCCTTAGCAATCCTCACATGCTATCTCCCTTCTTGAAATCCAGCCTTCCAATAACTGCCAAATGTCATCTCCTTCTTCTTACAGTCATGGCCCCTCAACCTGATGAAGCTTTTCTCAGGGATTCTCATAGAACTTTATACCTTAGCTTATTATTATGATCCTTAATCTGTGTGAGTTACCCTCTTACCCTAGATTGTAAACTGTATCCTGTGGCTTTTTTTCCCCCTTCATTCTGCTGAGAGTCTCAGCAATGCTTTCAAATAAAGCTGATAGTCTTTGATTGAACTGAATTCTTGAATCAGTTGAATGGCAATATGACAGCGATAATACCTGAGTAGCTAACTATAGAATGCTATCGTAATAAAATGAGGCAATAAATATGAAACAAATTTTGGCAATTTTTAAGAGTAATATATCAGAGAGAATGACTAAGTGTAAAGCAGTCTCAGAGCTGATTCATATTTGAAATAGTTGGTAAACTATTGTTATTTTTATTATTATTTTTTTGCCTGGCGTCTCTCAGTGTTGGAGGATATAATCATTGTTTTCAATGTTTTGAAAGGCTGTCATGTGGAAAATATTCTATATTGCTCTAGGCATAACTACTAGCAGTGGAAGGAAGTAAATCAGTTCACACAAGCCAGAACTTTCTAACGTTTAGAGCTGTCCAACAGTGGAGCAGGCCGTCCTATGATTGTGAGATCCCTGAAATTCGAATTGATGAAACAGAACTTGGAAAACCATCTAGCTGTCATGTACAGGAGCGAATTCCTGCCTGGGCAGAAGCTGGACTAATGACCTTTAAGGTGTCTCTCAATTCTAAGGCTTCTATGACTGTTCAGCTCGGTTAACTTGACATTTGAATGTATCTGAACTTTTTTTGTAAAATGATAAGTCAGTCAACTTAAACTGTATGGTCAAATTTACAAAGTAAAACGATAAAATGAGGACTGGGAACTCAGGTTTAAACCGCAAATCCAGATACCATTGAAGGCAATTTGCGATAGTTTTAACAGATAGGGAGAGGTGGGGTGTGTGTGTGCGCGCGCGCGCGCTGGCGTGTGTGTCCTGGGCAAGTGACACTTGTTAACTAAAACGTAAATGCTCTAAATTGTCTTACTTTACACGTATCTGTTCCTGCGGGTTTTTCACATCCAGCAGCACCGTACGCGGCAGCAGACGCCCGCGTCTGGGGAGGAACAACTTTCCGGAAGACGCTTCTCGGTACCGCAGGCGCCCACGACCACTCCAGCCAGAGGCTGGCCGGCCCGGCAGAGGCGGNGCGCCCTCCTCTGTGTGATCCTTTTGGTGAGTGCGCGTCTCCGGTTAATCATCGCGGAGTGCGCGGCTCGCTGCCTGGCAGCCGGGCTACTCTGGCCTAGGGCCTCAGCCTGCGCCTAATGGCCGGGCCGCCCAGTCCAGCTGACCCCTGGGCCCTGGGCCCTTCCCTCTCGCGTCGGGAGAAGTGAGGATTGGGGGACACACGGTCAGGCCAATGGGAGAGATCCCGCGGCGCGCAGGGGCCAGGGCGGCCTGGGGCAGACAGGAGGGAGGGACGCGTGGGGGATGGGATGGGAAGGGACCGGAGAACCGCGGGGCGGCTTCGGGTGGGAGCCACAGGCGAGCGACCTGGCAGGTAGAGAACTGAGTATAGGAGGCGAGAAACGGGTGGAATGTCTTCTGAGTGCCGCTGGTGAAGATGTCATGCTTCCGGGACTCTTGACAAGCTGGACTCACGGGTCTGGGGGCAGCCCACCTCTGAAAAACACACGTTATACTTGGCATCTTTTCACTTGCTGTTGGATGTCTTGGAAGTGAGGGACTGGTGGTTGCCTCTGTCTCCTTTCTTTTAACTTCACCTTTTATTGACTGCCAGAATTTAAATGGGTGCTGGAAATGGAAACCATAGAAATAGGGTTCTGTGTATAAGTCTGCGGAAAAGCAGGCATGGTGATTACGTTCAGATGAGAGCTAGGTCCAAGGAGGAATCATTATTTTTATATTAAAATTTGTAACAGAAGTCCATTTGAGCACGGCTTTGCACTAGAAAGGATTTCTAACCTGGGATTTCACCATTTGGTGGGTAGACTATAGGGGATCTTTGAATTCTAATGGGGCTAAAATCCCATTTATTTTTATTATCTGATAACTAGTTTATTAGTTCCTTCATTATGAATGTAGGCAACAAACCATAGTAGAATTACCAATGCCTGTGACTTTGTCACCAATAAAAATTACAACAATTTTTGTGTCATGTTTGCAGTTTTTGCAGATATCTCAAAATACCATTTATAATGCTTATCTCTTCTTCGAATTTATGGTATTAATAAACACAGTTAGATCTTGTTCTTTAACGTGATGTTAAAGTTGTACATACATAACCGAATTATGATTTTTAATTTGTTTTGCTAATAGTTCAGTCCAATTGGTTTCTTTTGTGATTTTGAGTATTTAATTATGCATTTAAAAGCAATCTGAGGGTCACCTGGCAGGCTCAGTCAGTAGAGCATGCTACTCTTGATCTCGGGGTCGTTAGTTCAAACCCCGTGTTGGGTCTAGAGATTACTTAAAAATTTATAAATTAATTAAAATAAAATAAAATAAAAATAAAAGCAGTCTGAGAGACTNTCTCGTGGATTTTTAGCCCTGTGTCGGGCCCTGTGCTGACAGCTGAGCCTGGAGCCTTCTTCAGATTCTGTGTTTCCCTCTCTCTCTGCCCTCCCCTGTTCACAATCTTTCTTTCTCTCTCTCTCTCTCAAAAATAAAAAGCATTAGAAAAATTAAATACTTTGAAAAAAAAAAGAAGACAAAGCAGATAGTATTATAAATGAAAGAGGGAATTTTGTAAAATAGAGAAGTAAAAGAAATGATTTGGCTGGGTCAGGGTAATAATTTTGAAAAATAGACTGCAGATATTTCATTCAGGGTACTGGGGAATCAGCAAAATAATCTTAGGAAAAAAGGGAAGTGAACACTTTGGCTCTTCAATTTTTCTAGTAAGGCACCTCATAGTTTTAAATGGTTGAAGCCTAAGCACTTGGGTAAGCCTGTGAAAGGAGATTTTAATGCATGCTGGTTTTCTTTAAATGATGTAGGTAGTGTGGCTTTTGAAAGAGGGATATTCTATATCTTTTATCCTTAAGTAAAACCTACAAGATCTCTCTTCAAATATGTTTTCCTATTGCTATTCTTTTCATATATGATAGAAAGTAAATGTGCAGGTGATACAGTTGGAGAATTGGTAAGTCGTTTTCTTGATATTCTATTTTATTTATTTTAAACATTTAAAAAAATTTAAAAAAATTTAAATTTTTAAGTGTTGTTTTTTTTTTTAATTTATTTTTGAGAGAGAGACAGCATGAGCAGGGGAGGGTCAGAGAAAGAGGGAGACACAGAATCTGAAAACAGGCTCTAGGCTCTGAGCTGTCAGCACAGAGCCCGATGTGGGGCTTGAACCCACGACCCGTAAGGTCATGACCTGAGCCAAAGTTGGACGCTCAACCAACTGAGCCATCGAGGCGCCCCTAAAAATTTTTTTAAAATATTTATTTATTTTTGAGAGAGGGAAAGAGAGAAAGAGAGAGAGAGAGAGAGAGACAGAGAGAGACAGTGCAGGTGGGGGAGGGGCAGAGAGGGAGAGGGAAACAATCCAAATCAGGCTCCAGGCTCTGAGCCGTCAGCACAGAGCCAGATACAGGCTTGAACTCTCACAAACAGTTCAGCTCCATTTTGGCATCATACTTCTTACTGACAAATCAGTTGTAACATTTCTTTAGAATATGTGTGACTTGAAATTCTCACCTATTTGTAAAGCACCTGTCAGTATCTTGTGTGAATTTTTTTCCCCTGTAAAATAATAGCAATAATGGAAAAGCCAGTGCAGCAAACTTTTTTGTTTTGTTTTGAGAAAATAAAGGGGGAGTATGGAAAAGTAAAGAAGAGTATTTTATGAAACGATGTTGGTGCTGAAATATTCTATGTTGAATTGAACACACCATATTACAAAATCACTGTCTTGGTGAGGTCTCGTCTTGTAGTGGTCTTGCCTGGTGGTTTTTTGTGTACTTATGCTGCCTCCTTTGTCATTCTTTGCCCCCTGTCCCTTCATTTTTTTATAGAATGTATATGATCTTATGTTATTTGTATGTTAGTATTTTTCTCTCCCCATTAGACTGTTAGCTCTGTGAGAATGGGGACTTTGTGTTTGCCACAGTGCTAGAATAATGGCTGGCACATAACAGGTATGCAATAAATAGTTGCTGAATAAGTACATGGATGAGTTAATTTATAAGAGCTAGGTTACTTCTGGGAATAAAACAAATCTATTTTTAAAGTCTTCCAAGGAATATTATGTATGCTGGGTTGGTTGAATTTGAATCTTTTCTTCTTACACTTTTTAAAAGACACATTATTTCCCAAACATTATATGGTGTTTTTGTGGGCATTTGGTTTCAAGTGGGGACTAATCGTTCTTAATACATGCAGCCGTGTTTGATTATTTTTAACTTTCTGCAATGATGTGATAAAAGGAAGGGTCTGTGGATGAAGGTCTTTTTTTATTTTTTAAGTTTATTTATTTTGAGCACAAGCAGGAGAGGGGCAGAGAGAGAGAGAAGAGAGAGAATCCCAAGCAGGCTTCGTGCTGTCAGTGTAGAGCCCAGTGTGGGGCTCGATCTCACAAACCATGAAATCATGACCTAAGCCAAAATCAAGAGTGAGACGCTTAACCGACTGAGCCACCCAGGCACCCCTGCTGATGAAGTTCTTATTTTGCTAAGCCTCTTTTACTTATTGTAGATTGTTATAAATGACACCAAATTGTTCACATCAAATCGATAACAAATTTTAATGTCTGATGGTATTAAATATTAGTGAAGAGGTCACTGAAAATGGTAATTTAGCATCTGCTAGTGGAGTTTAAATTGGTACAGCTGTCTTGAGAGACAATGTTTGCAGTAGTAAAGTTGAATATGGGCATACTCTACCCATAAATTCCCAACTTCCGGAAGTCAATAAGAATGGGTGGAGGTGATGGCAAACGGGATGATACTGTAATTTTTCTTGAAAGACTAAAAACTATGATGATGTGAACAGTAAATTCTGGGAGGCAGAATACAAGTGCTAAATCATCTTTGCACCTTTCCCTATTTTCTGTTGATTTTGTTGTTTTGAATCCATAACTTTTTTTTTAAGTAATCTCTACACCCAGGGTAGAGATGTTCTTCTCACTGAGCCAGCCAAGCACCCCTGAATCCATAACTTTTAAATATTGTTTCCCAACTCTTTGAAAAAATTCTAAGCCTACAGAAGAGTTGCAACAGGAATGTCTTAACAACACCTTTGTACTCCTCACCTAGATTCAGTAGTTAACCGTTTGCTATGCTTGTTATGCACTAGTAGACACATTTTTTTGCTGAAGTATTTGTGAGTTATATATATATATATATATATACCATCACGATGCTTTATGCCTAAATGCTTTTAGCATATATTTCCCAAGAACAAACACTTTCTTCTATATATCTGCAATTCAGTTGTCACCTTCAGGGAATTTAATGTGGATATTATTCTTTAATGTATAATATATATTTGAATTTCCCCAATTGTCTCAATACTGTCCTTAGATATTTGGTTTTGTGTTTGCCCCAAGATTCATTTAAGGAGCTTACATTGCATTTAGTTGCCGGCTTTAATCTGGACTGGTTTTCCAGCTTTTTTTTTTTTTTTTTTTTTTGGTGGGGGATGGGAGAGGTCTTTCCTAACAGTAAGTATCCAAGTATCCAGACCAGTTGTTTTTTAGGATGCCCCCAATTTGGATTTGTCAGAATATTTCTTTATGATCTGATTCACGTTAAACATTTTTGGTTGGAATGCTGTGTAGTTGATTTTAGGTCTCAGTGTATCACATGAAAGGTACCACACATCAGTTTCATTACTGATATAATTTCGTCATTTGAATAAAGTAATATCTAGTAGATTTATATTGTAAAGGCACCCTTTTTCCTTTGTAGTTAATACGTAATCAGTGGAGTGATTATTTTAAAACTTTCTCAAACTCACGAGTTATTAATAGAGGTACCAGTACAAAGGGTCAAGAAGATTTAGACTGGAGATACTACTGAACGGGAGAGTGGAAGATTAGGGAATGCTCTGTGAAAGAGATGACATTTGAACTGGACCAAATATCATAGATGTAATTGGTACTAGGGCTATTGGAGAAGAGCTACAGGTGTAGGGAACAACTTGAGCAAAGAAGAGGAGTTTGTAAATTAGAATATCCAAGTCTTTTTCCCTTTTCTTTTTCTTTTTCTGGCTAGTGTATTAGGTCTGTAAAATGGAAAAATGGGAGGGAAGATTGTAAAGGTAATTTGGGATGAAGAAATACTGAAAAATGGGAGTTACCCAGAGGATAGTATGTGATCATTTGCCCACAGGTATATCACTCCCTTCCTAGTGCTCACTGCAGTGAAACTGCTCACTGGGAGCCTGAAGTCAATATTCTGTAAAAGCCAGAGAGGCAGCACAGGGAAGTGAAGAGTGTGGACTGTGAAATCAAACAAATCTAGTTTTGAATTCTCTGTTGAATAATAGCTGAGTGATTTGTCAGTAAGTTATTTGACTTTTCTAAACCTGATTCCTCATCTGTAAAGCGGAGGTGATAGGATTAACTAATAACAATACCATATGAAAAGCATCAGGAAGTAGTAGCTTTCATTCAGTAGCTGCTAGTTCATCTTTTGATGCTCCAGCTCTCAATCTTTCACTTTTCCTCTTTGGTACCACATCCCTGACTTTAAAACAAACCTTACTCTTCTCGTGTGTTCTTGGACACTATCACAGTGCTGTCACTTCTCATTTCTCCCAGTTGGCTCCACTGTGAGTTTGTGAGCTGCTTTCCAGTGATGGCACGGGGCACTTCCCACCTTAGAGGCGATGCTGCCTGATAATGGTATTCTGAAAATTGCAGCAAGTTAAATTAATTTATTTGGAAAAATTACCCCTAATTTTTGTAGAAAATTGAAGAGGGAAAGTGACTATATTCCAAATAGTGGGACGTTTCATATTATTTAAAAAAAAAATTTGCCGATGCTTGGATGGCTCGATCAGTTAAGTATCCAGTACTTGATTTCAGCTCAGGCTGTGGTCATACAGTTGTGAGATTGAGCCCCTCCCCCATGTACACACTCAGTCTGTCACAAAATTAATAAACAGACATTAAATTTTTTTAAAGGATTATATTCAGCCAAGTTGATTACTCATTACTCTAGGATTCTCCAAGGTAAAGTGTGATTTTTTTTTCTTTCTTTTTTTTTTTTTTTGTAAAAGGCTTATACAAACGAAATCCCTCTTATTTGCTATGGAAAGACCAGTACTTGAAAAAGAATTTCTCAAATAGCTAATTCATTTTTTTACCCTTTCAATTTTTTGTTTTTTTTCACACATGTAATTCCCTCTCTGGAATTCATTTTTTCATAGGCATAAAGGATTTTAATTATGTATTTTTTTGCATTTGAACTGCTTAAACTTTTGTTTTCATAGAATTATTGTGACTTTGGAGCACCTGGGTGGCTCAGTTGGTTGAGCATCGCTTGATTTCAGCTCAGGTCATGATCCCAGGGTCGTTGGATCAGGCTCTGAGTTGGGCTCTGTGCTGAGCATAGAGCCTACTTGAGGTTCTTTCTCTCTCTCTCTCTCTCTGCCCCTTTCCCCGCGTTTGTGCTCTCTTTCTCTCTCTAAAAAAAAAAAAAAATTATTTGTGGCTTTAATTCTGTAAGTAATCCTAATCAATGTATTTTCATTCTTAAAGGAATGAAGCCCAATAATTTCTATATCATGTATACATTTCAGAAGAGGCCTTAGGGACTGAGCTGTTTGATTTCTTGTTTTTAAATTATATTTCATTAAAATTTCCTTATATTTAACCTACGTTTTCCAATTTTGGGGGAGTATATTTCAATATGTATTATGATTTTGTAAAACCATTTTCTTTGTTATTTTTTTTTTAATGTTTATTTTTGAAAGAGAGCACCAGTGGGGAAGGACAGAGAGGGGGAGAGAGAGGATCTAAAGTGAGCTCCAAGCTGACAGCAGCAATGCAGGGTTTGAAATAATGGACTATGAAATTCTGACCTTAGCTGAAGTCAGGATGCTACTATCCCCCAATTTTTTAGTTTTAAAAGCATTTTCAGGGGCGCCTGGGTGGCTTAGTCGGTTAAGCGTCCGACTTTCGCTTAGGTCATGATCTCGCGGTTCGTGGGTTCGAGCCCCGCGTCGAGCTCTGTGCTGACTGCCAGCTCAGAGCCTGGAGCCTGTTTNTAAAAGCATTTTCAGAAAGGCAGTTTTTCACTGTTCCTAAGCTGAAAACCAGTTTTGTTTCATTTTAAAGCTTTATTTATTTAGTGATTTATTTATTTTTAAAGTTTATTTATTTGAGAGAGTGTGTACACACACAATTGGGGAGGGGCAGAGACAGAGAGAGAGAGAGCGGGAGAATCCCAAGCAGGCTCTGCACTGTCAGCACTGAGCTGAAAGCAGGGCATGAACCCACAAACCAACTGTGAGATCATGACCTGACCCAAAATCAAGAGGTGGACACTTAACTGACTGAGCCGCCCAGGCGCCTCTTATTTTGTTTTTTAAGGTTTTTTGCTTAAGTAATCTCTACACCCAACATGGGGCTCAGAACTCATGACCCAGAGATCAAGAGTTGCATGCTCTTCCAGCTGAGTCAGCGAGGTGCCCCTGAAACCCAATTTTGAACTCTGCAATATAATACTCAGAAGTGGTGAATATCTGTTGATACTTATAGTTCAATATATGTAAATGAAAGGTTAAGTAAATGTTTAAAAAGAAAGTATAACTTAATGCTAACAGTATAATTTTATATATAAATATATCTATACATATCAAGCCACAGTTATCTTTGTATACACCTTTTTGTATGCCACTTCTAAAATATAAGGCTTTTTTTTTTTTTTTTTTTTTTTTTACATTTATTTATTTTTGAGAGACAGTGAGACAAAGTGTGAGCAGGGGAGGGGCAAGGAGAGGAGACACAGAATCCGAAGCAGGCTCCAAGCTCTGAGCAAGATCATGACCTGAGCCGAAGTCAGACACTTAACTGACTGAGCCACCCAGGCGCCCCGAAAATATAAGGCTTTAAGCACAGTGCTGTAACTGTAAAAGCAGGCAAGATGTCTGCTCATTAATCTGTCCGAAAAGATGCTTGCTTGGTCTTGCTACCATGTAATAATGCTGGTACACCCACGCTAGAGATTAGTGGGAAGCATGTCGTCAGTCGTGTTCAGTTCTTCTTCCTATTTTTTGCTTACTAATTTATGTTTTCAGTTTATTTTCTGTGAATCTTTGAAATGATTAAAATTGGAAAATTTTAAGGAAAAAATCTTAGCCTGTTTCTCTTTTTATAGGATCAGAGTCAATTTCTCTTCCCAAGCAATCTGAATTTTATCCAAATACATGCATTTTTAAAGTTTTTAGGACTTAGGCTAAACTCATCTATTTTTAACCCACTCTGAACTGTCTCCTTTCACTTTCTAATGCAAAACTCTGACCCATCTCTTGATTTTACTTCCATTACTTATAAATCATGACTAGCTGATAAAAAATACATTTGGTCTAAAAATCATACGGCAGAATTGCAAAATGTTTATAAATACAGATTTTTGTACCGGAAAAACTTAAGGCATAGGTGAATTATTTTTGCAGAATTTATTTCATCTTGATTACCTCCTTTACAACCTAAGGAATTTCTGAGTCTTCTAAAACCAGGTGTTATTTATTTATTTATTTATTTAAAATTTATTTCTGAGAGTGAGACAGCGTGAGCAGGGGAGGGACAGAGAGAGGGAGACACAGAATCCGAAGCAGGCTCCAGGCTCTGAGCTAGCTGCCAGCACAGAGCCCGATGCGGGGCCAGAACCCACAAACTGCGAGACCATGACCTGAGCTGAAGTTGGATGCTCAGCCATCTGAGCCACCCAGGCGCCCCTAAAACCAGGTGTTTTTAAATAAATATCTAACTATTCAAGGTTGTGATGGGCCAGCTTGGATTCTGAGAAAGTGACCTATTAAGTGTCCTTATGATTAAGTTTCTGTTCCATCATTAATGATAATAATAACTGGCATTTTTTGAGTTCTTTCTCTCTTTGTAGGCATTATATAAACTAGTTAAAATTAGGAATTCCATAATTCTGTGGAGGATTCTTCATGATTGATTTCTTTTTGAAGAGCTATTTTAGCTAATTAGATTTATTTTATTTATTATTTATTTATTTTTTATGGTCCAGGAGGTTCCTTTTAGGTAAAACGTAGTCAGTGGTAATAATGCTGCTTGAAGTTTGATAGTATTTATAATTTTATGGGGCACCTGGGTGGCTTAGTTGGTTAAGTGTCCGACTCTTGATCTTTGCTCAGGTCATGATCTCATGGTTCATGGGTTTGAGCCCCACATAGAGCTCCATGCTGATAGTGCAGAGCCTGCTTGAGATTCTGTCTTCCTCTCTCTCAGTCCCTCCCCTGCTTGCTCTCCATCTTTCAAAATAAATAAAAATAAACTTAAAAAATATTTGTAATTTTATGAGATACTATTCTGGTAAATCTGATGAAATGGAATGACAGTCTGCTGTTTATTATACCTTCCCTAATTTTGAGGGTGGACTCTTGGATCTTGAAACAGGCTTTACCAGTATTACAGCTCAGCAAAAAATGCAGCTGAAGCTCACAGTTCTCTTTCTCTTTGGTTGTTTTGTTCACCCACTGTATTTATGGAGGAAGCTAAGTTTATCCAGGGGACCAAAGCTTCCTCAAAGCATGTGAGGTGGTGAAATCTTCCTCTCCGAAGTTCTCAAAGGGCTCTTAAGGATTTTATGTTTGTTTTTTTTTTAGTTATATAGTTTATCTTGAGCTCAAGCTTTATGTATGTCTAGTGAGTTGTCATTAGAGATTGTTGAATAGGAAGAAATTACATTTGGTGATATTTAATTTCAGACTAATAAAATTAATGGAGATTTATCTAATGGTGAAAATTCCTGATACCCATTTCTAGATTGGTGCCATTGCAGTTCTGCTTGTTGGTGTGTAGATTGTTATTGTTGAACTGTGTCCAGAAGTACTGTCCTTTTTGTTGCACTTGAAATTTTTCACACTTATGGGACGCCTGGGTGGCTCAGTTGGTTATGTGTCTGATTTCAGGGGCACCTGGGTGGCTCGGTTGAGTGTCTGACTTTGGCTCAGGTCATGATCTCACAGCTTGTGGGTTTGAGCCCTGCTTCCAGCTCTATGCTGACAGCTCAGAGCCCAGAGCCTGCTTCGGATTCTGTGTGTCTCTCTCTCTGCCCCTCCCCTGCTATCACCCCCCCCAAAAAATAAATAAAACATTAGAAAAAAAAGTCCGATTTCATCCCAGCTCACAATCCCATGGTTCGTGGATTCGACCCCTGTGTCGGGCTCTGTGCTGACAGCTCAGAGCCGGGACCCTGCTTTGGATTCTGTGTCTCCCTCTTTTTCTGCCCTTCCCCCACTTGTGCTCTGTCTCTATCTTTCTTAAAAATAATAAATGTTAAAAAATAAATAAAAATTTCATACTCGTAATATATTATTATTCATGGAATTTATCTGGTCCTGAGTGTTTAATTGCACTAGCAGATCTTTCAGCAGGGGGGAATCTTAGTCCCAAGTTTTTATTATGTTTTCTCTTTTTTTTTAATTACAAAAGTAATGTTTTTTGTTTAAAAAAAAATCTAAAAATAATGCAAAAAATTAAAGCTTTTCTTCCCCAAATATATATGCACATACTATATGTTTTTTATTTTTTTCCTCAGAAATTGTTGTCAACACTTAAAGTGCTTTACATATATTAACTTACTAAACCTTTACAACCCATGAACATACTGTAGGAAGTAGTTCTCTTTCATATCCTTTTGCAGGTGCCCGTCAACCATTACCTTTTATAATGCAGTTTTAAAAAGTTTGCCGTTAAATGGAAATTAGTATAAAAACAGTCTTTTCTTAAACAGTTCTGGCTAGGAAATAAACATATTTGCTTTGCTTCAGTTGACCAGGAATTAGTGCAAAATGTAATGTACATATGAAAATTTTGTTACGAAGTTTCTGCATTTCACTTCTGATCACAGTAAACAGAGAAAATAGTTTAAACACTGGAATGTGTTGAGGCACCTGGCTGGCTCAGTTGGTAGAGCGTTTCGGCTCAGGTCATGATCTCATGATTCGTGGATTCAAGCCCCGCATCAGGCTCTGCTGACAGTGTGGAGCCTGCTTGGGATTCTCTTTCTGCCCCTTCTGCGTGTGCTATCTCGTTCTCTCAAAAACAAATAAATGAACTTTAAAAAATTTTTAAATTTATATATTTTTAGAACAGTTTAAGTTTTACAGAAAAATTGAGAGGGTAGAATAAGGAGTTCCCATATACCTAGCACCAGGTTGCCCCATCACTTACATCTTACCTTAGCATGGTATATTTGTTAAAATTAGCAAACCTATATATATATGTATATGTATATATATACATACACACATTTTTAAAATGTTTTTATTTCTGAGAGAATGGGTGGGGGAGAGGCAGAGAGACAGGAGGACAGATTTGAAGCAGGCTCCACGCTTGATGCGGGACTTGAATTCACAAGATCCATAAGATCATAAGATCATGACCTGAGCTGAAGTCAGATGCTTAACCAACTTAGCCAGTCAGAGGCCTCAGCGAACCAATATATTGACACATTATTATTAATTAAAGTTCATGTTATTTAGATTTCCTTTGTTTTTACCTGATGTCCTTTTCTCTTCCAGGATCCCACTTTATTTATTTATTATTATTATTATTATTATTATTATTTTAACATTTTTTTAAATGTTTTATTTATTTTTGAGAGAGAGATAGAGACAGCATGAGCAGCGGAGGGTCAGAGAGAGAGGGAGACACAGAATCCAAAGACAGTCTCCAGGCTCTGAGCTAGCTGTCCGCACAGAGCCCGACGCAGGGCTCGAACCCACGAACTGTGAGATCATGACCTGAGCTGAAGTTGGATGCTTAACCGACTGAGCCACCCAGGTGCCCTATTTTAACATTTTTATTATTGAGACACAGAGAGAGACAGATCATGAGCATGGGAGGGCCAGGGAGAGGGGGAGACACAGAATCTGAAGGAGGCTACAGGCTCTGAGTTATCAGCACAGAGCCCAGTGCAGGGCTTGAACTCACAAACTTCTAGATCTTGACCTGAGTCAGACGCTAAACTGACTGAACCACCCAGGCACCCCAGCCAGGATCCCACTTTATATGTAGTTGTCATTATCTCTATAATTTTTTAAAAATGTGTTTATTTTTATTATTTTTTATTTTATTTCTGAGAGAGAGACAGAGCTCGAGTGGGGGAGGGGCAGAGACGACAGACAGACAGACGGAATCTGAAGCAGGCTCCAGGCTCCAAGTTGTCAGCACAGAGCCCAGTGTGGGGCTCAAACTCATGAACCACAAGATCATAACCTGAGCCAAAGTCAGATGCTTAACCAACTGAACCACTCAGGCGCCCCTATTTATTTATTTTTAGAGAGAGAGAGAGAGGGAGGGGCAGAGAGAGCGAGAGACAGAGAATCCCAAGCAGGCTCACCACTGTCATCAAAGAGCCCAGCATGGGGCTTGAACTCACAAACCGTGAGATCGTGACCAGAACCAAGATCAAGAGTCAGACAGTTGACGAACTGAGCCACCCAAGCACCGAGAGGTTTTTTTAAAGATGAAAATTAATAGCATGTTTATATATTGGTGAGAATATCCAGTAAAGAGGGAAATATGGATGGGGGGATGGGGTAGTTGGAATTATTACAGTAATATTCTTGAGTAGCTAGATGTGAAGGGAGGAAATTAGCATAAAAGTGAGGGTTGGCTTTGATCATGAGAAAGGCAGTTCATTCAAAATAAAAGATACACACACACACACACACACACATTTGTAGTTACTTGTAGTTTACTTGTTCCTGGCATCATAGTTAACTGAACTTTATGAGGACAGAGGCTGTGTGTGTTCTGTCCTGTACTATTAGTGCCTGGTACAATAAAGACATTCAGAAAATATTTGTTGAATTCAATTAAATTGGATAAGATCGCTTTTAACAGGCTTACCAATTCTAAGATTCTTTAAAAAAATTTTTTTAATGCTTTTTATTTGAGAGACAGCACGTGAGTGGGGGAGGGGCAGAGAGAGAGGGAGTCACAGAATCTGAAGCAGGCTTCTGGCTCTGAGTTGTCCGCACAGAGCCTGAAGCCGGGCTCAAACTCATGAGATCATGACCTGAGCGTAAGTTGGATGCTTAACCGACTGAGCCACCCAGGTGCCCCCCCTTTCTTTTGTTAATGCTTATTTTTGAGAGAGAGACACACAGAGCATGAGCAGTAGAAGGGCAGAGAGAGGGAGGGAGACACAAAGAATCTGAAGCAGGCTCCAGACTCTGAGCTGTCAGCATAGAACCCAGTGCAGGGCTCAAACCCATGAACCATGAAGTCATGACTTGAGCCAAAGTCAGACGCTTAATTAACTGAGCCACCCAGGCGCCCCCACTTTTTTTTTTAAAGAGAGAGCATGAGTTTAGGAGAGGAGGAGAGATAGAATCTTAAGCAGGCTTCACTCTTAGTGCAGAGCCCGACGTTGGACTCAAACCCACCACTCTGGGATCATGACCTGAGCTGAAATCAGGAGTTAGATACTCAACCGACTGAGCCACTCCAGCACCCCAGATTCCTTTTTGATATTAAGATCATAGAGGAAATAAAGAATTTAAGCTCAGCCAAGATGTGAGGGTTGGGGTCACTTTAATTTTTATTTTTAAAGTTTTATATAAGTAATCTCTGCATCCAACATGGAGCTTGAACTCCATGACCCCAAGATCATGCTCTTCTGATTGAGCCATGCAGGCACCTCAGGACACACTGTATTTTTAAATTTTGTAAATTTTTTTTTTTTTTTTTGAGAGAAGGAGAGAGAGAGCAAGCAAAGGGCAGAGGGAGAGTGAGAGAATCCTAATCAGGCTCCCTGCCTAGCTCAGAGCCCAATGTGGGGCTTGATCTCACAACCATGAGATCATGACCTGCTTAGAAATCGAGTTGGACACTCAATCGACTGAGCCACCCAGGCATCCTTGGTGTCCACCTATATTTTAAATGAGTGTAAACTCAAATGAAGTAGATACACTAGAAGCCAGTTGAAGTAAAAGCCAATAGATAAAAGGAACTAACTCTAAGGAGTCAGTTATTAGCAGAACTGAAAATTAAGGTAAATATGACTGACAAAATGTCTAGAGTAGTTGGTTGATGGCAAAGGCTACTCTTTAAAATTTTTTAATGTTTTTATTTATTTCTTGGGGTGGGGGGAGAGAGAGACAGCGTGAGCAGGGGAGGGTCAGAGAGAGAGGGAGACACAGAATCTGAAGCAGGCTCCAGGCTCTGAGCTAGCTGTCAGCACAGAGCCCGACGCCCAGGAACCCTGCGTGAGATCATGACCTGAGCCGAAGTCAGACGCTTAACCAACTGAGCCACCCAGGCGCCCCGTGAGCAAAGGCTATTTTTTGAATCAGAACTGAGTCAATGTGAATTTTGATGTAGCTACTTGCTAGGTATATCAACCCTTTTCTCAACTTAAAAAAAAATTTTTTTTTAATGTTTTATTTATTTCTAAGAGAGAGAGAGAGGCAGCGTGAGCAGGGGAGGGTCAGAGAGAGAGGGAGACACAGATTCAGAAGCAGGCTCTAGGCTCTGAGCTGGCAGTCAGCACAGAGCCTGATGGGGGTTGGAACCCACAAACCATGAGATCATGACCTGAGCTGAAGTCAGATGCTTAGCCGACTGAGCCACCCAGGCGCCCCTCAACGTTTAAATGAAGTTAATGAGAGCACAGTCACCACACGGTTATAAGGATTCAATGAGGAAAAAATAGCAGTGCCTAGAATAATAAAGTTCTAAATAAATGCTAGCTTGATATGAATATTGTTATTGTTTGATATTGACAATGTCATTACTTTTCAGGATACTAACTTATTTGCAGATGTTTGTACTTTCCTGTTGTTTTCAGTACGGTAAAATTTCCCCACTTTTAGTTATTTCTGCATGTATTTTATTTAAGCTATTTTTCGGTAGCTGTTAACTCTTGTCTTATAGGGTGCCTTAGAAGACCAGAACAACTTTATAGGCTTTACTTTTTACATTCTCAAACCCTCTTTTGGCAGCTGTTTTTTTTTTTTATGTTTGTTTATTTTTGAGAGAGAGAGAGCATGAACAGGGGAGGGGCAAAGAGAGAGGGGGGACACAGAATTCGAAGCAGGCTCCAGGGTCCGAGCTGTCAGCACAGAGCCCGATGTGGGGCTTGAACCCACGAACTGTGAGATCATGACCTGAGCCAAAGTCAGATGCTTAACTGATTGAGCCACCCAGGCGCCCTGACAATTGTTGTTTTTAAGCAGTGACCAGTTAGGTATTATTATGTATGTGTGTGTGTGGGGGGGGTATTATGTTTTCAGAATGTGTGCACTAATAATCTTGCTGCACCTGATTTGAGTTCACTCAACACGATTGAGCTCCTACCTGCCATCAGCTATGTTAGGACACAAAATTGAATTCTTTCCCTCAGTGTTTACCGTCTAAGAGGAGAGAGAGAGATATAATATCATTATACTCCAGTGTGTGGTACATGTTGTATAAAGCAGTATTCAGATACAAATTTTATTTAGGTAAACTGGACAAAAATATAGGTCAGAGTTAATTAATATTTTTAATCTCTTACATTTTACCCAGTGGTTTACTGGCATTTTCTTATGTTTATGTGGTAATGAGAAGATTATGGATTTATATAATAATGTTTTGAAAAGTATCATTTTGTATGGCAGGTAATCTATTACCTGTTTTCTGTCAGCATTCAGGCCAGGTTATTATAGAAAGAAAAAGCACTAAAACAATTCTTGAACTTGATGAAAGAAGAAAATGTTTAGCAAGTTTGTCTAGATTTACTTAAAATATCTTTGATTTGGAGCTGCTGAAGGATTTAGAAGATGAATTCTTGTTTGGATTAAGTGGAGCATTACTTTCATGTGTTAATTTTTTTTAAAGTGAAGCTATATTTGAAGGTTTTAAGTGAAGCTATATTTGAAGGTTTTAATTTCTGAATTGCATAAATTGGTTCATATTTTGCTATGTCATTGGAAACATTTTATGTGTCCTATCTTGAACAGTATTTTCGGTTATAATTAGACCATGAGCTCCTTGAGATTAGGGGACCTGGCTAAGCTCCAGTAAAGCTCAGTAATATATTTGTTGAATTAGATTGTATTAAAGCAGTAAGAAGGGCACAGTTTGAGAATTTCTAAAATATTTTTTCCTGTTTTTTAATTATGAAAAATTTCTTTTTTTTTTTTTTTAATATTTTAATTTATTTCTAGGAGAGAGACAGCGTGAGCAGGGGAGGGTCAGAGAGAGAGGGAGACACAGACTCCAAAACAGGCTCCAGGCTCTGAGCTGGCAGTCAGCACAGAGCCCGACGCGGGGCTTGAACTCACGAACTGCGAGATCATGACCTAAGCGAAAGTCAGACGCTTAACCGACTAAGCCACCTAGGTGCCCCTGAAAAATTTCTAACATAACTGAAATTGTTGAAGGATAGTACAGTGATCATCATCTACCCTTCACCTAGATTCAACAGTTGTTTACATTTTGCTGCATTGTTAAAATCTCATCTTGAGGCACCTGGGTGGCTCAGTTGGTTAAGCATCTGACTTCAGCTCAGGTCATGATCTTGCGGTCTGTGGATTCGATTCCTGTGTTGGGCTTTGTTCTGACAGCTTGGAGCCTGGAGCCTGCTTAGGATTCTGTTGTCTCCTTCTCTCTCTGACCCTCCCCCACTTGTGCTCTCTTCGCTCACTCTCCTCTCTCTCGCTTTCTCTCAAAAGTAAACATTAAAAATTGTTTTAATCTCCTCTTATTTTTTTGCTGAACCATATGCAAGGAAGTTGCAGATATCCTAACACTATATTTTTATATACTTGAGCATGCATCTCTTAAAAATAAGGTATTCTCCTGAGTAACCACAGGATTTTTGAGTCATTCTTGTAGGGATCAGGGTAATAATAATAATAATAGTGTACTGGCTCTGTCATTTACCTACCAGTTGTATGGCCCTGAGCAAATTACTCAACATCCCTGAGCCTCAGTTTCCTGAGCTGCAGAGCACTTGTTTCAGAGGGATATTATGAGGAGGGAATGTGTAAATTTCTTAGAAAGAAGCACACGAAGCACCATTTTCAGTTTATAACCTGTTTCCCCATAGGATACTCAACTGTGGTGAATAATACCACACCTACCCTTGTTCCCAGAGTTGGAAATTTTTACCTTATTTTCCCCATTTGTGACTAACCAATCTTGTATTTATTTGTACCTTATAACATCTCAAACTTGTCCTGTTCTTTCCATTGCTACCATATTTCCTGCCTACCAACAACTTCAGTCTCTCTTCATCTAGTTCTATCCCCACGTCCTCATTTTTTTCCTTGAGGAGTTTATGCCCTCAAATATAAATGTAATCATGTTAAATTAACATAACTTAACATGTTAATTTAACATGATAGGCGTTTAAATCTCCTATTTAAAACTTTTCCCAACACCTACAGAGCAAAGTCCAAGTTTCTTAACTCTGGCTTCTGTGTACCTTCTGTCTCTGCAGCCTTATCTCTCATAATACACCCCCCTCCCCAACATACAGACACAGTCCCCAGACTATAGGAAGCCATGTGTAATTCTCTAAATGTACCCTCGTTATGCACCTCTGTGCCTTTGCTTGGTTGGCTCCTTCTGTCTGGAATTCCACCCCACCCACCATCCTCTTTACGTCTGGCAAATACTCATCTCTCCCCCTCTCCAGCTCCTCAACTTGCCTTTTAAGACTACGTGCAGGTATCTAACTCCTCGGTTGTTTCTTTTTTTTTTTTTTTTTTTTCTGTCCCCCCTCCACATTGAACAGTCTTCTAGCATAACACCCATAACATTTTTGGACAGCCATTTGCTTGCGCGGCTTCCTCATTCTGCTAGGTTAGGAAGTTCTTGAGGGTACACATTAGATTTTATCCCTTTTTGTATTCCTGATACCTAATATGTTGCTTGTGTCAGGATAATAAATGTAGATATTGTGTCCACATTTTATGGGTGAAAAAAATCTGAGATTCAGAGAATATGCTTTATGTGCCCAAGTAATAGTACTAATTAGTGAAGTATTCAGGTCTTTAAGAGCCTATTTCAGTACTGTTTTCATTAACTATAATACTTCTTATAATTGCAATCGTTTATTTAGTGATTCTGTTCTTAGTCTGTGGACCTAGAGCCCCCTAGAGGATGTTAGACTTCCCACATGGAAGTCTACAAAGTCATTTATGAATTTTCTATAAACTGAATTAATATGATTTTATAAGAGTAATGTTTGTACGTCACCAGTTATTTTTTGAGTGTACCAGATACTTTTGTTATTAACAACGAGTCATCTTAGTGGACATACTTAATATCTTTTGTGAGGAGAGCAACATGAGAGCCTTCATGAGACAGGAGATTTAGAATAACAGCTTCATGTGGTTTGCTAGGGAATTGATAAGGTACAAGAGAGTGGTCTTTGGAAGCAGTAAGACTCAGGTTAGACGGTAATGTCTGAAATTTTCCTAGTCTTCAGTAGTTCATTCAAATAAGAAAGTTTAAAAATTCCTGAAATGAAACTTAATTATAAATTGCTAAACCTTTTTATGTCAGACAGCTTTAAAAATATTTCCTGCTACTACCATAATGTTTAATTCTGTTTTTTTGGTCTTAGCACCAAAAAAGATTATTTCAATATATGAACAGTTTTTATTGGATCTCTAAACATATTTAGAGTTCTGAGATCTGGGTTGTCATCTTCATTAAAATCTGAATTCACTACAAATTGTATTGTTTTATCAATTCCAAATCTGTTAAGGTCACTCATGAATCTGATTGGCTGGAACAACTTTTTTCCTAGCTTTGTTGAGATATAGTTGATATATAACATTGTGTAAGTTTAAGGTACATACTGTGGTAATTTGATACATGTATGTATTGCAAAGTTTAGTAAGGTTAATTAACACATCCTTTACTTCATGTAATTACCATTTTATTGGTGTAGTTATGGTAAGGACATTGAAGCTCTACTGTCATGGTAACTTTCAAGTGTACAGTCATAATGTTAATTCTTTTTTTGTAAAGTTATTTATTTAATATTCAGGAGAGAGAGCATGAGCAGGGGAGGGGCAGAGAGGGAGGGAGAGAGAGAATCCCAAGCAGGCTGTGCATTGTCAGCGCAGAGCCCTATGTGGGGCTCAATGTCATGAGCTGTGAGATCATGACTTGAGCCAGAATCAAGAGTCAGACACTCAACTGACTGAGCCACCCAGGTGCCCCCATAATGCTAGTTCTTAATAGAATTATTTTTCTAACTTATTGACAGTGTGCTACCTGGACACACAGTGTTGTATTGTATTATATGGGCCACAGGCACTTGTGTCGTTGATACACATCATTTGTGGTCTGGGGCTATGCTGATTATTATCTTTGATATAAAACATCATCACTGAGGCTATGAGCTGAGTGCTTTGTGTCATTCTAACCCATGTTCCCTGGGAAGGTTTGAGACTAGGGCCAAAAGTGGCCCTAACAGGGTCCTCCCTGAGTTTTGGGGAGGTGAGCAGGTCTCTGCTTGAGGTCGGACTGGGCAGGAGATGCCCTGGATCCCACCCTTGGGGAGGAGGCTGGCAGATGCCTCCTTAGCTGGAGCTTGGAACAACAAGTGAGTTCAATGGCTGAGCTGAGGTACCCTGCCCAGGGGCCTCATAACCCAATTCAGGCTACTCTTCCCTGTTTAAAAAAAAATGTAGTCTGGCAAGCCTTCTAGGTTCAAGAGTATAGCTTACATAATAATGCTTTAAAATATGTGTGCCATTCCTATCGGTTTGTTTAGCTACTAGATAAACAAGAATTGTGTGATTTTAATCCTTTGGCAAATATTTGTTCATTTCTTTAAAATTTTTAAAAAATTTTTTAAGTGTTTTTTTATTTGTGTGTGAGAGAACTAGCGTGAATAGAGGAGGGTCAGAGAGAGAGGGAGATACATAATCTGAAGCAGGCTCCAGGCTCTGAGCTGGCTGTCAGCACAGAGCCCAATGTGGGGCTCGAACCCGTGAACTGTGAGATCATGACCTGAGCCGAAGTCGGTGCTTAACCGACTGAGCCACCCAGGCGCCCCCAGAGTTTTTTCAATTCTGGGGAGAGGGGCAGAGAGGGAGAGAGAGAATCCCAAAAAGGCTTCACACTCAGTGCTGAGCCTGACACGGGGCTTGATCCTACCACCCTGGCATCATGACCTGAGCCAAAATCAAGAGTTGGATGCTCACACAAATGAGCCATCCAGGCGCTCCAAATATTTGTTCAAGCCTTGCTATGAACCAGGTCCTCTCCTCAGCCCTGAAGTTGTGAATGTGAATGAAACAGACAGACAGGCCTTGGCTCTGGTAGCCTTTACCTTTAAGTGGGGGAACCATACATATTCTAAGTATAATGAACATGCTAGTAGCTATCTATAATATAATGCTAGACAGGGGCAAGTACTTTTTAAAAAGACTGGAAAAGGAAATAGGAAGGGATAGTTTCTATTTTGGGAGTTATCTGAGAAGGCCTTTCTAAATAGACATTTGAGCAGAGAGACCTAAATGAAAGTACAAGCCTTGCAAAGATCCCTAGAGGAATCTAGGAATAGCCTTCCAGACAGGGATCATCAGATGCAGGGGCTTTGAGGAAGGGGTATGCTTGGCCTTATCAAGCAAGGAGGCTAGTGTGTCTGGAGCTGTGTGAGCAAGGGTAGAATGGAAGGAGATGAGGTTGGAGAAGTAGCCAGTGGGTAGACCTTCAGATTTCAGTCTAAATCTAAAATAAGGCTTTGGGTGGTTTTTAGTAAAGGAATAAGGTGATCTGACTCACTTTTAAAGGCTGTTCTGTACTAGGTAGAGAACAGACTCTAGTAGTACAAGAAAGGAAGCAGGCAAATCAAAGTTATAGGTTATAGACCTTTGGGTAAGAGATGATGATGGAGGAGGTGGTGGGAAGTTGTCAGATTGGAGATGTGTTTTAAAGATAGAGTCAACAGATTATGTTGATTACAATGTAAAAAGGAGCAGTCAAGGAAGCTCTAGTGCTAATAAATAGACACTAGATTTGAAGGATATACACAAGGTTTTTACCGAGGATGTCTCTGAGCGGTGGCCTTACTAGGAACTTTTCTTTTTGCTTATCTGCATTTACCAGTGTTTCTATACTGAACCTGTAATGCTTCTGCAATAAATACATAGAATATTTTAAAATTAGAGTTAATCATAGCACTAAATGTAGCCTAATTCTTTTTTTTTTTTGAGAGAGAATGAGTACAAGTTGGAGGGTGGCAGGCAAACAGAGAGGGAGACAGAGGATCTAAAGCAGGTTCCATGCTGACAGCAGAGAGCCTGTTGCGGGGCTTGAACTAATAAACTGTGAGATATGACCTGAGCTGAAGTCAGACACTTAACTGACTGAGCCACCCAGGCAACCCTAAATGTAGCCTAATTCTTAATGTATTCTTCTACCCCTTTTGATTTTGGAAAACAATTTAAGTGACATCACATTTTTAAACTTGTCTTTTTACTCTTAGTGATTAGCCTTTGTACCTCATCTACATTTGAAGATGGTGAAGCTGGATATTCATACTCTGGCCCATCACCTCAAGCAGGAACGCTTATATGTAAACTCTGAGAAACAGCTCATTCAGAGACTGAATGCAGATGTGCTTAAGACGGCCGAAAAATTGTATCGTACAGCATGGATTGCTAAGCAACAGAGAATTAATTTGGACCGGCTTATCATAACCAGGTAAAGAAAAGGTTTTATGAACCACTGTAGTTCTGTGCTCACTGCTAACTGTAAGTAAGTGAATCTATTTGTAAATAAATGAATCTATTTCCAACAAAGTGCATGCTTTCAGATAGTTTGAATCAACATTAAGGTGAAATTTTATTTTGTCTACTAAGCACTATTACAGAGAGTTATAACTTTAGTGTTAATATTTTATACCACATCAGTTAATTTTGTATTTTTATGTATATAACGTTTTATTGTTGCTGAGAGTAAATTATCTTGTGTTTTCCTTTTTTTTTGTTTTTTAAAGTAGGCTCCACACCCACCATGGGGCTTGAACTCATGACCTTGAGATCAAGAGTTTCATTTCATGCTCTACCAAGTGAGGAATCTAGGCACCTCTCTACCTTCCTAATATTACTGCTATTATTTTAGAGATAAAAAATTATTTTTTGTAAGTTTATTTTGAGAGAGAAAGAGTGATTGAGCTTGTGCGTTCAAGCAGGGGAGGGGCAAAGAGGGAGAGAGACAGGGAGAGAGACAGAGAGAATCCCAAGCTGCTCGGAGCCCAATAAGGGGCTTGATCTCAGGAGCTTAAGCTGAAATCAAGGGATGCTTTTTTTTTTTTTTTAATTTTTTTTTTTTAATGTTTTATTTATGTCTAGGAGAGAGAGAGAGACAGCGTGAGCAGGGGAGGGTCAGAGAGAGAGGGAGTCACAGATTCTGAAACAGGCTCCAGGCTCTGAGCTGGCAGTCAGCATAGAACCCGACGCGGGGCTCGAACCCACGAACCGCGAGATCATGACCTAAGCGAAAGTCGGACGCTTAACCGACTAAGCCACCCAGGTGTCCCTGAAATCAAGGGATGCTTAACCGACTGGGCCATACAGGCTGGGGCTTTAACTCACAACCCTGAGAAGAAGAGTTGCATGTTCTACTGACTGAGCCAGCCAGACACCCCTTTTTCTCATAATATTTAATATACAGTTGGCCCTTGAACAACAAACAGGTTTAACCTGGGCGGATCTACTTATATGTGGATTTTTTAGAGTAAAGTACTATAAATGTGTTTTTCTCTTCCTTATGATTTTCGTATTTTATTTTCTTTTTTTAGCTTATTCTATCGTAAGTATGTAGTATGTATAACATACAAAGTATGTGTTAATCGAAGTCATCTGTAAGACTTCCTTCTGGTTGGTCAACAGTAGGCTATTAGTAGTTAAGTGTTTGGGGAGTCAGAGGTTACACAAAGATTTTCCACTGCACCCGGGGTCAATGTCCCTAATCCCTGCATTGTTTAAGGGCCAACTGTATACATTTCCATGTTTTGATACTGTTTATCTACTTCTCAGTTTAGAAACCTCATTTTTCACTGTGTGAATACCTTTTTTGTTATTCTAAGAAGCAGTTTTCAATTCCAGAAGTGTGGTGCTGAGGTATAATGTTGAGAAAATAAGCCAGACACAGAAAAGTACACACTGGGTGATTCCATTTATGTGATATTGAAAAAAAGCAGGACTAATCTTTGATGATAGAAATCAGAATAATGTTTGGGGCACGCTGTCTCTCTCTCTCTCTCAGAAATAAATAGAAGACATTAAAAAATTTAAAAAAATCAGAATAATGGTGGGTCTCCTGGGTGGCTCAGTTGGTTGAGAGTCAACTTCGGCTCAAGTCATGATGTCACAGTTTGTGGGTTTGAGCCCTGCATTGGGCTCTGCGCTGACAGCTCAGAGCCTGGAGCCTGCTTCAGATTCTGTGTCTCCCTCTTTCTCTGCCCCTTCCTGCTTGCACTCTGTCTCACTCTGTCTCTCAAAAATAAATAAATGTAAAAAAAAAAAATTTAAATCAGAACAATGGTTATTTTTTTGATACTTTTCATTGGACCCGATTTAATGGGAGGAATTTGTCCTCCTTTGTGCTTTTTGGTTTTGCCTTTCTTTACACATTCAGTTGCTGGTGGCTGAAAGAGTTGAGCAGTTTGGAGTGATCTCATTGCTGGGACTGCAATCAGTCTACGTTTCCATGCTTCAGTGGAGTTGATGTGTTGTATTATTGTCGCTGATTTTGTTGTTTTGCTTGTCTTCTCATTTTTTAGTGCTGAAGCTTCCCCTGCTGAATGTTGCCAGCATGCCAAGATTTTGGAAGATACACAGTTTGTTGATGGATATAAGCAATTGGGATTTCAGGAGACTGCTTATGGAGAATTCTTAAGTCGGTTGAGGGAAAATCCTCGTCTTATAGCCTCCTCTTTGGTTGCTGGGGAGAAGCTTAATCAGGAGAACACACAAAGTGTTATTTACACAGTTTTTACCTCCCTCTATGGCAACTGCATTATGCAAGAAGATGAAAGCTACCTCCTTCAGGTTTTGAGATACTTGATTGAATTTGAACTTAAAGAAAGTGACAACCCCAGGCGACTTTTGAGGAGAGGAACTTGTGCCTTCAGCATCTTATTTAAACTTTTTTCTGAAGGACTGTTTTCTGCCAAACTTTTTCTCACAGCTACTTTACATGAGCCAATCATGCAGCTGCTTGTTGAAGATGAAGATCACCTGGAAACAGATCCAAACAAGCTAATCGAGAGGTTCTCCCCATCTCAACAGGAAAAACTCTTTGGAGAGAAGGGTTCAGATAGATTCAGGCAGAAGGTTCAAGAGATGGTAGATTCCAATGAGGCCAAACTGGTGGCTTTGGTGAACAAATTCATTGGTTATCTCAAACAGAACACATACTGCTTTCCACATAGCTTGAGGTGGATTGTGTCCCAGATGTACAAAACCCTCTCCTGTGTAGATAGACTGGAAGTTGGGGAGGTCAGGGCAATGTGTACTGATCTCCTTTTGGCCTGCTTCATCTGTCCCGCAGTTGTCAATCCAGAACAGTATGGAATAATTTCTGATGCTCCTATTAATGAGGTGGCAAGATTTAATCTGATGCAGGTATGCTTTTGCTCTTATTATTAATGTGGCATTCAGTTGAAAATCATTTGGTTAGGTAGTGGGATGGGATTAGAAAATATGATAATATTTATATATTCTTAACATTCCTTTGCCTCAAACTGTCTTAAATGTTTGCTTCTTAAGAAATAAAAGCAGTTATTATATTGGGGTCTTAAAATACTGTCAAATATTTTAGTCATAAAATATTTTGTGTTAGGTTTTAAATAGAGTCTTCACAGATTTGAATGTATAGTTGGTTAGATTGTCTAGAACAGGGCCACCATCCCTTTCCCATGATTTCAAAACCTAGCATGATTGAAAATCTTTATACATCATCTTTTATACGTTGTTGGGTAGCAAAACTTAACCTGAACTCACATGAGGCTCTTTATCATTGCTATTCCATTTCCTGTTAATGAATACTCCTGTTTTGGAGTAACAAATTGTAACATTTGTAGAAATGTTAATATATTTGATTACAGGATGTCACCCTTAATATTGGCTGTGTTGCATGTATGCACTGATCAGCCTTTCTGAAATTCCAGATTTTGAAATCTGAAGCTCTTCAGGACCTAAGAGTTTTAAGAAGAGGAGTTTTGCATCTGTATTAGCATTTTCTCCCCTAGTCATCTGAACTATGGAAATCATGTTATTATTTCTTATGAGAATCTTTTAATCATAGCCTATCCTGCAAAAAGACTGTGAAGAAGAGACTGAGTTTATTTGGAATAATTATATCTTTGGATGATTTTATTTTTAAATGATATTTAATTTTAAATAATTAGCTTTTTTTTTTCATGGTTCTATTATATTGGTATGTTTAGCAACTAACTATAAAGGATCCCCAAAATAAAATTTAAAAACTTTTATCATCTGTGAAACACTAAATTTATTCTTAAGATAGTGTAGTTGTAGTTTTATTTTTGTCATTCCAAGAAAGATTGAGTCACTTATTTTCAAAATGAGTAAAAAGGGGAATTGTCCCAGATATTAAGACAATGTTATATGATATTAGCTTTCCCCAAAGTGTCTTTTTATTTTTATTTTTTAATGTATTATTTATTTCTGAGAGAGAGAGAGAGAGACAGACAGTGTGAGCAGAAGAGGGTCAGAGAGAGAGGGAGACACAGAATCTGAAACAGGCTCCAGGCTCTGAGCTGTCAGCACAGAGCCTGATGCGGGGCTCAAACCCTCTAACCGTGAGATCATGATGTGAGCTGAAGTTGGACACCCAACCAACTGAGCCACCCAGGCGCCCCCCTCCCCCAAAGTGTCTTTAAAGAGAGTAGATTAACAGTTCTCTCTTACCAGTAAGGAACTTGCTCTGTGAATTAATATTTACTTTCCAAGCAGCTGTGTTCTATAGGATTTTTAAATCTAGAAAGAAAAAAAATTCTACCTTGAGTATTTTGTGAACTATTATCAGGGGAAAGCACTTCATATTAACTTGAAGTAGTTTGAATTAACTTTTGCAAATATTATGCTTTTTCATAATATCAGAAACAAAGCATAATATCAGAAACAAAGGTGTTGCATTTTTATTTCATAGTGTCAGTATAATGTATAAAGCAAAAATTTCTGTTTAGTGTCCATAACTCCTAATCTAAATACAGTAAAGGCTGATGTAGAGAAGATACACATTTTATTTGGGGTCCTCTTTTGCATGTGTGGTCAGATGGTGTGAATGTTATTATGAAACAGATTTTTTAGACTAGAATGGAAATGCCTTCATAGAGAAGAATCCATAAGTATTTATACTGTGTCTCCCTGCCACTGCTTTGGTTTGCAGGTTGGCCGCCTTTTGCAGCAGTTGGCAATGACTGGCTCTGAAGAGGGAGATCCCCGGACAAAGAGCAGCCTTGGAAAATTTGACAAAGTAAGAATGAATTCTGTCTCGTGTGAGTTACTATTTATAGACAAGTTTGCCAGAGTGTTCGTGAACCTTAACTACTGTCTTTATTCTGGTCTTTCATATTCTTGTCTTAAATTTTCATCTCAGTTACCCTTGGTATAGCTATAGAGGATACAATATTGGATCAGCGGCNCATGAGAGAGAGAGAGAGAAAGAGAGAATCTCAAGCAGGCTCCACACTCAGGCCGGAGCCTGATGCAGGGCTCAGTTCCCACGACCCTGGGATCATGACCTGAGCTGAAATCAAGAGTTGGACGCTCAACTGACTGAGCCACCCAGGTACCCTGGATCAGCAATATTAAAAGGAAGATGTTACGGGGCAGCTGGGTGGCTCATGCTGAGCCTGGAGCCTGTTTCGGATTCTGTGTCTCCCTTTCTCTCTGACCCTCCCCTGTTCATGCTGTCTCTCTCTCTCAGAAATAAATAAAAAACATTAAAAAAAATTTTTTTTAAGTTTAAGGCATCTGACTGGTGCAGTGGATAGAGCATGCAACTAGATCTCAAGGTTGTGAGTTCAAGCACCATGTTGGGTGTAGAGATTACTTTAAAAAAAAAAGAAATGTTTAAATAAAGAAAGAAATAGTTTAATTTCTTAAAAAGTCACTAAAGTGGAGTGCCTGGGTGGCTCAATTGGTTAAGTGTCCAACTTTGATTCAGGTCATTATCTCACGGTTTATGAGTTTGAGCCCTGGGTTGGACTCTCTGCTGTCAGCACAGAGCCCACTTTAGTTCCTCTGTCCCCCTGTCTCTTTGCCCTTCCTCTGCTCATGCTCTCTCTCTCTCAAAAATAAAAAATAAAACATTCCACTAAAAAGTTACTAAAGCAAACGAGAAATAATTGTATAATTTTAAGTGTATTTCATAAGTATGTTTTACGATATTGTTCACTTAAATTAGATACTGATCATACTCGAGTAGGCTGTACATTCAGCTTGTTTAAAATACAAGTCAAATTCTCCTCATACCTCTTATCTTTAGCCTTTATTTCCTCCCCAAAAGGTGGTTCTTTTTTTTCCCTAATGTTTGTTTGTTTAATTTGGGAGAGAGAAAGCACGGAGAGGCAGAGGGAGAGGAGAGAGAGAATCTCAAGCAGGCTCCATTCTGCCAGCACAGAGCTGGATGCAGGGCTCAGCCTTATGAACGTGTGAGATCATGACCTGAGCCAGAATCAAGACTCAGATACCTAACCCACTGAGCCCCCCAGGGGCCCCTCCTCCCCAAAAGGTTCTTGATATTCTCAATCTTTCATGTTTTCTTCAAGAGGTCTATATGTAAACAAGCAAACTCCTACATATATTTTCCCAGGCACCCCATCCCTCCCTTTTCACAAATCATGGGGTACTGTGCACTGCTCTGTGTCATGTTTGTTTCACTTACCAGAATTTCATGTAGACAATTCTATATCAATTCATAAAGAGTTTAGTTTTTTTAATGTTGGGTTTAATATAATTTTCAAGAATAACTTTTTGCATGTTTGTCCCCCTTAATTAGACTTTTTGTTCCCTTATTTTAAAGGGGAAATATTTCACTGTGATCTTTTCCCTGTTTAACAGAGCTGTGTTGCTGCTTTCCTTGATGTTGTGATTGGGGGCCGTGCAGTGGAGACCCCTCCAATGTCCTCCGTTAATCTTCTGGAAGGATTGAGCAGAACTGTGGTTTATATAACCTATAGTCAGCTTATTACTCTGGTAATGGCTTTATTCTTTAATAGGATTTTCTCAAAAGTCATTTATCTAGTGTGAGAAATAATGTATTGTATTTGAAAAATTGATCTCACTAGCTACTGTACTTTTACTTCTGCCAGGTGAATTTTATGAAGAGTGTGATGTCTGGAGATCAACTAAGAGAAGATAGGATGGCTCTTGACAATTTATTGGCAAACCTGCCCCAGGCAAAGCCAGGAAAAAGTAGCAGTTTGGAAATGACTCCCTATAATACTCCTCAGCTTTCTCCAGCAACCACTCCAGCAAATAAAAAGAATCGATTGCCTATAGGTAAAGAGAATTTCTCATATTTAGGCTTTCCTTAAATTTAGTCAATTTTTTTTTGGCTTTTGTTTTTGTTCAGTGTTTTGGAGTATGGTTTTAAATAATTTGGGAAAGCCTTTCTCTTAAAAAACATTAAAAACTGCATAATGCAGTTTTTAAAAATTGCATACTAATGCAGTTTTTAAAAATTGCACCAATTAGTTAAAGTTATGAGTAGGCTCTAGCTTTATCTTGAGATCATACCACCAACCGTATACTTTGATTATATTTTAGTAACTTTTCTTGGAAAATTTGGAAGTGCCATTTGTTATAAGTAGTCAGTGTTTGAATTATGTAGCCCTTTCTTTTGTTCAAAGTTCTAAATAATATAATAAAATAATAACTTAGAAGGTTCTATCAGTAAAGTGGGAAATATAGTTACTATTTTTCCAGTATTGTTAGTAATCTTTTATCAAGTGAGCTAAGACACCTTTGTTATTTTATAAAATAAAGAAAAAGTTTTTTTTTTATGTTTATTTTTGACGGAGAGAGAGAAGAGAGTGAGCAGGGGATGAGTAGAGAGAGGGAGGGAGACACAGAATCCAAAGCAGGCTCCAGGCTTTGAGCTGTCAGCACAGAGCCCAGTGCGGGACTCGAACTCACAAACTGTGAGATCATGACCTGAGCCAAAGTCTGACGCTCAACAAACTGAGCCACCCAGGTGCCCCAGAAAGAGTTTCTTTTTATTTAGTCAAGCTTATTTAAAGAATTGGGCTTAATTTTTATTCACCTGGGAAACATCTATTATCTATCTATGTACGCACACACTCACACAATTTGAGCCTTACTATGTATCAGACTCAGGATGAGCACTTTATAGATGTTTCATTTAATTCATGCAAAAAAATCCATACAAAAAGAGTAGGTGTAATCACTACTCCTGCGGAGTAGAGGTGGGGGTACTGTGTTAGGCCATGGGAATACAAAGACCATTAGGATATGCTGCTGATCTGCTAGTTGCTGATAGTCTATTGGGGAGAATAAGTGGAGACCATTTCCCTTCATTACGCCAAGTGTCTGATGGAGACAGGTGTGCATGCGGGCTTAGGGGACACCCATGTTGGCCAGGTGGTGATGGTGGCAGGAGATGATCTGGAGCAGGTGAAGCTTAAACTTTCTCTTGAAGGATGAATGGGAGACGAAGTAGCCAAGACAGGGAGGGGAAGAGCATCTAGCCCAAGAGAGCAGTATTTTAGTGCCAGTTTTTTAATCAAAATGAGGAGCTCAGCAAGTTAGTGAACATGAATAGTTACTTTATTTTACACATTTTGAAGAACGGGATTTCATTTTTAAACTTCCATGAGCTGATTTGTTAAGAACTGACCATTTTTTTAACTTTTGTAATGTATTTATTTTGAGAGAGAGAGAGAGACAGAGTGCAAGTAGGGAAGGAGCAGAGAGAGAGGGGGACACAGAATTTGAGGCAGGCTTCAGGCTCTGAGCTGTCAGCGCAGAGCCAGCATGGGGCTTGAACTCATGAATTGCGATCACGACCTGAGCTGAAGTCACGTGCTTAACAGACTGAGCCACCTAGGTGCCCCAAGAATTGTCAGTTTCTTAAAATTAATCCATCTTACATTTAACAGAATAATATCACCAACAAGAATGTGACATCATATTCTTCAAGTCTTTGGCTTTCATCATCCTAAAATGTCAATTTTCCAATTGATGAAAATTTAATGTTGGTAATGATGAAAATTTAATTGATAAAATTTAATATTATAACCTATTTGTGCTTTTAACATGAAGAAATGAATGATTTTTGGTAAATCAGAGATTTTTTTCCCTCCATTATTCACTCCTGCACATGAGTTCTTTCATTTCTTGTCATCTAGAAGTGTCATTAAATATGGGTATAATGGAAAGTAAATATTCAGATGTTTGCCCAGTATTACTTTGTATAGTCATATGACTTGGTCACTGAGTTTATTTCATATTTTTTAAAGACCTGTCCATTATTCAGAGGGTTGATTTTGTTTCTGTTTAATGCTTTTGCAACCCAGGACAACAGTTAGCAGCCATCACTGCCTGGGATTCCTCAGCCACCAATCTTTCTGCTCTTATTACTCTAGTAACCCCATTTGGTGGGTAATAGGCTGTTGTTCCTCTTATATAACTTTCATTTAAGAAATAGTTTATAAAACTGTGCTCCGAGTGCATGTTGCTTTCGCTTTATGTAAATTGCTACATGGATTTTGATTACTTGCGTTTTTATAAATTATAAATTTTTTGCTTAAGATTCATAGAAGTTGTTCATGAAATTGAATTTAATTTCACAGGTCATTAGAAAACAGTGAGTGAGGGTCAGCAAATAAAGGTGGGAGTGAACCTGTGTTACACTTTGGGAAATTGATGTGTGCTCTGAATTTTGAAAGTAAGAGTGATTAATGAACACATTTACAGCATCATGTAGGGAGGATTCTTTATATTTCTGTCTTCAAGTAGGTCAGCTTTCCTTCAAAGTGAGGTTGAAAGACTTTTGTTGCTATAGAGTGTTTTTGCTTTATGTCTGTACTTTTGATTATTTTGCACTGAAATAGAATTTCTATTTAGTATTTTAGTTGTACTGAATGTTATTGCCCTCTGAAAGAAAATTGAACTTATCACAGAAGACTTAAGCTTGTAGAGAAATTGTCAAACTAAATTTTTCAGTGTCTAAAAGTTCTTGTAAGAAGTGTGGGATGGATTTTTTTTTTTTTAAAGTTAAATAGAAAGAGCATAGGCAGAGCAAGCGGGGGAGGGGGCGGAGAGAGAGAGAAAGAGGGAAAGACAGAATCTCAAACAGGCTTCCCCCTGCCAGCGCAGAGCCCTGCTTAAGGCTTGAACCCATGAACTCGAGAGATCATGACCTGAGCCAAAAACCAGAGGCAGACATCCAGCTGACTGAGCCACTCAGGCACCCTGATGGATTATTTTAGAAAAAAGTATTACTTGTTCACTTATAGGTGGGGGGGGAAATCCTAAAATAATTAGATTTTTCACTAATTTAGAACGTTTCCATAAAGCAGAAGGGAAACTTCTATTCAAACACAGGAAAGTCTTTTTTTCTGCATCTTTGGGAAGAAGTTAATACATTTCAGGAAAATCAGTGTTTTCAAAAACATTCTGATTTTGTCAATGATTGTCTAATTAGTATACATTATATGGTTAGCAGATTTATATATGAAATTTTTTTTTTAATGTTCAGTTTTTTAGAGAGGGAACGTGTGTGCGTTGGGGGGAGGGGCAGAGAGAGAGGAACACACAGAATCTGAACCAGGCTCCAAGCTCCCTTGTCAGTACAGAGCCTAACATGGGCTCAAACTCCCAAATCATGAGATCATGACTTGAGCTCAAGTCAGACACTTAACTGACTGAACCACCCAGGGGTCCCTCTATATGAAACTTTCTAATGATTGTAAGTTTAGTTATTAGTATGGGAGACCTGAGGCAGTTCAGTAATTTTCCAGGAGAAAGAATTGAAGGTACACTAATAAGAAATAAGGTAATGCTTTTCTTGTCACCCCAAGCCTTCAGTTGAGAGACGTGTTTGCTGTTCTGCCGGTGCACTCATCTGTGTGTCAGTCCCTGGCAGGTGCACATAGATTGTTGTTTCTATCAGTTTTGAAGGAGGATCTGTGTTATCAGCAGAGAACTGGGAAGATGGAGGGTTTTGTTTTTTTTTAATTCATATTCTCACCACCCTTTTTTTGTGCATGTGCAAATGTCCTACATTAACAGAATATATATTTTTCTGTTTAGTGTACTGTTTTCTTTGTCTTGTTCTCTAAATTATCATATTTGAAAATCTTTTTAATAGCACCTCGGAGTAGAAGCCGCACCAATGTGCTAATGGACTTACATATGGACCATGAAGGATCATCTCAAGAAACCATCCAGGAAGTACAGCCCGAAGAGGTGTTGGTTATTTCCTTAGGGACAGGTCCCCAGCTCACTCCAGGGATGATGTCGGAAAATGAGGTATGAATGTATTGTTACACTCAACTTACAGCCATCAGTGTTAAGAAATTTAAATTCTTTTTTCTAACTCATGTTCTCTTCTATAAGTCAGTATGTGTTTAATGAATGCATTAAATGCCAAATTCCCGATGAACAGTACAGGGGCCTTTATTATTGGTGATTAGGTCCACACCAGGAGGAATTTCCTAATAGTAGAGACAGGAAGCCAGGAAATTGTGGTATGGACATTGTTGACCTGTAGGAAATTTTTTTTTTCTTTTCTTTCTAATGATAACCTAGTGGTATTCCTGCTTTAAAGAGGCAGACATTCTTTAGAAATACTTTATGTTCTTTGGTTGGTTAGAAAGAAATGGAAGAGATAACTGAAAACTAAGAAAGTAAAATATTTTGAAGAAATGGAGTTGGGGTGTGGGCATCTTTTAAGATATTTGTAAACAGAAGAGCGTGGGACAGACGCAAAAGGAAAGAAGAAATCAAAAAGAAGCATCATTTTATATTCAACAGTGACTGCTTATTAATCAAGAAAATCTATTCCTGGCCTGGGATAAAGGGACCAGTTAAAGTTGTTGATAAAGTGATGATGGTGGTTGGGAAGCCTGTGTTTGGGACTGTGGCGTGACCCACACGAAAGAATTCTGTCAAACTCCAGAACTCTGTTCTCACACACACATGCATGAGCTGGCAAAAGCTGTGAGAATCCACTTTTTAGGAACTCCAGAATATAATAAAAACCATATAAGAACCAGGGGGATGCTGAATGAGGAAAAACAACCACTGAATTTCAGTCAGGGAGCTCTGTGGCACTCTCTCTTCCCCAGCCCCCAGCCCCNTAGTAGGAGGAGCCTTTTGTTTGCCGTTAATCACATCGCTCTCTAGGCCTCTGGATAGATTTTTCCTGAAGATTCTTTGCACATTGCTCACTATGAGTTTAAAGATCCAAGTTATCTTAAAAATACAAAATGTAAAATTTTTATGTCTGCTTTTAATTTCCAGCAAATAGGAAAAGAATTCTATTTTTAAATGACTTTTTATTTTTTATTTTTTTTTTTTTTTTAAATATTTTTTTATTTATTTCTAGGAGAGAGAGAGACAGCGTGAGCAGGGGAGGGTCAGAGAGAGAGGGAGTCACAGACTGAAACAGGCTCCAGGCTCTGAGCTGGCAGTCAGCACAGAGCCCGACGCGGGGCTCGAACCCATGAACCGCGAGATCATGACCTAAGCGAAAGTCGGACGCTTAACCGGGTAAGCCACCCAGGCGCCCCAAATGACTTTTTAAACGCATCACATGAGTAAAGGTATAGAGCCATTAAAAGTCCTTTAATTTACTCATTTAGATGCAGGGCCAAAATAGTACCTAGAGGGGTTGGTTGGTTGTTTTTTCTTTTTAAGTGAGGATACTGTTCTTCATTCATATTTTACCAATAGCCTAGGAGCACGGTGGCTGTGATTTCAAGTTCCAGGTATGCTTAAAACATGCTCTCTGACTTCCAGCAAAGCACTCAATTCTTCATTCAGTTGAAGATGCACATATAAAGCTGAGTTACGAGGCTTGTGGGGAGTGAAAAGTAATTATGTTATTTGGAAATCATCTAACAAATAGAAAACATTTTTGAAAGGCTATCAGCTCTAAGCTAGAGATGGCTTTGAACTCACACTGTAGCTTCTGGTATGGACTCGTGTGGCTGTGTATATGGTGTCAAGGCAAAGTTCACAGTAAACGGATTGAATTCTGATGCCTACAGGATAATTTGCTCTTATGTTTTCTTCCTGTTGAATTAGTTTATTAAGTTTAAAAAAAATTTACTGTCAGTTTTACCATGCAAAATGCTTTCTGTGCATCTTTTTATTTAATCCTCAACAACTCCATGGCATGCATACTGTTACTATCACTGTTTTATAGATCAAGAAACTGAGGTTTAGGGTAAATAAATTTACCCAAGATTACATAGTTGGCATATGGCAGAGCCAGAATGACCCAACTGCTGATTCTGAAGCCTTTTGATTCTTATGATCCTACCCACAGCTCACTGATACCTGATTGTTCAGTCTCTGACACCGGGTGATGGAAAGGCTTAGGTTCGTTTTTTTTTAAACTGATGTGCTTTTATTATGGGGTTACTGAAAATCTTGATCAGAACCTCATAAATGGATTTTTATTTATTTATTTAAAAAAATTTTATATATATATATATATTTTTTTAATTTATTTTTGAGACAGAGAGAGACAGAGCATGAGCTGGGGAGGGGCAGAGAAAGAGGGAGACAGGCTCCAGGCTCTGAGCTGAAACAGGCTCCAGGCTCCAAGCTGCCAGCACAGAACCCGATGCAGGGCTTGAACCCACGAACTGGGAGATCATGACCTGAGCCGAAGTCGGACACTTAACCAACTGAGCCACCCAGACACCCCATAAATGGGTTTTTAAATATGCATTTGCTGTGGTCTGTTTTCATATCAGTAATCTTTCAATTGTGGTAAACCAAAAGCATTTTATTTTTCAGATCCTAAACATGCAACTTTCGGATGGAGGACAAGGAGATGTCCCTGTCGATGAAAACAAACTCCACGGTAAACCTGATAAAACCTTGCGCTTTTCCCTCTGCAGTGATAATCTGGAAGGAATATCTGAAGGTGAAGGGTTACTTCATTCAGAGTTGTGTGATTCAAGTAATACTTTGTTTTGCGATCTTTAAAGGAGCCTTATAAATTATAATTATACCATCTGTTCCTCTCCCTGGGGAGAGTAATGAAGTTTTCCTCTAATGATCTTGAACAGTTGGCTATAAAGATTGTTTCTGGAATAAATTAAGATTTCAAGAAAGATACTTGAAAAAAAAAGATTTTAAGAGACCTTTGATTGTATAAAATGGAGAAGATATGTCTTCACTGAGACTTGAGTAATACCAAGTTTCTCTGGTATTAACGTATACCAAAGCTTATAGAGCTCCTTTAGAGGATATGATGCATGTCTAAGTGGGAAACAAATGGACTCACGAGTATTTCAGGATGTTGTGTATACTTTTAATGTTCTGTATTTCTTTATTCACACACTCATACCTTGATGAATCAGGAAGATACAATGGAAGTAGGAATAAGACAGAAAGTGAAAAGCTAAGATTGAGAATTTATCTTTTCATGGATGAGGACAAACTTTTTTTAATGAGAAAAGTCCGGTTTTACTATCATTTTAAACATAAAATAGTAACTTTTCCTTTTTCTCTAACTTTTCAGAATAGGTAATCTTCATTTGTTTTAGAAAATGCAGAAAGTAAATGGAATCATCTGTAATTTTACCATTCTATTAATAACAGCATTTTGATTTATTTATAACAAGATTAAGTCTATGTTGTTTTGTAAACCATTTTTTGTTTAACAGTAGAGCAGTGACGTTTCTCTTTGTAATTTTTTTGTTTTACATTTATTTTTGAAAGACAGAGACAGAGCATAAGTGGGGGAAGGGCCGAGAGAAGGAGACACAGAGTCCAGTGCAGGCTCTGGGCTGTCAGCACAGAGCCCCATGCGGGGCTTGAACTCACAAACTGTGAGATAATGACCTGAGCTGAAGTTGGATGCTCAATCGATTGAGCCACCCAGGCGCCCCTCTCTTTGTAATTTAACATTACTAAATAACCTAGTTTTTAAGTTTCTTTTTCTTTAATTTCAAATTGGCATAAATTACTTAGTCTTCTGTGATTAAACATATAGATTGCTTCCACTTTTCAAGGATTGTAAGAAGCCCTTCAATAAGCAACCTTAGATGAATTTTTGAATTGTTTTCTTAGGATAAATTCTTAGAAGCACAATTGCTGGCTTAAAGGGCATTTATATTTTTAAGGTACAAATTCAGTATTAAAAGCACCTTAATAAAAACAAACAAACAAAAGCACCTTAATCCATCTGTTGTCTGTTATCAAGGCATGAAAAGTTGCATGGTGGCTCATGAATTTTAAAAAGGTCACTCACAGTTTAAACATTTCTCTAGGTCCTTCAAATCGCTCCAATTCGGTATCTTCTTTAGACCTGGAAGGAGAGTCTGTATCAGAACTTGGAGCAGGACCTTCTGGGAGTAATGGAGTTGAAGCTCTACAGCTATTGGAACATGAGCAAGGTAAAGTTGAACACAGTTGCTCAAGTAGCAGAGAATTTACCTGGCTGCAAGATAAACTGTGTTTCCATGTAGGCTAGCTATGTTCAGTAAAAGAATAAATTTAAGTTGATTATATAATGACCATTAAACTTGCATTTATTCATCTTTCTTTCGGTTCCTAAAAATGTTTTGTTGGTAAATGAATTTTTTAGGCTTAAATCACATAGAATAATTAAAATGAATTGCTTGAATTCTATAATATTTGGCATTTTATTTCTGGAGTACTGACATTTTAAGGGATACAAAGATAAATACTTAGGGCTTAAGGAACTTAGAAGAGGGAGAGGATGGTACACAAAGGATTAAAAATTTCATGAAAGTGCTTTAGCAGTTCTGAATTAGAGATACATGTGGCTGAAAGTGTAGGGAAAAACTTAGTGGAAAAAAATGCTAGCCTTAAAGTCCACCTGGCATTGTGTTGGCAGAAACTAAAGATAGGGCGTTCTAGGTGAAGAAATAGAATCGTATAAGCAATTCATAGAGGTGAGAAACTGTGGTACTTAGGAACTATCAAGTAGGGGAATCATGTGGGGAAGGATTGAGAAGTAGATGGATCCCTTTTGTGCTTTAGGAAGATTAATTTGAAAAAGTTCTTTGGTATTGTTCATTTAAAGATCATGGGGAGCCTGGGTGGCTCAGTCAGTTAAACATCCGATTCTTGATTTAGGCTCAGGTCATGATCTCACAGTTCGTGGGATCGAGCTCCCACCTGGTCTCTGTGTTGGCAGTGTGGAGCCTGCTTGGAATTCTCTTTCCCGCTCTGTCTCTGTCCCTCTCCTGTTCATGCTCTCTTTCTCTCTCTTTTATCAAATAAGAAATAAATAAACCTAAAAAAAAAAGATCACTGATGGCCTTCACAGGAGTATTGAGGACAGATCATTTGAGTCTGAGGCAATAATTCTGAGACCTGAGCGAGCATAAATATTACCTGGGGTAGGGCAGGGGAGGCCATTACCCATATCTCATTTCCAGAAATCCTGGTGAAGTTCATTTTTAGAAAGGAAAAGAGCATTGCCAGTTGGGATATGTGTGGCTTGAATAAATGTAATGTTAATTTTTACTGAATTATTTTGTCCTTGTATCAATTAGGATTAAATTATCTGCAAATAAGAGAGAAACCGAAAATAGTAGCTTAAGACAGAAGTTGAAAGATTATCACTTTTTTTTTTAGTTTATTTATTTATTTTGAGAGAGCATGAACAGGGGAGGGGCAGAGAGAGAGAGAGGGAGAGAGATAGAATCCCAAGCAGGCTTCACACTGTGAGCACAGAGCCCAGTGTGGGGCTCAAACCCACAAACTGCGAGATCATGACCTGAGCTGAAACTAAGAGTTGGACTCTTAATTGACTGAGCCCCAGGTGCCCCAAGAATATCTTTTTAACAAGCCCTTGAAATGATTCTGATGTTGTAGGTGGTCTACATTTTGTGAACACTGGGTTAAGAAGTAAATTGAAGCAAATTATAGAATGCTTTTCATTAGTCAAGGGAAGAGAGAAAACTCTACTATCAGGAGGATGTATTCAAGTCAAATGAAAAAAAATTTTTTTAAGTATGGGTTTAGCAGTTGATTATTGCCAGGGTAATGCTGCATAACAAATCACCTCAAAACTTAGTTACCTTACAACAATAAACATTTATTTGTGCTCTTAAGTCTGTGGGTCAGCTAGGAGGTTCTCATTTGGACTGGGTGAACTCATGTATCTACAGTTCCCAGTAGGGAGCTCTGCTAATCTTAGCTGGGGGACAGTTGGCCAGAGAGGAGCTGGCTGCTCTAGGGTGACCTTTGGTTTGTTTTGTGTGGTCCCTCATCCTCTAGCAGGCTAGCTTAAGCTTGTTCTCGTGGGAGAAGCAAGGGTGAAAAGAGAGCAGAAGTTTATAAGGTCTTGTAAGGCCTCATCTTGAAACTGGCACACTTCCTCTTTACTCTTTTGGCCAAAGCAAGTAACAAGGCTTTTGTAAATACAAGGAGAGGGGAATGTTTCCCAGTTTTGTATCAAAGTCCTACTGCAGAGATTGCCCCACTTAATCTACTGGACATGGGGCTACTGCTGAACTGCGTTCAGAAAGTGAAAGAGTACATTTATAGGGGAATGATTCAGTGTTTTGGTACTGCATGCTCCGTGTTAAGGATAAAATATGTATCTTCAAAGTTGACTAAAAAAAATCATAGCTGTGCTACCATTTTTAAAGTGCTTAATTTTGTTTTTGATAGCTACAACACAAGATAATCTTGATGATAAACTAAGAAAGTTTGAAATACGTGACATGATGGGACTGACAGATGATAGAGATATATCAGAAACAGTGAGTGAGACGTGGAGTACGGATGTCTTAGGAAGTGATTTCGACCCTAACATTGATGAAGATCGCTTACAAGAAATTGCAGGTGACTGCTGTTAAATTTCCTTGGAAGATTGGTATTTAGTTATTCATATCCACCTGCCCTTCATGGGTGGGAACTTCAGCCTCTGACAGACATGGTGTGTATGTTAGCACTAACTGGGGAACTGAGAAAACTGTATTTAACAAGGCACTTGTGTATTTTTTTTCCATACCTAAATATAGGTAATATTTTCCCTGTCTGCACTTAACTCCCCCTCCCCCACCGAAAAAGAAACCAATCATCTGAATTAGCTTCTTATTTTCAGGACATAGTATAAATTCTTAGGATATTCTTTTGAGACTGAGCACCTTACGGGAAGATGAAAATTCTTGCAGATTATAGCCATAAAGTCTTTCAGAATAACAGAATTATCGAGATTCTCTAAAAGTTTAATTTAACGTGGCACCTGACTGGCTCATTTGGTAAAGCATGTGACTCTTGATCTCAGGGTCATGAGTTCAAGCCATAGAACTTACTTTAAAAAAAAAAAACTTGTTTCTGGAAGGATTAATTCAGTTCCAAAGAGTAACTAATTTTTTCTTTTTTTTAATATCAAGTTTATTGAGGTACAATTTCCATACTTTAAAATTCACCCTTTTAAGATACCATTCTATGAGCTCTGAAAGATTTCATATAGTCTCATAAACACCATCTTCGTTTGCTCTATAAATCATGGAACCTTTCAGGCAAATACAAGAGAGAATAATGAACTCCGTATACACATCACTCATTTTCAGCTATTGGACAGATGCAGGTGGCTGGTTTTGTTTCATCATTTCTCTCACCCGCTACCCTTTTATCCTCTCCCCACCCCAACCCTGTTCTTTTTAGGCAAGTTCCAGATACTATTTTATTTGTAATTATTTCAGGATATATCTTTAAAAATGTAACTTTTACCAGTAACGTTTTGCTGAAAGTTTCTTCAGGCGCTGAAGTAGAATTGTTCTTTTATTAGTCATAATCAGAAGTAGTGCAGCATTCTGAACTTGAGGTTTTTTTTTAATACAGGTGTATTATAAGGTTTAATCCTTTCTATTGGTATTTTTAAGTGGTGTAAATAGACTTCTTAATTGGTTTTGCATTACTTTGCTTCAGGTGCCAAATTAGTATTTTTCCTGGCAGTAAACTCTGTTTGAGCAATAAGCTGTATTTGCAGTTGAGTGGGTGCCCTGGAAGATGTGTATTTTCCTGCAAATATATTTTATTGCTCTGAATATGTGGCTAATGTGCCAGAAGAAAACATATTTGGCCAGTATACCTTTCTGTGGTTAAGTGTCTCCGTTTGAGTGGTTTTAATCCCTGTTAGGACTATACATTTTAGATATTTAGGGACACATGTAAAAATTTGCTACAAAACCAAAATGAAAGCTAGCTGCAATTACTTGATCTAATGATGTGTGTTTTCTCTATGGAGAGTCCAAGGTGAACAGGAGGAAACTGAGGAAAAAGAGCATGTACCTTTGTGGCCAGAGTGGGAAATTTGTGATTTTAGTGGTGTTATTGATTGAAATCACACTTACCTTGGCTTCCTTCTTGTGGGTAGAGTAGAGATCATGTGTTGGTTTAGTGTTTGGCCCTTCTCCATTATCACTGCTCTTTCCATCAGGATCTTTGTTAACCCTTTGCTCCCCACTGGTTATACAGGTGCAGCAGCAGAGAACATGTTAGGCAGTTTACTGTGCCTGCCAGGTTCAGGGTCAGTGCTTCTTGACCCCTGCACTGGTTCTACCATATCAGAGACAACAAGCGAAGCTTGGAGTGTAGAGGTATTGCCAAGTGACTCAGGTTAGTATGCCGTCATTGTTTGCTTTTTGATTTGCACAGAAGTTTTAAATGTTAGGTATCTTAATATATCTATTATGTACGTTTTGTCAAGTGTGAGGCAGTCACATTGGTAAGAATTTCAAATGGATAATTAGGTTAAGGCATTTTCTGTCCATCAAGCAAAAATGCAGTGTTAGATGACATAGGTGAAGATGGCAGGTGCTTTTTGACTCTGTGTTTAGTTATTTGTAAGCATTTGTTAGCAACTCACCAGAGTACTGTGTGGGACATTGAGTTTAGTGTCTCCCACTAATTTGTCACAAAATAGGAATAGCAGTACAACTTGGACCCTGAACAGTTGGATATCTGGTAAGCATGCCCAGATTTATCCTAGGGAGAACTTGACTCTTTAAAAGATACCTAATGTATTTTTGATATGTACTGAAATTGAGACTCTCAAGTCCTGAGAATTATTTTGTGCAGGATTATAATAAATGTATGTGCTTTCTCTTTTCTTACATATTGCATTTCTACTTTTCTAATTATGAAGATAAATCTTTGCTTTCAGTTAAATGTCAGCTACCAAAATGCAGACTTAAGTAACTGTATGTCTGAGTTACATTCTTTGTGATCTACTTGGCTCAAGAATAATTGTTTCTCATATGTGTCTTATAATATTAATGCATTCAGACATGCTAACCTTTACATAAGAATTGACAGTAGGATTCGCTTATGATCTAGTGAGCATCCATAGGAGTTATTTTTTAGAAAATGGTTGGTTTAATGCTAAACTATTCTGTATTTTCTGGTTGAGTTTACTTGTTAACCGACAGCATACTTTAGGAGATTAGTGATCTACAGGCGGAGTTTTCACCTTGGCACAACAGACTGGCCTATATTGGGATGAAAATCACAACCTCAACTTCTTTAACACTCGATCTGATCAGCTGTGCTAACTGGCCCAGACTTAGAAATCTGTTTACAATGATTTCATTCATGCTCTGGTAGCTTTCCTCATCTGGGTCACAAGCTGAAATTGTGGCATACTAACAGAATCACTAATGTGGCACCTTGTGTCTTCTATTTAGAGGCCCCGGATCTAAAGCAGGAGGAGCGTCTACAAGAACTGGAGAGCTGTTCCGGACTGGGCAGCACATCTGATGATACGGATGTCAGGGAGGTCAGTTCCCGCCCCAGCACACCAGGCCTCAGTGTTGTGTCGGGTATGTCTGTCTTGTTTTAAGGAATAAGGATTGCAAGGTGTGTTCCCACCTCCCCATTTATAAGGTTGATAACAGAGAGAGATGTTTTATTTAAGAGTTGGGGAATTTCCAGTTAACAAAATTGTTCTGTGGGACCTTAAATCTGTGAGAACTTAATGTGTGGCTCTATAGAGCCTATCGGACTAATTGGCAAACGGTCTGTGTGTTCTCTCTCTAATTCTATCTGTTCTTGGTAGCCTCTGCTACTGTATTTAGATACCACATGATACTTGTGATTATGTTGTACAAATGAAGGCAAACATATTTAGGTAGTAGTACAATAAAAAGAATATGGTCCCCAATGTCTCACATGTGTAGAACTGGGACACAAAAAATTTGAGAATACTTACCTTTGTCCAAACTTCATATACTTTTTGTGTGGTTATTTTGTTCTTCTTGCTATTAATTTTTTACTTTATTTCTTTTAAAGGCATAAGCGCAACCTCTGAGGATATTCCCAATAAGATTGAAGACCTGAGATCTGAATGCAGCTCTGATTTTGGAGGTAAAGATTCTGTCACTAGTCCAGACATGGACGAAGTAACTCATGGTAAGAAGGAGAAATGAGAGTGACTTAAAAACAATCCCATTCATGGGTGGCGCTGGCAGTCTTCCATGTCTGCTGGGGATAGTACCAGATGTTCTAGCGTGATTTGGCAGTATGGATAGAAGGCCTTGAGAATTCAAAACTAAATGGGGTTTGGTTAGTCCCCTTTAGGAATGAGTCGTAAGGAGACAGTTCCATGTATGCAGAAAGTCCTGTGCTACTACTGGCATTGATCTGGTGTTGGTGTTCTCCATAACATTGACACTGGTGTTCTCCGTAACATTGACACTGGTGTTGTCCGTAACATTGACACTGGTGTTGTCCGTAACATTGACACTGGTGTTGTCCGTAGCATTGACACTGGTGTTCTCCATAACATTGATTTGGCAGAAAACAAGAAACAAGCTGAGAATTGGAAACTAGAATTGCTACATGCATTTTGATGCAACCACTCAGAATTTATGCAACTGGATTTTTAATCCTCTAAAGCATGTGAAATAACTTGAAACTCTAGAAATACTAGAACATAAAATCTCTTAGATTTATCCTAAAGAATTTCTCATATAAGATAATGAAACATTCAAAAACTGATCATAGAGAAAGCACAGGAAAGAAGTACCAAAATGCTAGCAGCAGTTTTATGTACCGAGTACTGGGTTTTTAGGTTCTTTTTCTTTTTCATAAAAAAATTTTTGTTCTAAACCAAGGCTTCTGATCCTCAACACTATTGGCATTTGGGGCCAGGCAACTCTTTTGTTATGCAAACCTGTTCTGTGCATTATAGGATGTATAGTGGCATCTCTGGCCTCTACCAGGAGCACAGCACCCCTCTTCTTCCTCTGTGGTTGTGACAACCAAAAATGTCTCCAGATAGCACCAAATGATCCCTTGGGGCATCAAGTAGCCCAATTTGAGAACCACTGTTCTAAGTGAGCAGTTTTGGGAGTATAGTCTCCATGGACCACTAAGGGCCCTTAGGAGGACCCTTTGGGGGTTGCAGGGTATGAGGTCAAAACTGTTTTCATAAGAGTAAAAGGTTGTTCTTTTCTCTTTGTTGACATTGACACTGATGGTACACAAGCAAAGGTGGGTTAATCTGCTAGGGCCTTAGCATGAAGCGGAGCAGTGATAGCAGACTGTGTTAGTTGTCACTGTATAGTCTCACAGACAAAGAAAGCTTTACTTACAGTGCCTTTCATGAAGCAGTAAAAATTATTTAATTACATCTCAGCCCTGAGTACACATCTGAGGAAATAGGAAATACCCCTAACACATTTCTGCTGTTCTCTATAAGCACTATGATCCTGTTTTCTTTTCTTCTCTTTTTTTTTTTTTTAATTTATTTCTGAGAGAGAGAGAGAGAGCGCGCATGAACAGGGGAGGGTCAGAGAGAGAGGGAGATACAGAATCTGAAGCAGGCTCCAGGCTCTGAGCTGGCTGTCAGCACAGAGCCGGACATGGGGCTTGAACCCACAAACCGTGAGATCATGACCTGAGCTGAAGTCGGACGCTTAACTGACTGAGCCACCCAGGCGCCCCTGTAAAAGTGTCTTAAGACCAAAATTTTAGAACCGATTTTCTTAGCTGCCTTTTATAACAATACACTAGTTTTATAATTTTGATAAAGTAAGGTAAATATGAAGACATAGAACAAAAGAAGAATCAAAAGGCATAAAATCCAAGTACTAGCTTCATTATCATGAAAGAGCTCAGACTCAAAAAGTTTAGAATAATAATTTCTTTTATATATTTAAGGATTTTAGCCTCTGCATACTTAACTGTTTTAATATTTTCTGATTTTGGCTGTGTGGACTTATGCTTAGAGGAGCCATACTTACTCTGTAGCTGAAAATACTTCCAAGTTTGTTTTGTGGTGTAATGTAGTATTATTCATTTTTGTTTTGAGTTCTTTTATAAATTGTCATTTGCTGAGAGCAATATTAGAATTTCAAATTTTACAACTTTTTATTTATACTCCTAGGTAATATTGCCCTTATTTTTATAGGTAGGAGGAAGGTGAGGCTCAGGGCAGTTGTGACGTTCTGAAGATTTTGATGTGATTTACATTTTTGGCTCTACTCTTTGCATTAAATATAATCCAGTTTGGCCACTAAAAGTAATCAACATGTGGATGCTAGATCACTTAAATGTCATTAAAACCCCATGTAGGTAGATAAAAACATAGGATGAATTTGAAGTAATCAGAATATGTTTATTAGATTCTTTTTTTTCTTTTTTTAAAATGTTTATTCATTTTTGAAAGACAGTGTGCATGAGCAGGATAGAAACACAGAGAGAGAGGGAGACAGAGAATCGCAAGCAGGCTCAGTGCTATCAGCTCAGAGCCCAAAGTAGGGCTCGATCTCCCAAACTGCAAGTCCATGCCCTGAGCTGAAATCAAGAGCCAGATACTTAACCACCTGAGCCACCCAGGTGCCCTGTCTTGTCTTTTTTTTTTAAAATGTTTGTTTGTTTGTTTGTTTGTTTGTTTAGAGAGCTATAAGAGAGAGAACCAAGCAAGCAAGGGAGGAGAGAGAAAGAGAGAGAATCCTAAGCAGGCTTCTCCCTATCAGGGCAGAGCTCAAAGCGGGGCTCAGGCTCATGAACCATGAGATCATGAACTGAGCCAAAATCCAGAGTTGGATGCTTAACTGACCGAGCCACCCAGGCACCCCACATTCTTTTTCTCTTTCTTTCTTTCTTTCTTTCTTTTTTTTTTCTGTTATGCCCTTCAAGTTTTATTTATCAGAAAAGGAAAACTATGCAAGAATTCTAGAACCTTTTTCACTGTGTAGAAAGTCACTGAGTGATGAGTTCTGATTTGGTCTTACGGTTTGCCTGTTTGTTTTAGGCGCCCACCACCTGACCTCTCCTCCTTCTCAGTCAGAGTCTCTACTTGCCATGTTTGATCCACTGTCTTCACATGAAGGTAAACTAGTCAAATGAGCTTTTTGACTCTTACCCTGGGCAGGACAACAGAAGCCAAATCCTTTGTTAATGCCTTTTATGGCATTATAACGCCTAGTTCTGTCTCAGCTGCAAAGTTTTTTTCCTCTGTTCCAGGGGCTTCTGCTGTGGTAAGGCCAAAGGTTCACTATGCCAGGCCATCACATCCACCACCAGATCCCCCAATCCTGGAAGGAGCTGTGGGAGGAAATGAGGCCAGGTTGCCAAACTTTGGTTCCCATGTTTTAACCCCAGCTGAGATGGAGGCATTCAAGCAAAGGCATTCGTACCCTGAGAGATTAGTTCGCAGCAGGAGCTCTGATATAGTCTCGTCTGTCCGGCGACCTATGAGTGACCCCAGCTGGAACCGACGTCCAGGGAACGAAGAGCGAGAACTCCCTCCAGGCGCAGCCATTGGTGCTACTTCTTTGGTGGCTGCACCTCATTCTTCATCTTCATCCCCGAGTAAGGACTCCTCAAGAGGAGAGGTATGGGACACAGGCCATATTGAAGAATTTTGCTGATTGTGGTCAGCTTTAGAGTTCTGTCTGTCTGCCTGTTTTGGTGTCTGAAATTAACGTGGTATATATAAATCTAAGAGGAAGGATAGACAGTAGTCATGACTAAGGGTGATCTGTCTGTCTAGTTTGTCCACAGCTGTAGTCCATGGGAAACCTGTGCTATTTTGCTTTTGTAGTAATGTATTTTGCATTTTTATGACACTTTTAACTTTTCTGCAAGAATTTTTTATCTGATTTCATTTAAACCTTATAGTTTCCTTCTGAGATGAGAAAGTAAGTGATTTGTCTAAGGTCACATGATAGGCCGGTTAAGGAATTAACAGTCTCTGCTCTTTGACATGTGATCTTAATAACTCATAATTTGTGATCAAAACATGAACTTTGAAGTAGGTAGGATCTGGGTTTGAGTCCCAGCTATGCCATAGGCAGACTGTATAACTTTGAGGAAGATGGGGAGATCACCTTTTTTAGCCCCTTATTTCTCATCTATAAAAAGAGCATAATAGCAGTATTTATCTCCTAAGGCAACTCAGGTTTAAATGAGACAATATATATCCATATACTCAGTATTTGTCACACAGTACATACTCAGTTTTATTACTTCTGCCACTGCTGTCATCTCTACTACACCTCTAGACTTTATTTGCATTCCACTTAACTCCTTCCATAAATATTTATTGAGTGCCTACTGTATGCTAGGCTGTGTTTTAAGGTTTCAGTTTATTAACAGTAATGAGATAGTACCTGCCTTCAAGCAGATCATAGTCTGGTGCTTAAAAGGTGTACTTCCGTGTTTCAGAAGTTGCCTGTACAGCAATAAGAACAGTTTGCTTTTAAGACAAACAAGAGTGGTTTTTGTATTTCACAGACAAACTGAAATCCTTTTCATAGTAATTTATCCTGCTGTCCAACTCCAAATAAAGCATCAAACTTTTTCTACAGACTGAAGAACGCAAAGATAGCGATGATGAGAAATCAGACAGGAACAGACCTTGGTGGAGAAAACGTTTTGTTTCTGCCATGCCTAAAGGTAATTTTATAAAATATTAGAATTATATTAGCAACGAGAAGCAAAGCCCCCAAAACTCTTCCAGAGAACCAATATGTCAGCTCCTCTGTGAGGCTTGCTGGGCCTAAGTTTCTAGCTGTTTTGAGGGTATAGAAAATGGTTTCACTCCGGAGAATGCTAAGGCAGACCTTTAGAAATGATAGTTCTTGTTCTTTGCATGAAGTGGTAGTGGTTTCATACATGGAAGTCAGGCAGGTGATGGTGTTTAAATATATATTGTTGAAGTTAAAGATAGGACATTTGACATATGTGTTGCTAATAATTATTGCAGGAAAAAGGGATGCTATTGGTAATTAAACATTGAAAATTCATCCTTTACCTTCTTGGAATAACTCAAGCTTCTTATGTTTATGTTCGTTGAGAATGTTTATATCCTGAATATTAGTGAGTGTTTATTTTGGAAGTCAGTTGTATAAAATCGTTTTATTTGCCTTTTTTTTTTTTTAATGTGAATAGCCTGGCATTGTACCAGTAGATACTGAGAGTTGAGTTGGCAAAAGCATCTCTTCCTGCAAGGAGAGATCCTCCAGGGGTAAAGCTAGGGACTTCTGAAGGCCTCTTCCCGGCACTGGGGTGCTCAGGAGATGAGGAACACTGCTTTCACGCCGCACTCAAGCCCACTTGATAAGGAGAGAATGAGACTCAGCTTTGAGTGTGTTGTTTTTGAGCAGAGGTTAAGAGGCAGTGGTTTTGATTTAGTCCCAATAAATTCGAATTAAATCATTCTTCCTGTGGCAGATGACCCCAGAGCATATTCTGCAAGCTTCTGTAGGAACCGTCAATGCTATCTTAAGAACAATTATCAGTTGACACTCGGGATTTCTTAGCTTTTAAACTTTTCACCTTCCTTTCACTTAGAAATGTTGGCACCAGTTAATACTCCAAAATGACTGCTGTCTTCCGAGTAGTGCAGTATGTTATGTGTCACACTACTGACTTTATTTAATTTCCAGCTCCTATACCATTTAGAAAGAAAGAAAAACAAGAAAAAGACAAAGATGATCTGGGGCCTGACAGATTCTCAACACTCACAGGTTTGTAGACCATGGACTTCCTGGCTCCTTCATTCCCAGAGCACATATTTCATAACACTTTTTCTTGGGTGCCATAAGCGTTGCCTTTTTAGAAGAGTGTGTTTGTGTGTGTACAGTGGGGAGTATGTTCTTCATAGCTCTGTGGCACCCAGCTGGTGGCCGCAGTGAATCTCAGTGTGCTCTTCTGCAGCCTGCCTCCACCATCATCATCCTCATTATCATAACTTCTGTTTATGACGAGGCCCCTGATCCTGGGCCTCTAGGCACACTCTGCAACTCGACATGTCAGTGGGATGATGACACACAGTGCCTTTTAGGAAAGTGTGGTGATGGTTTTAGTGTGATGCATGCCACATCTTTGGAACATTGCGTAGTATTCTCTAACATTGATCAGACAATTCTAAATTTATTTCCATCTATAGTTCTTGATTATTCAGGATCATAGTGAAATTCTGCTTTACCTAATCGTTTCCTTTTTGTGTGATAAAATGTTCAAACAATATCATAAATTTATAAACTTTGCCAATTTTTTACAGCTTGAATCCTTTTCACATTGCTATCTGGCCCAAGGAAAATACACCTAGGGGTTGGGTTCTTACTTTATTCAGCATTTGTATTTTTGCAGCTTTCTGTTTGGCACATTATGAATGAACACCCTAAAAGGAGTGAGTTTGAGAAGTAGTGTCAATGTCCCAACCTTGAGTCTGATAGCTTTGTACTGTTTCCAATGACTGTAGAGCATCTAGAGGGAAATTAATTTCTCACCTCTTTTATTTTCTTACCTTGATTTTCAATTACGTTATCCCACTAAGTTAAAATAAAGATTTTTTTAAATTAAAAAATGGAATAGGTTTCCAAAGAACATCCTCCTCAGAAAGCTCAGCATAGTACAGGTAGAATCCCATTTTAATGCATTTTATTCTAATATCCAGTTCCCTGTGGTTGGATGTATTTCCATGGGCTAGGGTACCCTCTGGTCCCGTGACTTCCTGGAATGAAGGGTTTTGGAGAGAAGGAGCTGGGCTTTCAGGCCATCACTCTGTGCTGACAGCCACCAAGCCTCTCTTATTCAGTCAGCAAATGCTTGTTGAACATCTGACTCGTGCCAGGCACTGTGCTAAGTGTTGGTATTTACTAAGTCAAATCACATGTCCCTATCTTCTTCAGGAACTTAAGTCTGCTTGAGAAGAATTGGAAACATTTATGTTTCCTGACCATGTTCCTAGTGTTAGAACACCACCAGTGTATATGGAGTGAAATTCTCTTAATGAAATCTCGCGTTTCTAAGATGTCAAATTAATAATTGGAGGAGTTATAAATTATTTTTTACTTGCATCTTTGGGCAAATATATTTCTTGGTTCTTGGTGCCTAATCTAGAAGCTAAGTAGGGTAAGTTTTTTTTCTGTAAGATAGTTCATTTTCTTTGTATTTGATTCAAGCAATTTAGATTCCCTACTCATGTAGAAATATTTCTACCCAGTCCTAATTAATTACCTGTTGAAATTATCATTAAATCCATTTTTAAATGTCACAAAAGGAAATTTTTTAACAGTCTTTCCATAATCCAGACTATTCTTTGTTTTTTCCCGTGTTCTTTCCCAGTCTTTCCATATTTGTATGTGGCTTTTTTCATTACTGAATCAGAGTGTGTATGTAACTTTGTACCCTTCTTTTACCAAATGTGATTTCATAAATCCTCTCCAGTTCCTACTGACTTGGTTGGTTTTTAATGATTTATATGGACTCACAGATGATCTGTCATAACATTTTATGGCAGTGTTCTCTTGCTTTTGGATACTTACATGGTATCCTGTTTTTCACTGTGAACATAATGCTCACAGCTTCGTATATATAGCATTTTTTGTTTGTTTTCATTATTTTCCTGGGATAAATTTTTTTTTTTTTTTTAATTGTTAATGTTTGTTTGAGAGAAAGAGCCAGGGGAGTGGCGGAGAAAGAGGGAGAGAGAGAATCCCAAGCAGGCTCTGCACTGCCTGCCATGGGGATTGATCCCATGAACTGTGAAATCATGACCTGAGCTGAGGTCAAGAGTCAGACGTTTAACCTACTGAGCCATCCAGGTACCCCTTCCTGGGATAAAATTCTTAAGAATGGCATAGAAATAGAGGTTATAACTGACATTGTGGCTTTCCCTTTGGTTAGCCAAACTTCATTGTCCCTTTTTCAGAATCCTCAACAGCACTCAAAACCAATAGCAAAAAGGTACTCCCCTTCCAAAGAAAGATTTTGTAATAAATGTTTTACCAGTTTACATTTTGAAGACCAGATTATATTAGAACTCTTTTCTCATGAATTCACGTACCATTACAGCAGAAAGATTTAATTACTTTGGAAATCTTCTTTCTCTCTAATTTACTGCAATTATACAGAGACATGGATACTAAATTTTATTTTCCATGGAAACAGAAGAGCCCATGAGCATATACTACTTAACCTTTCTATATACCTGATTTCCTCCTCTAAAGAATGAGGGTGATAAAAGTACCTCCCTGTAGGGTTGTTGTGATGATTGAGATTGTTCATATAAGGTGCTTAGCACAGTTCCTGGCATGCGGTAAGTGCTCAAGAAATGTTAGCTGCTATTATTATTAGCTGCTGTTAGACACACATATATATAATCTAGTGATTTTTTATGTGCTATGAGAGTTCTTGAAAAATGGGATTCTACCAGAACGTGGACATTTGTGGTTACCTGCTTGATCTAGATCTATCTCAGGAGTTTGCGTTTCACTATCGAACTTTTATTTTGTCCTGTAGACCTGTAGCAGCTCTTTGCTTTGATGACTGTTAATTAATGACTCTGCCATCTAGGCTCCAGAAGCACATTTTGATTTGCTGATTGTGCTGTCAGGATAATGGTCCTGAAAGTAAACAGTGCTACATCTGTGATTGTGATAAGCTTTTCCTCCATATACCCCGGGTACAATTCCAGCACTCTCCAAGTGGCTAGATTCACAAAAGTGCTCTCTTTCAGCGGCTTCAGTGTCGTGGTGAGATTTAGTGAGACAGGACATTAATATCTAAGTTTTGAAATGTGTAGAGAGAAAATGTCATACAGCAAGAATGGAGGAAGACATTTTTTATTATTTAAAAGGGATTAATTCTAAATTTGATACATATTTTTTTTACCCTTCAGCATGGAGATGTCTGAATAAATGAATCTACCTATAAAAATGCCTTGTTGGAAGTTCTGTTAGCATGCATTGCTAATAACAGTGACTTGAGTGTAAGCACTTTAGAAACCCATCATCCATTTAGTCTGCACTGAATTTCTTAACACTGTCATGCAGAATTTTGGCGATGATGAGAAAGTGGAGCTAATCCTCCCAATTGTGTGCTTTGGCAAGGCTCTCAGACCTAGAAATGGGATGTGCAGCTGCATGGTGCCTCTTAACATTGAGATATGTGCTCTTTTTAAGTCTCACCTCCTAATCCGTCTTTGGGATTATGCTACTGGTGTCGTACTAACATCAGAGTTGGTGCAAACCAAGGGGAGCTAATTCTCTCACTATCCTTTCCCCTGCAGATGATCCCAGCCCTAGACTCAGTGCACAAGCTCAGGTTGCTGAGGATATTCTGGACAAATACAGGAATGCCATTAAACGAACCAGCCCCAGTGAAGGAGCAATGGCAAACTATGAAAGTACAGGTGATGATCATGATAAAGGCTTGAATATAGTTAATCCTGAACACCCTGGGGGTTGGGGGGGGTGGGAAAGGGGGTAGGGGCACCACCCTCCCGCACAGTTAAAAATTTATATGTGACTTTTGACTCCCCCAAAATTTTACTGCTAATAGCCTACTGTTGACTGGAAACCTTAACAATAACAAATAGTCAGTTAACACATATTTTGTATGTTACACGTATAATATACTGTATTCTTAAAGTAAGCTAGAGAAAAGACAGTGTTGTTAAAATCACTGTTAAGGAAATACATTCACAGTACCGTATATATTTATTGAAAAAATCCATGTAGGGGCGCCTGGCTGGCTCAGTTGGAAGAGCCTGTGACTCGACTTTGGGATTGTGAGTTTGAGCCCCACATTGGGTGTAGAGATTGCTTAAAAATAAAATCTTGAAAACTAAAGGAAAACAAACCCATGTATATGTGGACCCATGTATTTCATACCTGTGTTCAAGGGCCAACTGTACTAACTTTGTTATCACCGTGGAAAGGGGGAGGTCTCAATAAAAAGTAGCTTTTTAATAGCTGCTTTGAATAGCGGTCAAAAAAATACGGTATAATCCCCACGATGAAGTAAGAGGAAAGAAAAACATATAAAAGCATAAACTGTATGCACATGTGTTTATGCTTATATGTGCACAGAGTGTTTCTGGAAGAGTATCTGACAAACCTGTAATGTGAGCTGGCTTGGGGAAATGCATAGGGAGCATAATGGGGAGCCGGAGTAGAGGAGAACTTCCCATACTTATTCTGAAAAGTTTTAAATAACAGAAGAGTTGAAAGAATAGTACAGCGAAGGTCCATAGTTCCTCTACCTTTATCAGGTGTTAACATTTTGCCACATTCTGTCTGTATTTTTTCTTTTTTCCTGAAGCATTTGAAATTATCTAATAAACATATTTGCCCTACATAAGCACAGTATCTTTATTATATTAATGAACTTTTGATTTTATACATGAGCATATTCTCTAAATTGGTTAATTAGAAACATAAAAACAGCTGCAGGAACCACAGATCTGTTTCTGTGTTTGTCCCAGCTCATTCTTGGGTAGTGGGAAGGGCACTCAGGTCTCCTGGACTCCTTACTAGGGCACGTGGTTCACCTCAGCCACCAGCCAGCCCAAGGCTTTACAGGAAGCTGCTTTCTAATTGGGTGAGACCCCATGTCTATAAAATGAGAGTGTTTTATGAAGAATGATTTTTGAGGCCCCTCTTAGTTCTGTGGTTCAGTGAATCTGATTAGAGCATTATCTCTTAAGGCACAGACTTCTATTGTTTTGGGTTAAGAGTGGTACAGAAAGTAAAAATTTTATTCTCAACAACTGCTCTCTTGACCTATTGTCATTTCTATTAGCTTGTATAAATGAAATGTTTTTCCTTCTTTCTTGAAGCACTCTGGCTGTAGAGCAGAGTGCTAACTTACTGTTGAGTTGCTCTGAACACCTATTACTGCTAGACTCCTAGGTTAACCTGCTTTTCCTCTCTGGGGGTGGGTTTGTATAGAGGTCATGGGTGATGGTGAGAGTGCACAGGACTCTCCTCGTGAGGAAACACTGCAGAACATGTCAGCCGATGACCTCCCAGACTCCGCGAGCCAAGCGGCCCACCCTCAGGACTCCGCTTTCTCATACAGGTATTTCTCTGATAGGATTTCAAGTTTGTGGGTTTGGACTTTCCATCAGCACTGCAGTCACTGCAAGTCACAGGATTCATTGAGCCACCTGGCGGCATCTGGGTGGCTCATTTGGTTGAGCATCTGAATCTTGATTTCAGCTCAAGTCATGATCCCGGGGTTGTGGGATTGGGCCCCACATCAGACTCTGTGCTGAGTGTGGAGCCTACTTAAGATTATCCCTCTGGCCTTCTCTTTCGTTTGTGCTCACTCTGTCTTTAAAAAAAAATTTTATATACATATATGCATGCAGAGAGAATGAATGAAATGCGGTTTCCTGAGAAACCTTTGCTTTACTTTAGATGCCATACATCAAAGACTTTAATTCTTGGGTGAAAAAACAACCACCTTGTGTGCTCACAGGGACCACATAAGTCCTTTAAATGAAACAAGTGGCAGTGCCTTTGCAGACCCCAAGCTCCCCACCCACGTGGGAAATACTGGGGGAGACGGAGCGGGCGTTAGGGTCAGTCGCACTTTGAAGCAGTAGAGCGATAGAAAGGGCTTCTTGTCGAGTAGTGAGCTTGTCTTGTGGCAAGGTCAGCCTTTCTCAGGAGACATAGTGGACAGCGTTCTTAGTTTGGATGGTGAGATGGTTCTGGTAACTTCTTTGGTCCCTCCTGACCCTGGCATCATGGCCCTTTCTCATTCTTCTCCCGGTGGCCATTGTGGGACTCATATATGTTACAGGGTCCAGAAGGATTTATTTGATTCTGGTGACTACAGAATGGTCGTTGCCCAGAGCATTTTTACAGCCTTGCTCCTTGGGTAATGAGGAAGCCTGTTCCTTTAAGTGAGGTGTCAGTAAATGAAAAATGAATCTTTTATTTATTTCTGCTTGAAATATCAGAGCCTTGAGGTAACATATTAGTTTGTATAGTGAGTGTTCATAAAATGTGACCATCTCTGGATAAAGAAATTAAGATACTTTTGGTTCATTCTTCAGAGATGCAAAAAAGAAACTGAGACTTGCTCTTTGCTCTGCGGATTCCGTTGCTTTCCCAGTGCTAACCCATTCAACAAGGAATGGTTTACCAGACCACACAGACCCAGAAGGTAAGTTTTTCATGTATTTATAGGTTGGAACATATGAAACTACCTATATTCCTTCGTATTTAAGCTACGTAGCAATTCCACGTGGTTTAGTTCTGCTGATCCGTGGTGGCGCAGAACCGGACATCCCAGAGGCTGCGGGATGGTATACAATGGAAATTCTCAACCATAACAGAATTCTTTTTGTTTGTTTGTTTAGATAATGAAATTGTTTGCTTCTTAAAAGTTCAAATAGCTGAAGCAATTAATTTACAAGATAAGAACTTAATGGCTCAACTTCAAGAAACTATGCGCTGTGTGTGCCGCTTTGATAACAGAACTTGTAGGAAACTGCTGGCCTCTATTGCTGAGGACTACAGGTAATTACCCAGCTTCTTCACTTGTCAGCCTGTTTTCAGCTCCAAGTATCTTTTTTTATTTCACAAATGAATCTGGGCTTACTGCAAGGAGTTTGGCTGTTTATCTGGATGTGGATTTCCCAGGAACGCATTTGGATATTTATCTGGAAATATAGTTGTAAGTGAGCAGTTCTCACTAACAGAGAAGTTCATTTTCCTTCAGCTTTGCACAGAAGCCGTGTTAGCCGAGGTGGGGCCAGGATAACTAGGATGTCCTTCTCCTCTCCTTCCGGGTAACAGGAAAAACTATTTCCCAGAGTAGGGAAGGAATAGCCTAAAAATTGCTGCCCTCTCTCTGTGGTGCTGCCAGACCTTTGCTAACAGTTTAGGAGAAGAATGTAGTAGAGATCCTTGCAAAATGAAGAGGCCCCCAGACTTAGGGAATGGGCGCTCTAATGACTGTTACAATTAGACTATATGAGCAAATAGTTGATGATATGTTTAATGATCGAGTGGTGAATTAACCTATATTTTGTAGTTATTTTAGTCTTCTGTAGCACTCAATTTCCTGTGAAGTATGAGGTCCTATCCTACCAGCATGGAGACTGTGGGCCAATATAAAATAGACCAGTGATTCCAAGGGACTTAGTGACATTTAGGGAGTCAGGTACCTAAGTGTTCAGCCCAGGAGATGTTATTCTTTACAGATATGCAGAATGGCTCTGTTTCTTGAGCAGGCAGCATTATTAGTCCTTAAGACAGTTGTGTGCCGCCTGACGTGGCTGATTTGTAAAACCAAAGTCTGTGAGAGAAAGAATTAAGATTCCTAGTCTCCAAGAAAGTGTGCACTGTATGTATGTGATGGCCTGCAAAGTGTATTTTCTTTTAGGAAAAGAGCCCCCTATATTGCTTATCTCACTCGCTGTCGGCAAGGACTGCAGACCACGCAGGCTCACTTGGAGAGGCTACTGCAAAGGGTCTTGCGGGACAAAGAGGTGGCCAATCGATACTTTACCACCGTCTGTGTGAGGTTGCTGCTTGAGAGCAAAGAAAAGAAAATCCGGGAATTCATTCAAGGTAACTAAAGACCTTTAGATGAAGCATCTCTTTAGCCATGGATTCATGGGACATTTGGAAATTTTTGTTTTGCTAATTTGAGTATCTGCACGTCTACGAGTAGTCCCTTAAATTCCCATGTGTTTTATGGATTCTTAATAATTAAACCTTGATGTCCAACCAATATATTCCATTTTTATTCTGGGTTGAATATCGATAGTTTATACAAAACTGGGGAAATTGGTTAGAGTTTTGGATCCTGTGTATATTTTTCTCATATTTAAAAATAAAGCATATTTGGGACGCCTGGGTGGCTCAGTCAGTTAAGCATCCGACTTGTGCTCAGGTCATGATCTCATGGTTCGTGGGTTTGAGCCCTGCGCCAGGCTGTGTCCTGACAGCTCAGAGCCTGGAGCCTGTTTCAGATTCTGTGTCTCCCTCTCTCACCCTCCCCTGTTCATGCTCTCTCTTTCAGAAATAAATTTTTTTTTTAAGTATTTTTTTTTTAATGTTTTTTATTTATTTCTAGGAGAGAGAGAGAGACAGCGTGAGCAGAGGAGGGGCAGAGAGAGAGGGAGTCACAGACCAGAAATAAATTTAAAAAACATTTAAAAAAATTTTTTTAAAAACATCATTTTTAAAAAGTTTTTAACTTTTTAATTTTTATTTTTTTAATTCCAGTCTAATTAATATGTGGTGTTTAATATTCGTTTTAGGTGTACAATGGAGAGATTTAGCAATCCTATATGTTAGTCAAAGTATGTCATTTTTATATCGTTTTTGAAATTTTATCTTTTTTCTTAAATTAAAAAAAAATTTTTTTTCAAAGTATGCCATTTTTATAACAAACTCCTTATTCTTAAACTTTTGCCTGTCTCTTACCTTTCTCATGATTTTAATGATTTGGCCACATTCTCCTAAAATAAACGATATCCGTACGCTTTTTTGCCATTAAGAGCATAGTATCTGCAGAGCTAGTGATTAAAATGATTTCTGTAATTTCCTTTTTAAAATTACTCAGATGGTGTATTTAAAAAAATTATTATTTTACCTTGGAGACTTTCAGAAACTCACAGCAGCTGATGATAAAACTGCTCAGGTAGAAGATTTTCTGCAGTTCCTCTACGGTGCAATGGCCCAGGACGTCATATGGCAGAACGCGAGTGAGGAGCAGCTGCAGGACGCTCAGCTGGCCATTGAACGAAGTGTGATGAACCGGATTTTCAAGCTTGCTTTCTACCCTAACCAGGATGGGGACATACTTCGTGACCAGTGAGCATTCCCATGTTTACTGCGCCCATGTTGACCATGTAGGGCTATGTCAGCCGGCCCTGTGTTTTACAAGGGCTGTGCATGGAGACTTGGTGTGTGCCAGTAAAGGCAGTGCGTGCTATCCTTTCCCCCCATCTGAGTGACAAGGTCAGAAAGAAGAATAACACTCTGTTTTCGGGGAGTGGGGAGTTAGGCCAGGGGCGTCTCAGTAGGTATGGCCTTTCTGGAAGGCCCTGCCTCTATTCTGCCTCACCTGTTCTCCCCTTCTTTCCTCTTCTTGCTCTTCCTCATCCTTCAGATCTTGACTGTAGCATCACTCTCCTGACCTTTCCGACCAGGTTCCGTCCCTGGCAGGGCTCCCTCGGGCCTGTGTACCTTTCTTTAGCACTTGCCACTGTTGGGGTTTCAATTTGGTAGAGTCACGATTCCTTAGCCTGGTACTACTGACCCGTGGGGCCGGGTAACTCTGGTGTGGGAGGCTGCTGTGTGCCTTGCAGGATGTTTGGCAGCATCCCTGGTCTGTACACACTAGATACTAGTTGTTCCCTACCAGTTGTGAGAACCAGAATGTCTCCAGACACTACCAGATGTCCCTGGGGGGAGTGGGGGGCAGAATCACCTCCTTCTTGATCTCCGCTGTGTGTGGTCATCTGGTGGATGCTTCTCTCCTCCGCTAGATTGTCGCCTCCATGAGAGCAGGAACATAATGCTGTTATTCACCATCTGTCCCAGCATCAAGCATAGGGCTTGACTTCTGTATGCTCATTATTTATTTATTAGGAATGAAAAGCTATATGTTTGAATATCAAAAAATATCTGGAATTCTATGGTGTATGAATCGTATCTCAGTAAAGCTTCTTTTAGAAAGTAATCCTAAAAAAAAATTTATCCTGAAAAAAAAAAAACTAAAAAACCCAAAGTGGTAACAGTGGTTCTATTTGGGGTAATTAGACTGTGGGTGATTTCTGATGTTCATTTTCCTTCTCTTTACTTTTTTGAGCACTGCTTCACATCCCTGTTTCTGCCCCAGCTGTGTTGAGGTGGTTACTGTGTCCCCAGCAGTAACACTGGCTTACTGTGCCAGTGACTCTTAAGGGGTCCATGTGGTAGGACCTCAGGGTGAGTTATGAGTGGTTAACAGAAGCTTTCTTTCACGGAAATGCTAAGGTCTTGCATGTATGTTTGAGAGCACTCTTCTGTGAATGGGTTAGGATTGTTGTAGCCTGCCTCACCCACTCGTTGATAGTCTAAGAGGCACACCCAGGCCTCTGTACTTAATTTACCAAATGGAACATATTTTCTTCCCAAAGACCAGTTTTTAGCTTCGAGAGTGGGATAAGGAGTAGGGACATTCAAACTATATTTCCTGCAAAGAGCAATATTAGGTGCCCTCTCCTTTGTGGCATGTCTTCAGGTTTTACAGAGTGCACGGTTAACCAATGTTCTGGAAAGAACAGTAGAAGCCAGGAAAGCTGGGTTTAGCCCCTGCTACTAACCCTTGTGTGACCTTAGGCAAATCTTTCACCCTCCTAAGCCTGATTATTTTCATCTATGAAATAAGAGAGAGGTTGAGTGTTCTCAAAGTCCCTTCTCTTTCTGAGCTTCTGTGATCTTTGGTTTCTGGCTTTTAATCCCTCTACTTCCTCTGTGCTTTTTACTCACTGTTGTGTTCAGGTGGCTTCTGGGCTAGGGCTCTTCCCCCTTCTCACTTGGACTGCTGAACTGGGCTGGGAAGGAAGGGCTTCCCTACTCTTCCTGCCTCCCCTCAGCCACTCAGCATTTCTAAGGAGATCCTGAGTGTGAGACTTTTTTGGGAAGAGGGAATACTTACAGCTAAGAGAGTCTCAACTGTAATTGTAATCTGTATCTCAAAAGAAGTCTTAGTTTTAAATGTTTTCAGAAAAACCAATTACGACTCTGTGTGTGCCTTTTTTCTGAACTATGTATTTACATATGTTTTTGGGGTTTTCAGGGTCCTTCATGAACATATTCAGAGATTGTCTAAAGTAGTGACTGCAAATCACAGAGCTCTACAGATACCAGAGGTAATACAAGTTTATGTAGTAGTTGCTTGATACACCATATGCATGTTACCAATTTTCCAAGGAAACAGAACATAGTAAATGAATCATAAGACACAATTTGCATTTGATGCATTTCTAACTGTAAAGTTCTCAGAGGTTCTAGATTAACATATCCTGGCATGGAAGGGGCTCCGGTGGGGAGAGGAGGAGGAGGGCTGCACTGAGGGGCCCCTGACCGATGCCACTTGGCCTGCAGGTGGGGCTTCTGTCCACACCAGCTCCGCCTGGGGCAGCCCTGCTCTCCAGCGGTGTTTTGGTAGCCAGGTTTCTGCAGAAATGTCCCATTCGAGTAAGGGATCTGGTGGCACTCCACAGAATGTGACAACTGTTCGAGGGGAACAAATCGAATCTGAATGTGACGTCAAAATTACCTTTTAGTGTCATATAACTTTTACAAAATAATGGAAATTTTCAGGTATTTGAGTTTTCTGGTTGTTTTATTAAAGTCCCTTCAAATGAAATGTCAGCATAAGTTTATAAATTACCTTGATTTTTTAAATCTATTTTTTCTAGAACTACTGCAACAAATGTACATGTTTTTAGAATATTTTCCTTCAGAAGTAGTTTGTGCTTTTGGAATCAGCCATTCCATGTAGAGAAGTTCCATTGTAGCTATTTAAAAAGATAATTGTTTGACGTCTTATGAGTTCTAGGTTGGGTGTTATCATATGCCCTTTCCTCCATTAATGGATATCTGGATTGATTGATTTGAAAACGCAAAGCAAATTATTTAAAAGTTTAAAAGTTAAGCGTCAGTCTTATTGGAAGGGAGGGAACAGCAATCTGGTTTTACTGAAGAAAGGAAAAGGCACCAGGCTGACCCTTCTGCTTCTTGACATGGAGGTTGTTGTGATCGCTTCCTGTAGTTGCTGCTGGAGTCAAGATCTGATCTGTTTGTGGTCTCTCTTAGGTTTACCTTCGGGAGGCACCATGGCCGTCCGCACAGTCAGAAATCAGGACAATAAGCGCTTACAAGACGCCCCGGGACAAAGTGCAGTGCATCCTGCGAATGTGCTCCACGATCATGAACCTCCTGAGTCTGGCCAATGAGGACTCCGTCCCTGGAGCAGATGACTTTGTCCCCGTTCTGGTATTTGTGTTGATAAAGGTGGGCCCCTCACTACTATTAATGAAGAACGTTTATTTGGCAGTTCTGAGCACAGTGGTGCGGGGCTTCACATGCTCAAGAGACCTTGGCTCTTCCCAGGCTCAAGCTCTGTGTTACTTAGAAAGGAAGTGTCTGATGTGAAGTCTTGTTCTGCCCAGAAGTTAAGATTTTCAAAAGAAAGGATAGGAGGACCAGATTCCTAGATGAACATTTTCAACTTTTATGTGCCTGAGGTTCTTGTTTGGGGCTCAGTATGTAATTACTGAGTGAATGAATGAGGGAAAATTCTTTTTATTGTGCTCTTCCCATCTTCTTCCACATTGAATTCCTCATAGTCCTGGTCACCTAACCATCAAATTTGCCAAACACCTGTCTCGTTTTAGCCTCTTATTTTGTAATTGTGCCATGTTTATTTTTTAAAGATTTGTTTATTTATTTACTTAGAGAGAGAGAGAGAGAATGTGAGCCAGGAGGGTACAGAGAGAGCGGGAGATAGAGAGAATCCCAAACAGGTTCCAGGCTGTCAGCACAGAGCCTGACGTGGGGCTTGATCCCACAAACTGTGAGATCATGACCTGAGCTGAAATCAGGAGTTGGATGCTTAGCTGACTGAGCCACCCAGGTGCCCCGTGCCATATTATCTTAAAACGTACTGACGTCTCTTGCCGTTTTTTTGACTTTAAAATTGAAATGTCATCATTTAAACAGTTTATTGTTTTTTGGGTTTTTTTTGTTTTTTTTTTTAATTTATTTTTTTATTTTTGAGAGATAGACACAGCATTTATTTTTGAGATAGAGAGACAGCATGAGCAGGGGAGGGTCAGAGAGGGAGACACAGAATCTGAAGCAGGCTCCAGGCTCTGAGCTAGCCGTCAGCACAGAGCCTGACATAGGGCTCGAACCCACAAACCGTGAGATCATGACCTGCGCTGAAGTCAGATGCTTAACTGACTGAGCCACCCAGACGCCCCTAAACAGTTTATTGTGAGCATTTTCAGGGGGACTGTGCAGTTTGGCTGCACACAGCCACCAAGTGACTATATCATTTGTGTGTTCCAGCAGCCCAGCCCATCTGTTGCTGTCTAAAGTGTATTTGACATCTGTTTTACTAATTCTTGATAGTGCGGTATTTCTGCAGTCTGAACTCTTAGCTCAGTCAGCAGCCCATAGGATCAGTGTGCGGTCAGCCTTCCTGACTCCTGCTGTTGGCCGCCGCCTTTGTGTCTCCCAGGCGTGAAGTGTCTTGTTCCTTGCGGAGCCAGTCTGAGCTCGTTCTGAGGCACAGGCCTTGACGTGTCCTCCCAGCAACTTAAAACACCCGTGTCCTTTCTCTCCATGTGAAGGAAATGAAAAGCAGGAGATGTTCTGTGTTACCTCTGGCAACTTAACTTTTTAGTTTTTTTCCTTTCTCAGTTGGTGTACAGCATTTATTTCCTTATCTAACATTCTGGAATCCTGGGATGTGTTGAGTAAGTCCATAGGGATTAGTTCAGCTTCCTTAGGGACCAGCAAGCTTCACTGACTTAAAAGGATAGAAAGCTCTAGATGGTTCAGCTGGCGTTAGAACCTGGGTTGCCTTTCCAGTATACTCACAATGGCTAAGGTTTATAAATTACCTCCGAAGAAGAATTGGGGGATTATTTTCAAAAGGACTGGTGTCTCTTCCACAGGAAAACATTTGAAAGTATTAACTTAGATGGTTTTTGCGGAGTTATACATCTGAGTAATTGACTCTTTTTCACTTCTCTAGGCAAATCCACCCTGTTTGCTTTCCACCGTCCAGTATATCAGTAGCTTTTATGCCAGCTGTCTGTCTGGAGAGGAGTCCTACTGGTGGATGCAGTTCACGGCAGCAGTGGAATTCATTAAAACTATCGATGACCGAAAGTGACCAAGACCACGGCCCACCAAGGCAGCAGACTGTTAGGCGGGCAAACAGATCTCTTAGAAAATGTACCAGCTGCTTTGAAGGCTGAAGATTGTTTTTTGTATAATATTGTACAGCATTCAGACATTTTAAAACAGATCTTTACTAAACAGATTAATGAGCTAACAAGCAGGTTCTCCTTTCTTTGGGCTCTTTTCTTTTCTGTTGCATATTTGGTTATTTTCTTGTCCCAAGTAGAGAATAGTACTGCAAAAAGGGACCACAATTTTCAGGTATTTTAAAATATTAAAAAACAGAACAAAATCTAGAAAATTCCTAGATCCCCATTCATGAATACCCATTCTTTCCTTTTATTTAACAAACAAACAAACAAACAAACAAGAAAAAGAACAGTACACCTCTTTTTAGATGCTGCCTAATCTTCTATGCATCTAATGGAAGGAAAATAGCAGTTGCACTGAGGATTATAATAGTGGTGACATTAGTGGCATTATCTATAAATATACTCACCTAGATTGAAAAGCTACGAAGGAAATGTAAATATAATATATATTTATATTTGATGTAATATGGACATCTTCAGATTCTAATAAACAAGGAATATTGCTGATAGGTTGTGACGTACCCTCTTGTGAAATGGTTTCCTTGACAGAGTTTAAGCCGAGCTTAAAATCAACAAACAAATACACAGAAATATTTATTAAAGTGTAAAACAGTTTCTTGAACTTTCTAGGTGTGGAGTTTGATGCACAAGTCTGCCTTTGATGAGGGGTCTAACAATCACTTAGATATTCCTCACCACGGACGTCTTCGAGCCTGCAGGAAGAAGGAGGTGGACTCTGTAATCGCCACGGATTACATAGAGAGGAACAGTAGATACCTAACATGTTACTGTGGTACATACTAAATACAGTGTAGACACCCCAAACAGAACGCCTTTTAAACCTTTAATTGTAATATATTTTTGATGATTATTCACATTGAATGACAGACCAGGAATTCAGTGAATGTCATTTTTTTTAAAAACTAATTTGTATTGTCTGCTCTAGTGATACAAGTTTTACTAGTGATAAACTATTTTAATCAACCATATTATTCTTACGGAAAAAAATCTATTTTGGCAGGTTTCTGTGCCTTTATTTCCCTCTTCTGAACAAAAGTCTATGTTTCAGTATTTTGTTTTGATTGTATATTGATAATTAATCAGGAATGGGTGTTGGTGTGTGAGAGATTGGCTAGGGAGGCACACCAGAGCTTCAAGCACAAGTCTGGTACCTAAGTTGTCGTCGATGGCTCTCACTCCGTATGTTTCCTAAACATGGTTAGCTTCTTTTATAACGAACTCCGCCCCAAACTTTGAGTCCCTTGTTGCTAGCAGCCTTTCTAGGCATTTCTAAGGGAACTGTGACGAACAGCGGTGAGCAGGTGAATCCAGAGGCTGTCTTCTTCTCTCCGCGACCTCTGTGTTTAATTGTGCTGGGGAAGCTGGTTTTCTTTATGCCCCCATCTCTTCTCATGCATTTATTTTAGAATACCGAGATAACAAGTTACATAGGAGTGCGGGATGTGGTTTCTGCCTTTTAGGGAAAGATCAAAATTAAACTAGTACTACAAAATGTCCTTTTGAATGTTAGGTCAAGAAATCTGTGTAGAGTTCTGTGCTTCATGGGCTGTGACTGTCAAACCTGCCTACATAGTAGAAGTCAGATCCTGTCATTAAATACTTTACAAGACAAACAGTCTGACACGATTTCTAAGACCCAGGGCGAGTCCATTTACTTGCGTATTTGATTCAATAAATGTTAAGTCAATAGAAGGCTTGGAATAGTTGAAATTCATTTTTATGGGCTTTAACAATTTTTTCCCCTCCAAATGGTTGCTAAATCCATTCTGTGTCATCACTATGGAAATAAATATGAAGCTGTGGACATTGCACAGGGCTCTTTTCTGTGGAGAAGGTGGTGAGTTGTGGGTGTAGGGCTGCGCTGGAGGCAGGAGATAAGAGCCCGGCAGTGCTGGGGGGGCAGGGGTGTGGCGTGAGGGTGAACCCTAGGGATCTGGCATCAAATTACACCTCTGAGACAGAGGCCAGAGCTTGGGAGAAGCACAGCCCAGCTGTTTAAGGAGCAGCTGTGTTTCCCTCTGCAAACACGTCTAGGAGCAAGAACTGATCAGCATCAGCCATTGCTGGCTTGATTTCCCGGCATGATTTCTTATAGTGTTGATTTCTGAATTTAGGAATTGGCAACTATCTGCATGGCGGCAGTAGTGTGGGAGATGGAATAATTTGATTTCACTCCTCTGGGAAGGACGAATAGTTGTTCCTTGGTTCTTATTACACTTCCTCCCAGTTCTTATTTTATATGAGGGATTAGTGCAAAAGTATAAAATCACCCATAGGAAACATTCAGGAGCCACTGAGTATTATGTGGAATTTACAATGATAATGTTAAATGGAGAGAGAGCGGCTCAGTTCACCAAAATCTTCTACAATTAACTTCTTTAATGAAAAATCAGTTTGTATTTTTGTGTTAATATTCTGCTTCCTGAAAAGTAGTAGAACTACAGATTAAAGATTGTCTTTCTTCATAAAATTGTTATTTTTCTAAAACCTGGTAAACATTTTTGTTTTCTTTCTCCGCTTTAGTTTACATCTCAGCCCCAGGAATTGCTGGCTTTTGCTTTTTCTTTTTAAAACCTGCTTATGAAGGCTTTTTTTTTTAATATAGATATTAAATCGCTGTAGTAAGAGAATTAGGCTTCATGAGGGATTGAAAATAGATACGATGCATGGTTTTCCCTTTTCCAGTTGTGTCTTGGAATCCTTTGTTTAACGCAGACTTTCAATACACACGCTGCTGAGGTGCTAAAGAGAACAGGAACCTGGCCATTTTTGTGTGGCCTGCCATGTGGATTCCACTTTGGGCCATGTTTTAAATGGGTGAGGCTTTAAAGATTCCATTCTCTGATATGAGTGAGTGTGGAAAGGGAAAGCAGGACCACACTTGCTCAAAATTACTAGTGGGTTACATAGGATAGAAATATAGCGGGGTTAGCTTCTTAGGTTTTTCTTCCTGCTTCTCTGTTCCTGCTTTATTTCTTTAAGGAAAAGTCTATATTTGCCCTCTTTTTAGTTCTTTTAAATCTAGTGAATTTATTCTGTATTTTATTGCCATAATTCGGGGGGTGGGGGAAGTCAGAAACAATCTTCTTGAAGCTCAAAGAATTTTTATTAAGTAGATTAACAGTGATGAGGTATTTTAGATATTTTGAATGCCAAAATGCTTGAGAATTTGCCAGATTAATATTTAATATATCTTAGAATGTAGGTTACCCAAGAAGTAAGATGACCGGGAACGGCTTTATTACTCCGGAGAACACTTAGAGAAAGGAAAACGTAGTTTGCGCAGTGTCACGGTCGGTGTAGTGAGTTATGGAATCAATGGTGGAGCTCATTGGCCTGTGCTCAGCACCGGTTAAGTTCTAGAGTGGGGAAATCCTCTCCACTTGGTTAATGGCAGACAGTGTGGGCAGGGGCCACACACGCCTTAAGAATTCACCCCTGCTGAGTTGACAATTCTGTCTTGTTTACCATATCCTTGTTCTTCTGTACTAAAAAGCTTTGTACTGCCTCTCCTCTTGAAACTGATAAAACCTTACCTAAGCCTCAGTTAATGAGCTTGCACAATCTTGTATATGTACAGGAGACTCATCCTGTCTTCTAATGTGATCACTAATGTACAATATCATTCTGTAAAACATTAAAAAGGGAGAGCAGTTGAATTCACTGGGTTTTATGTTTCCATCATCTGTTTTGTACACAGAAGCATTTCTGAAAGTTTCTTTGACTTCAAATATGATTAATGTTCTCCATGAATTCACACTTGGCCTTTTTTCATCTGAACATCTAAGGGTATTTGTTAAGTGTGGTCCAGGAAAGAATTAGAATGAGCTAGCAGTTACTAACGAGATTGTGAACATTTACTGTTTTAACACGGTTCGTATCTGGCCCTTGTATTTGGTAGCTGTTCATCAGCTTTAGTTCTGAGAGCAGAAGTCCTAATCCAGAATTCCCTGAAGTCTTTATTAAGGTTTTCAGCTGAGGGGAGGTGCTATTAGGCAAGGAGCCTGTGCCACAAGCTCACTCTGCAGGCTTCCCTTTTCTGGTGGGAAGGTGCTTTCCCTGTATGGATGCTCCTCATTTAGAAGGAAACGTTGAAAAATTCGATTAGGGTTCGGTTTTCATTCAGTCTGTTCAGTATTAAAGTTAATGCTATCACTGGCCTAAATCTAAAAATAGAATCGACTCTCCTTGCCAACTTGTCATTACCTGTGTGCTTGGACCCCCCTGTTCTATTTGTACCCACTCAGTCCTCTCCAAAGAAGTGGCTTTGTAGCTTTTCCCAAAGGATGCTGAGCCAGTGACCCTGCTTAGCTAGGCCTCCATGCAGCACGGCCTGTAAAGCGTCATGATCCTGAGAAGGGAAATCCTTTCTCAGAAGCTCCTCTTGGCTGTAAATGTGTCATCTGCCAAGAGATTTCTGTATCCATTGAAGAGCTTTTGCTTCGGTCATTTTATCCCAGGAGAATCCTTTTCCATCTTCTTGTGGTACCAAAATGTGGTACATAGACTTTTTAGAAAATTGACCAAAGAAGCTGGAAAATTTCTGGTTGTGGGGATCCTGAAAACATCTTCCACACTTGGGAATAGTGCTCAGTGCCAAGTCATTGAACCTGTTGTGGATGGTGAACATGAAAACCACGGTAGACTTATTTCTGTTAACTAGGAAGTCAGCACGTTGCTGATCAAAACCATTAAATTTTATGTTCCTGTGAAAAGAGTATCTGATGTGATTTTTTTGAAGTAAACTCTATGCCTAACGTGGGGCTTGAACTCAACGACCTTGAGATCAAGAGTAGCCCGCTCCACTGACTGAACCAGCCAGGTGTCCCTTCTAATGAGATTTTTAAAAATACGGGACATTTGCACTTAAGCTTTCCTTACCCCTCTTAATTTGTAAGTTTGATAAAAGCTTTTTTTTTAATGTTTTATTAATTTTTGAGAGTGAGAGATCACGAGTGGAAGAAGGCCAGGGAGAGAGAGAGAGAGAGGGAGACATGGAATCAGAAGGAGGCTCCAGGCTCTGAGCTGTCAGCACAAAGCACAAAGCTCGACGCGGGGCTCGAACCCATGAGCCGCGAGCTCATGACCCGAGCTGAAAAGTCGGATGCTCAACCGACTGAGCCACCCAGGCGCCCCTAATAAAAGCTTTTTAACCAGGGTTGTTGATTTATATACATAGCTGCTGATGTTTCTTAATCATTCCTGGTGAACTGAGTCAGGGGCTCTGACTCCCTCTGATCAAATGAATTCTAATCTCTGGGATTGGGGCCTACAGTTGTGCTCCAGGGAGTTCTGTAAACATGGTTTTCCGAACTTCCCTGGTGAGAATCACCTGAGACTCTTGCTTGTAAACTCAAATTTATTGAGGATGGAACCAGCAATATTTACATCCTCCAGTAATCCTAGAGAGTCAGGAAAAGGCTAAAGATTAAATTGTAAAAAGAGAAAGAGAAAAAATAGAAGCCATATTTCAAAGACCTGTATTACAGGTACTTGGACCAGTTTTTAAAACCTGAGTCTGAAATAGCGAGCAGCTTTGTTCTTGAAAGATAGCTGAGTTGTGTGTATTGCCAGGGCAAGTGGGTCGGGACCCTGTCATGAGACTGGTGGAAGAAGAATGCCCAGTCCAGTGTTTTCTCAAATGAGGTGTGATGAGAGAAAAGTGGAGCATTCCAAGTGGGTGACGACCACATGGCACAGGATGTCATTATTCCAAGCAAGTTTCAGAGACGTGGCCGTATATGAAGAAGGGTCTCAAATTTACGTGGAAAGGGAAGTAGACTATGGTGAATTCACAGGTAAAATCGTGAAAGGTTACAAGGAGCAACAGCATTGGCTGGTAACATTCTAGTTCTGAGTGACCAGACGAAGACATAGGACGGACAGTTCTTATTTGGCCATTGTTTGGTCGTCTTATTTCAAATCATGTATAGTCTTTATAATTTAAAAAAAAATTATGTTTATTTTTGAGACAGAGACACAGTGTGAGCAGGGGAAAGGCAGAGAGACACACAGAATCCGAAATAGGCTCCAGGTTCTGAGCTGTTAGCACAGAACCCGACACAGGGCTTAAACTCAACGAACCGCGAGATCATGACCTGAGCTGAAGTCAGACGCCCAACTGACTGAGCCACCCAGCTCCCTGCCCCCCTCCCCCCCAAGTCTTTATAATTTTTAAGGGCAAGCATGAAAGTTTTATGTAAAAACAAAAGTAAGTCCTCCAGGTGACATCCTCAGAGGAGTTTGAGAAGTGCCATGACACCAGCATTTCACCACGTATGAACGAGCAGACCACCTGCACTGCCTGCCAGGCGATGTCCATCAACTTGTGATCTCACCCCATAGCCAACCACTGAATTAGATTTCTGAGGGAACAGGTCCAAGAATCTACATTCCTAGCAAGCTCCCCATCTGGCTCTGATGCTTGTTATAATTCAGGATCCACTGCAGAAAGTGTTCAATTTTTTTTAAATATTTTTATTTATTTCTAGGAGAGAGAGAGAGACAGCGTGAGCAGGGGAGGGTCAGAGAGAGAGGGAGTCACAGACTGAAACAGGCTGCAGGCTCTGAGCCGGCAGTCAGCACAGAGCCCGATGCGGGGCTCGAACCCACAAACCTCGAGATCATGACCTAAGCGAAAGTCGGACGCTTAACCAACTAAGCCACCCAGGCGCCCCGAAAGTGTTCAATTTTTAAAGGCTTGGCCCCACAGCCTAAAAGGATGACAGGTGTGAGGAAAGCAGACCCGGGTGGCTCAGTTGAATGTCCGACTTCAGCTCAGGTCGTGATCTCACTCTTTGTGGGTTCAAGCCCCACAGATGGCTCGATCCTCTGTCTCCCTCTCTGTCTCTCCATCTCCCCTGCTTGTGTTCTCTCAAAAATAAATATTTTTTTAAAAAGCCAAAAAACTTTTGCTAGACAGCCAGTCCAATTTATCCTGTAAAGATAGCTCTTTTTATTTGCTTAAATACAAGTTTTTTGTTTTTTGTTTTTTTCTCATAACCAGGGTGGTTATATAAAAACTGTCACTTTCCTAAATCTCAAATGGCTGAACATCTCCAGGGGACCACAGTGTTCAAATTTCTTTTTTTTTTTAATTTTTAAAAAACTTTATTTCTGAGAGAGTGAGACAGCGTGGGCAGGGGAGAGTCAGAGAGAAAGGGAGATACAGAATCTGAAGCAGGCTCCAGGCTCTGAGCTATCTGTTAGCACAGAGCCCGACGTGGGGCTTGAACCCACGAACTGCGAGATCATGACCTGAGCCAAAGTCAGCCTCTTAACCAACTGAGCCACCCAGGCGCCTCTCAAATTTCTGCATGAAGAAAATATTTGCCTAGCCTTCTTCCTTATAATCTTCACTGTTTCACTTTCAAAACGTCTGATTTCTGTTGTGTTTTGTTTCTGCTTAACAGCCTTAGTTCTAGCAGCTCCTGGCTTCTGACTTGACTTTCCTCTATTTCCAGTCCCCTCAGTCAGTCCATGGAATCCAACTCCTGGGCTTATTGACCTCCCTCCTGCCCACCTCACTTCTTGATCACCAGCAACCCCGTGCTCCCCTTCTTGTGGCTATTGCTTATGAGGAGTGAGGCCCCCCTGGGGTCGAGTGAGGAGGGAGCCAGCTCCAGGAAGCAAGGGGAAGGAGGGAAGAGCCTAAGAAAGTGACAGATGACAGAAAGGGAAGGTGGTAAGGGCCTGCCCCTAGCACTTCCTCCATTGCAAAGCTGGACCACACCCACCAGCCTGCGAGGTGTTTTCTCTCCCTGAAGGTTCCTGCCACCTACTGAAAAGCCATAGTTTTGAGCAGTGTGTGGTTGTAGTACAGGCTCTGGGAACCTGAAGATGCTTCTGATCTTAGCTTTGCCATGAACCAGATCTAAGGCAAGTGACAACTTCGAGGGCCTGTTCCTGGTTGAGTTCTATTATCTCAATGACCCTTCTAGTATCTGTTTTTTTCATATGTATATTATGATTATATATATAAAATCTTGAAATATTTCCCCTGTGCTCTCGTTTAACTGAGGGATGTAGCTGAAGTGCACTGACACCGTGGAGGTCACTGAAGATGGGCAGCACTGGCTATGCCCCTCGACATTCCAGGCACGCATGAACAACCCGTGAGCACAGAAACCACTCGAAAGGAACCCATTTTTATCTGAAAGGCTCTGTAGTCAACCTACATCTTGGGTGCTGTGGTCATGAATGCTAACTAGAGTGGAACAATTTCTGAAGCTTTTCCTTTTTACCCTTCTGGATTTGGATACTTCAGTCCATAGGCGCCCTGCTTCACTGCCCTCATCTCTGGATCACCCAACCCTCCTGAAGTCTCCCAAGCAAATTCTCCTGAACGTGCGTCCAACTACCAGAGCCGCTTCCCCGCCACCTCCATTCCCACAACCGCCTCCCGACTCGTTCCAGGCCCTTTCTCCTGGGTGCCCTTAGAATCAATCAAGTCTGATAGGATTCTCTTTCTGCCTAAAATCCTCTCTCTTCTATTTTGGCTCCAACCTACTTTTCAGCCATATGCCTCTCTGTTTCTTCTCCTTCTCCGACTCCACCTGGGGCCTCAAAATGCTCACCTCTACCCTGAGTGTCATGCTTTGCCTGCCTATCAGCCTTTGCCTTTGCTGGGTCCTTCTGGCTTCAATGCCTTTCCCTAAACACTCCTCCAGCTTCAAATGGCCCTTCCGGAAGGAAGCCTCCCCAGATGCCCCCATCTTTCCCTCTGTCCCCAGTGAGGCCCCATCCCCTGTACACTTCTCTACAAAGCAATCATCTCCTGGGAGCCGGTCCTCTCCTAGGGGACTGTCCCATCCCAAATTTCAGGTGTCCCCAAATGTCTGCAGATGGGAGTGCAGGAGAGGACAGACAGTAGCTCCTCAGCAGTGGGTTTCTCTTCCTTCCCCACCTTCACATCTTCTGCGAGGGCACCCTACCCTGAGACCATGGCTTCCACCTGGTCATTGCGTAGGTGGGTGGACGCTCCTCTGCAGCCCCATCTAGTGGAGGAATTGATAAGTGCGCGCACAGCTGTTCCAAGTCCCGTCTGTGAGGAGCTTAGGCTGCACCTGGGCCTCTGGACCAGGGTCAAGGTGTGCGGGCCCTGAGGGTCAGGGTAGGGGCCCAGAACACCTGGGTTCTCCATCTGCACCTGATCCTCAGGTCTGGAGACAGCAGGGCATTTGGCTGGGCTTCAACATCTCTTGCTGTGTGCCCCTGGCCGGGCAGGGGGTCCCCGGATTCCAGACTGCGGGCTGCCCACTCTTAGGGTGGTTCAGTTGGGGTTGCCCCGGGGACTCCAGGGCCGGGATCATACCCTTGCTCCCTGTCTTCCCCATTCCAGACCCAGGCTGCCCTGCAAAGAATTGGTGTGGGTCCTGCAGGGCCACGTGGAGCTGAACACCAGGAAGATGGAGTCACCAGGAAGAGGGAGCCTGGGGGCGCAGAGGATGTGCTCTTAGCATGTACTTCCCACACCTTCCCAAGCACGCGGCAGGGATGGAGGATGTCAGGTACCCTACTGAGCACCTGCCCCAAACGCAGCCAGTCACACCAAAGTGTGGGTGTGTTGGGGCCACCTTCCTCCCCGCCCTTGTTCCCCGGGCACTGTTTACTACTACTTTGTGAGGTGGGAATTGTCCATCTATTAATTCAAGGCAGGGAGTCTATAGAAACTAGTGTTCACTGGAGGCAAGTGTCACGTCCTGCTGGATGCCCGGGACTTGAACTCCCTGCAGCATGCCCACCTTTGCGGGCTCTTCCCCTGCGGCTTCCCAGGGGTGGCCGTCCTGTGAGAACGGCCAGGGTTTGCTGTTTCTGGGCTGGCGCTGGGCTGGCCAGTTTCCTCCCAGGCCCCTGCTTTGCTGTTCCTTGGGTGACATCTTGTGGCCAAGGACAGGTACAAACCACTGGCTGAAAAGTCTTCCTGGGGGAGGCCCCCATCAGGCCCCTTTGGAGGAGGGGTCAGGGTGCCCAGAGAGTGGGAGGCTCCAGGACACAGAAAGGGCCAACCAGTCCCCCTTCATCGGGCCTTTCACCAGTTCTAGGTGGACCCCGGGACTCCTTCGTGCCCCCCCACCCCCACTAGACACACAGGTACACCATGGTCCTCCTCCTTGCCCGCCCCGTGTTACAGCAAACAATAACCATTATACCCGATCTAGAAAGTGTTTTATAGAAAGGTTATTATTCCCATTTCACAGATGGGGCAGCGGCCCTCAGTCACATAGCCAGCGAGTAACCAAGTCAGGACTTGAGCCCAGCTCTGACAGGATCCAAGACTAGACGATCTCACTGGACACGGACTAGTTCTCAAACCCTGAGGACCCTCGCACCCCATCCTTGGGGGAGGTTGCACCGAGGGTGCACATATTGTTAGTCACAATAATGCCTCGAGTTCTGGGACCATCTTCATGAGCCTGGCACAGCGTTGAGGGCTTTTTATACACCATATGTCACAGAGCCCTCACCTGTGAGCTGGGTAGTATTATGAGCCCCATTTTACAGATGAAGAAGCTGAGGCTCAGAGAGGTGAGGCGGTTTATCCAAAGTCACATAGAAAATAAACAGCAGAGCTCGGATCTGATCCAGGTCTAAAGGATTTCCAAGTTCTTGTTTTTTAGTTACTTAGGGGTCCTGTCTGCCCCTCTGCAAAATATCAGCCCGACAGGATCAGGGTGGGGGGGAGCTTCCATGACGTGGGAGCAGAGGAGTTTTGCAAACCCCTTGAGGATGGTACCTATGATGCTGCTTTATTATCCTGATCCCGGTGTGTGCTCTGTGCTTGAGACCCTCCTGAGGGCAGGGCCGGACACTGGTGCCCCCCCAGTGTCCATCAGGAAGCCTGGCACCCAGCAGGCACCAGCAGATCAGACCAAATAGGATTCTATGGAGCCGGGACAGCCTACTTCCCCCTTCCCCACACACAGCCAGGTCCACTTTGCCAGTGTCAGGGCCACGGCAAGGACAGACGAGCGTCTCCTGATTCGCCTTGTTTAGAAGAAGGGGTGACCTTTGCCTCCTCCTTTGTTGTAACAGGCTGGCACCTGGAGTCCCATGCGGGGACCGGTGGGGGGAGGGGGCCTGGTTGCTGGGGACCCCTCGCAGACCCCTGAGGAAGCAGCAGGGCGGGCGGAATATAAATGCGGCTGTGAACGCAGAGGAACAGATGAGAGAGAGCCTCCAGGTGACTGGGTGGAGAGGACCCACCAGGGCAGCCGCCTCCTCTCTGCGCACAGATTGAGCCCATGATGAAGACGAATGGAAACCCCTTTGCTGGAAAATGTGGAGGCAATCAAGACGGCTACCTGTGCCGAGGGGCCCTCCCACCAGCTCTGAGCAGGGAAATGTTAGGATTCGGAATTTCAGCAGCGGCCACGTGGTTAGCACGGAAACCAGGCAAAACTCGTGACAAGCGGCCCCAATTACAGGATAAATGATACAGGACGCCCGTTAGCTTGGCAGGAGTCAGCAGACTCAAACAGCGGCTGCGGGCGGGTATGGGGCAGCCCCCGCAAACAGATGACAGCTTGCACAAAAGAAAGGCAGCCCAGATTGGNCCGAACTTGTCGCTTCCAAATCCCACACTGGGAGGCAGGACTGATGAGGACACTGTGTCTTCATCTTTCCAGGCGGAAAAATCCCAATTTTTCTCAATATGTCCACTGCAGAGCAATATGTGATCATTCGGTCGCATGCACAGTGGATCAGGAAGAAAGGTTTGCTGAGTGAA
>NW_027530625.1:2600022-2619044 GCF_008692635.1 Crocuta crocuta
AACACACTTCAGGTGCTCTAGAAGATTCGCACAATGGATAAGCTAATTACAAATCATGCCTATTTATTCATTAAAAAGGGCCTGGGGGAAATTCAAAGAGGCAACACTGTCTTAACTTCATTCAATTTGCAGTCTGTGATTAAACGGAACACAGCTGCAAGACTCCGGAAGTGTTGCCTTATCTCCGTCTTTTCCCTGGTTGAGACTGACCTCTTCTCTAGGGGCCATTTCTACCCTCAAGCAGGGTCTTGTCACCCTTCTTCAGCCCTTCGGACACTCACTGGCTACTTGTGACTTTGGGCAGATCCCTTCACCAGCCCACATCTCAGTTTCCTCATCTGTATAATGGGTTCACGATCCTCTGGCTCTCGGGATTCCTGAGGAATCAGGGGGTAACGGATGTTCAGTGGCTGATCTGGGACTCAGACAGTGGCTGTGTGTAAAGACTCCTTGTCTGCCTCCCACTCCGTCTCTGTCCAGTGGGCTGCCTGCCCAGTGCTGGATGGAACTGACCTGATGTCTCCCACCCATGACCCTGGGAGTCCGAGTGTCCTTCTGGGGCAGGGTGACCTGCTGTCTCAATTTACCCAGGGCTGAGGTGTTTCCTGGAATGTGGGATTTTCGGGATTAAAACCTAGTTCCAGGCAAATCTGGACAGTCAGTCTCCCTGTGCTCAGAGTCCCAAAAAACCCTCTTTATCTAAGTGCCCTAAAATTAAAGTGGAAAATAGAGCTAACTTAATCTTCAGTCCTTGCAAATGTCTGGGAGGCCCAAGGGTTATTTATTATCATCAATAAATTATAAGAACCGAACAGCCAACATTTGCTTAGCATTTTCCGATTCACAAAGTGCTTTTAATTTACAGGATGGGTGTTTTGGGTCTTCCTTTCCGTTTACTCAGCACCCACTGACTGAGCCCCCAGAGCTGATGTGGGAAACAGGAGTCCAGGGGCTGTGGCCAAAACACTAGGTTCTTGTCCCTGGTCTCCCGTGAGGCCTCAGAGCTGGCAGCAACTTGGATCAGACTCAGCTCAGTGCACTGTTTCTGTCTCTCTCTGCCTCTTTCCAAGGCTTCCATCTCTTAGAAAAGGTCCCTAGCCACAAAGTAAAATATTAGCCTGAACCATCTGAAATTATGCTTTTTGTGGGTCCCAGTCAAATATGGGCAGCTTCTTATGGTTCAACTTAAAATAGTAATGGTGAAGTTCAGGCCACAATGCAACCTGAGACAGTTGCATTTCTCTGAGCCTCAGTTTCTCATCTGAGAAATGGGGATATTAATAGTTTCTCTGTCCCAGTGTGGCTGTTGGAATTAAATGAGATCACCTATGTACAGCATTTCAGTAATGCCATACGTGGCACACAGTAGGTGCTCTTTGAATTAGAGCTCTTCTGTTTGGTTCATATCTGTGTGTGTCCTTCATCTTTCTGAGATACCTGTGGTCAGCCACGCAGCAGGCAGTTGACAAATGGTTGAATGAAGGAGCGGAAGTAAATGCATGCATGTTTCCCAAATGACCTTGAACTCAGATAGGCTGCTTCCCCCTCTGCCAACCAAAGGGCTCTCCCTCTGCCCCTCTTTGCTTGGAGACCTCTCGGTAAAACACCCCATTTCCCATGGCTCCCCTCAGGGGGCCTGATGGGCTGTGAGACATGTTTCCATCCCCCCTATGGTTTCTAAAACATACAAATCATTCTGGCTGCACTTCTGTGTTTCATTACTAGGAATGCACATTTGAAAACAACAGAGGGTGAGGTTTAAAAGCAACATGCAATTTTTATTACATATATCTCCAAATCTGCCATTAGGCCCGTCCCCGTGGTGTTATTGACCTTGATTCTTTCTCATTTGCATCCTGCATTTTTCATCCTTTGGAATATGGTGTTTTGGGACTTCTCCATCATTAAGTGGATTTACAGCAATTTCCCTGTGTGTTTTCTCCAAGGGATTCTGTTATGAGATGCACATTAAATCTCCATTAATACCTCATTATCCGACTGATAAGATTACCATGATAATGAGGCAGAAATTCTAATTGTTTCACTTCTTATTGTGCCTTCCATTTAATCCTTTACTCTACCTGGAAGTTGGTCACGAGCTGGTGAGCACCAGGCTGAAAAAGACTTTCCAAACAGAAAACCAGAGACTGGGGTTGTTGTGATCAATAGCGATGGGTTGGGGGTGCGGGGAGGGAGGTGGAATAGTGTTTAAATTAATTACACTTCCTGGGCAAAAAGTTTGGGGGTGGAAAGCCATCTGAAGTGAGCCTCGTTGGCTCCCCTGCTCCTGTCTGAAACACACGTACACACATATGCACATGTGTCCACGTGCACGCATCGGCATGTATATATATGGGTGCATGGGCACATATTCTCACCCACACCTAACCACTCACACATGTGCACATAAGACACGTGTCTGGAGTCCAAGATCAAGAGAGCCTAGCCCCTTGACCTCATGCTGTTTTCCCACTGGCCTGGACCCTCTTCCTATCTCTGGAGCTCTCCATGAACCTGCCTTCCAGATGGATGAACTCATGTGAGAAACAGTTGGAGGCACTGAGCCAGAAGACATTGGGGGGGGGGGGCAGGGAAAGGCGGGGTAGAGACAGCGGGAGAAGAGGCCTCTTCAAGGCAGAGCCTGGGGAGGACTCACTATGAGGACCACTCCCACCAGGGTATCTCCGGCCCCCCCGAGTGTGCTCATCTGCCCCAGGTCAGCTCCCTCCATCTGTTGCGGAGGGAAGTGCCCTGGGACCATCCTGGTAACACTACCCTCCACCCCCCGCAGCTGCACATCACCAGGAATCTTCCCTGAGACTCCTAACCTGGGCGGCAGCCCTTCCTTGAGGCAGAAAGAGCATTTCCAAAGATTCTGCAGGGATTTAGAGGTGGCCGCCCGTGGCAGCGGGTGTGTGGCTGGAGAAAGGGCATGTCAGTGGGCCCAGTTCTTCAGACGTCCCAAGGTCTGGCCCGGCCCAGAAGGCAGGGAGTGGACCCGCTTCCACAGACAGGATGGGCAGTGTGGCTGGTGGGGCCCAGAAGCTGTAGATGTCTTAGGTTTGATGGCAGACTAGCGCTGATGTTCGCATTGCCTTCTGTGTTTCCAAGGGCTGCCGTAAGAAAACACCACAGACTGTAGGGCTTAAAACAACAGGGCTTCTGGGGCGCCTGGGTGGCTTAGTCGGTTGAGCGTCCGACTTTCGCTTAGGTCATGATCTTGAGGTTCGTGGGTTCGAGCCCCGCGTCGGGCTCTGTGCTGACTGCCGGCTCAGAGCCTGGAGCCTGTTTCGGTCTGTGACTCCCTCTCTCTCTGACCCTCCCCTGCTCACGCTGTCTCTCTCTCTCTCTCCTAGAAATAAATAAAACATTAAAGAAAATTAAAAACAAAACAAAACAAAACAACAACAGGGCTTCTGGAGGCCAAGGTCTAAGATCAAGGTGTCAGCAGGGTGTGCCCCCTCTGAGACTCCGGGTAGTGCCCTTCCTGCCTCCTCACCTCTGATGGTGGTGGCAGCCCTTAGGGTCCTTGGCTTGTGGCCACACCCCTCTAATCCTTTCCTCTGGTATCACATGGCTGTCTTCCCGCCCTGCGTCTCCCCCTTCTTCTTATAAGGACATCGGCCATATTGAATTAGGACCCACATTAATGACCTCAATTGCATCTGCAAGGACTCTCCCGAAATGAGGCCACATTCTCAGGTATTGGGGGTTGGAACTTTAACGTACCTTTTAGGGGGACACAATCCAACCCATAACACCTTCTGAAATACCTCCGGGTGATTAATATTTTAGCAATAACACGAGGCAAATCCTAGTACAATTGGCAGGACTTGTGAATGGGTTCTCAGATGTTGAAGTGTGGACCACACTGTAATGATGTGTCCAAGGCTGGACTCTATCACATGGTCCTTGAGGTCCCCATTTCCAAGGCAGTTGTAGAACCACAGGTTGGCAGAACTGGCAACCCTTCCTGAGACCAGTTCGATTCCATCATCTCCTTTATTTGTATGTATATTTTTTATTTTTAAAAAATTTTAACATTTAGTTATTTTTGAGAGAGAGAGAGAAGGGAGAGGCAAAGAAAGGGAAAGAGAGAATCCTAAGCAGGCTATGTGCTATCAGCCCAGAGTCCAACGTGGGGCTGTCTTATGAACTGTGAGACCGTGACCTGAGCCGAGATCAAGAGTGGGATGCTTAGGGGCGCCTGGGTGGCTCAGTCAGTTAAGCAACTGACTTCGGCTCAGGTCATGATCTTGCAGTTTGTGGGTTCAAGCCCCGCATCAGGGTCAGTGCTGACAGCTAGCTCAGAGCCTGGAGCCTGCTTTGAATTCTATGTCTCCCTCTCTCTCTGTCCCTCCCCTGCTCGTGCTCTATCTGTCTCTGTCTCTCAAAAAATGAATAAACATTAAAAAATTAAAAAAAAAAAGAGTAGGACGCTTAACCAACTAAGCCACCCAGGTGCCCCTTTATTTGTATTTTATTTTATTTTATTTTATTTATTTATTTTTTTAATAGTTTATTNCCAACTTTCTCGAGAGTCTTTATTAAGAAGGGATGCTGTATTTTGTCACCTTTATTTGTATTTTAATTACTCACTTTCCCCCCTAAAAGCAAACAAACACAAAGTTTAAAATATCCAAATGGGGGGGTGGGGGCACCTGGGTGGCTCAGTCAGTTAAGCATCCGACTTTGGTTCAGATCATGATCTCATAGTTTGCAGGTTTGAGCCCCTCATCGGGCTCTGTGCTGACAGCTCAGAGCCTGGAGCCTGTTTCAGATTCTGTGTCTCCCTCTCTCTCTGACTCTCCCCTATTCACACTCTCTCTCTCTCTCAGAAATAAATAAAACATTAAAAATTTAAAAAAATATATCCAAATGGTACCAAAAGCTCCTAATGAAAGCCAGCTGGCCCTTGACCTATCCCTACCTCCTTGTATGTATGCACCCCACCTTGCTTATCCGTTCGTCTGCCAGTGGACACTTAGGTTGCTTCCACATTTTAGTTGCTGTGAATAATGCTGCTATGAGTATGGGTGTACAGTTATCTCTTCAAGTCCCTGCTTTAAGTTCTTTTGAGTATATCCCAAAGTGTAATTATTTTAGCCTATGGTAACTCCATGTTTAAGTTTTTGAGGAGCCACCAGACCATGTCCATAGTGGCTACACCATTTTCCATTTCCACCAGCGAGGCACAAGTGTTCCAATTTCTTGAACACTTCCTTGAACAACGCTTGTTATTTTCTGTTTTGATTGTGCATTTGTTTGTTTTAAACGATAGCTGTTCCAATGGGTGTGAGGTAGTATCTCGTTGTAATTTTGATTTTCATTTCCCTAATGAATGAATGATACTGAACATCTTTTCAGGTGCTTATCGGTCATGTGTATATCTTCTTGGGAGAATTATCTATTCAAGTCTTTTGCCCATTTTTGAATTGGGTGTTTGGTTTTCTGTTATTGAGTTGATATATCTATACCTGTATCTATCTATATATAGGTATATATATTCTTGATACTAATTTCTTATCAGATGTATGATTTGCAAATGTCTTTTCCAGGTTGCCATTTCACTTTCTAATGCTCAGAGCCCAGGATTTCTTTTATTTATTCATTCATTCACTCATTATTTTTATTATTATTATTTTTAAAGTAATCTCTACACCCAGCATTGGGCTGGAACTCACGACCTGGAGATCAAGAGTTGTGCTCTCCACAGACTGTGCCTGCCAGGCACCCCTCCCAGGATGTATTTCTACTCCTTCCCCAGAGTTGGACGGTGTTTCTGTTTGATTCCCACAACTGCATTGGGTCTGAGGGCTTTCCCTGCCTGGCTCTTGGCTACTTAAGGCTCTTGTTCCGTAGTGGAGAGGGTGGAAAAAATTTCATGCCTTTCCCATGGTGATCAGTGGTCTAGGAGGCCTCTTGCCCTGCCCCCAATCTTTCTTATGAGCACCACGTGGAGGCGAGCCTGTGAGTGGGTAGGAATTCCCCTGTGTCTGCAGCTCTTGGGGATTCTGTAGCTCCCACTATCTCACACTACACCGTTAGCAAGTTTCCGACATTTTTAAACTAAATTTTTAACAGCTTGCATGGTATCTGAGGTCTGTGTTACATACCCTTGCGTGTAACATGGGTCCTGTCTCTCCTCGGAGTTTAGTTAATGGCCCTATGATCTTAGCTTAGAAAAGCTGTGATTTTGTTAATTATCCACCGTTACAGAAGCTGCAAGTCTACTGTTGAGCCTTTACTAAGTTCCAGGCTCTGCTGGGCCCCAAAGGGGATAACGCAGATGCTGGTCCCGCCCTGATGGGACACATAGCTGTCCTGGCGGATCATGTCGGAGCCTCCCAGTGTCCTGAACCATCGGGAATGACTGTCTCTACTGCAGTGGCAGAGCTGAGCTTTGGAGGGGAGGCCGGCCCACCAGAGCTGGGGAGGCAGCTCTCGTCCCAGTTCCTCCCCAGGTCTAGCTGGCAGCGAGTCCTGCCTGGGGCTGGTGTCCTGGGCTTCGGTCACTGGACCTGGGCCCCCTCTTCCCTTCCCCCTTGCTCACCAATCCTTGCGCTCAGCCCCACAGGAGGTAGACTGGGCCCTGTGTCCATTTCTGAGGCTGGGTGTGAGGGGTGGGAGGCCAGGCTCGGGAGCTGAATGGCCCCGCATTGAATCTGGCTCTGTCACTTGCCAGCTGTGACACCGTGGGCAGGTGAATTCTCTCCTTTGAGTCTCAGTTTCCTCCTCTGTAAAATGGGAGTAGTTTATCCCTACCTTGCAGTTGGTTGTGAGGCTCACATGAAAGAATATGTGAGGGGCCCCCAGTGCCAGGCCCCTGGCAAGGGCAGAGCTGGGTGGGGAGGGGCCTGCTTTGCCCAGAAGCTGCTGCAGTGGTCACTGGTTTATCAGACCCTCTAGTGCGGCCTCTGAGGTTGGCCACCATGCTCCACCCAGACAGGGTTTCAAAGGGGCAGCCTGGCTGCCTGCTCTCTGAATGAACTGAGACCAGCCTGCTGCGAATTTAAAAGCGGAGCCATCCAGGGAAGACTTAGGGCAGCGCAGGACCCAGGAGCAAATCTGGGCTTTCAGCCACTGTTAGGAGTTGAATTTACCTCTGATAGCCTCCTTCCCATTCAGATGTTGAAATCCTGACCCCCCAGTACCTCAGGATGTGACCTGATTTGGAGACAGGGTCTTTACAGTGGTAATCAAATTAACATCTTTTTTTTTTTTTAAGTTTTATTTACTTTGAGAGAGAGAGCGAGAGAGAGCACATGAGTGCAAGCAGGGGAGGAGCAGAAAGAGAGAGAATCCCAAGCAGGTTTTGCTCTGTCAGCACAGAGCCTGACGTGGGGCTCGATCCCACAAACTGTGAGATCATGACCTGAGACAAAACCAGGAGCCAGATGCTTGACCGACCGAGCCACCAGGCGCCCTTTAAAATCTTTAATTTATTTTATGTGTGTAGGAAGGTGGAAGAGGAAGTGCAGGTTTTGATGGAGAGGCTGGAGGAGGTGGGGCTGGGATGGACTGGGCGTCAGGGGCGGCTTAGAGAACAGGGAATCAGGTCCGAGGCCCTACAGCCCTGGCCACTCTTCCCAGAGGAAGCCTGATCTGCAGAATCTCGGATGCTCTATGGGTCGAACAGGAGGGTCCTGGGGTGAGGAACACCCGGGTCCGCTGGGTGTTGCGGGCCTCCCCGACCCAGGCTCACCCGTGAGGGGTCTGGCTCACACCACCTACCACACAAACCCCATCCTCAACATGCCTCACCACCCTCCCCAACGTCAGTGCAACAGTTATACAGCTCTTGATTATTTCTGTAAAGACCCTGTCTTCAAGTAAGGAAGTCATTAGTCATTGGGCCCTAATCTAGTATGACTGGTAGAGACTGGTGTCCTCGTATAAAGGGAGAAGGTGGGCCCAGAGAGCTCACAGAGAGTGGGCCATGTGAGGTTACAGCAGAGATGGGACAACAAGGGACACAAAAATTACAACCACCAGAAACTGGGAATAGATCCTCCCCCAGAAGGAATCAACCTGGCTCACACCTGGATTTCAGTCTTCTGGCTTCCACAACCATGGGACAGGAGGTGCCAGTCATTCCTCCACCCAGGCTACGGGACTTTGTTGCAGGGGCCCTGGGATACTCCTACAGCCACTAAACCATACTGTCTTCGCTGGACAGGGCTTGGGAGCCAGACTGACCCCTCTCACTTCCTGTGGCGCCTTGAGCGAGTTACTTCCCTCCTTGAACCTGGCTTTCCTCATCGGTGCTGGGGGGCGAGCGTCCCCGCAAGCCACCCCACCAGAGCTATTTCCAATGTCACTGGGCCACGTGCCCTCAATTCTGGAGGGGAAGTGTCCCCTTTCTGCTTAGCCTGGACCCTGCTGCTCTCCAGCCAGAGAACTCCATCAAGCAGAGAGGACGTGGGTCACCAGACACCACTTTCTACCCCTTCCGGGCCTCAGACATGGCCCAGGGTCTGGGTCCCGCTGCAGGGTTGGCCCGGGGCTGGGGCTATGCTCTCCAACATATGAGCCAGGCAGGTCTAGAGGGGCAGGACCACGCTGCTCTCCCCAACCAGATTCTTCCCAGAGGAGACTCAGTGAGTTTGGAAGCTGGAAAAGCTTTCATGGATGAGTCTTTGGCTTTGCGTATGGGGGGGGGGGGGGGGGAGGGGCAGACACAGGAAAGGCAGGGCCTGGCCTAAGACCCCGCAGAAGGGCAGCAGCAGGCCTGGCTGGCAGGGCAGGGAGGGGAGCTTGGAGGCGTGGGGCCATGTCCCACCAGCTTCCTTGAGCAGAAGACGCTATCTGGCGGAGGGACCAAGACCCTCCTCTCCACCCCCTGCCCCAGAGCTGCTTCCTACTGTCCTTCTCCACGCGAGGACCAGACAGAATTCGCCCCCATGCTCCCTCAGCTCCCAGCCCTGTCACAGGTGTCTCTGGTGCCCATCAGGGTCCCTCCCGGGCCACCCACAGGTGCTATGGGATAACGGCGTATATACAGTTAGGCCTATATACAGTTAGGCCTGACATGATGGGGAAAGGGCTGGGAAAGTGATGCCCCTGAAGGAGAAATTGGGGGACCAGGGGAAGGCTCACTGACCGGCCAGCCCGAAGCCTGGCCAGCCACCCAGCTGTTGGCTGCAAAGGGGGTGCAGGAAGTCTATGCGGGGCTGTTGCTGATGTAGGGCTCCCCCCTGGGGGTCTGCAGCTGCGGGGTACACAGCGCACACAAAGTCCCCTTGATTCACGTCGGGGTGTCCAGCTGTGTCACACTCAGCCTCGGATATCCTAGAGCTAACTGGAGCACAATACCCGCCTCAGTGCACTTCACATTCTCTAATGAGGCAATGGGAGAGGGAGAGAAAGAAAAAGAATTGTTTCTATATAAATACATCTCTATGTAGACAAGGAAGAATACAAGGGACACCTGGGTGGCTTAGTCACTTAAGCATCCGACTTCCACTCAGGTCATGATCTTGAAGTCTGGGAGTTCAAGCCCCTGCACTGGGCTCTGTGCTGACAGCTCAGAGCCTGGAGCCTGCTTTGGATTCTGTGTCTCCCTCTCTCTCTCTCTCTGCCCCTCCCCCACTCATTGCTCTCGCTCTCTCTCTCTCAGAAATAAATAAACATTAAAAAAGTAAAAAATAAAAGAAATATAAGTCACTGCAGTCTTTGTTCCTGCAAGAGACCACAGGGCAGGAGCTGGAATGAATTCCTCTTCTGCCATCGGTTTCACGTGCTCTTTGTTGGCGTCAAGCACCGGCCGGTGAGTGGCTCCTTGCCTGCTTGAGTGACCCAGACCTTCATTCCTGAAGGGTCTATGTCATTAATGCTCCTGCCCATTCTCCATTCCGACCACCCCCCTCCGAACCCCCGCTGTATATTTAGCAACCCTAGTTCACTGGATAAAGAACCCAGTGTGGGCAGGTGGGAAGCTCCGTGTCCAGCTTTAACGGAACTACTGTTGTGTCCCTGGTAGGAATTTTCCTCCCTCGGGAACTCAGAATTGCAGGACAGGAAACCAAAAATTTTGCTAGTGGGTCACTAGGGATGATAATGAGACGAGCTAGGCCTTTTCTGTCCTTGGATCCCTGGACTCCTGAGTCCTGGCCGTGGGCGTAATAGCAGCCTCATGTTGCCTACTCATTCAGATCACGTGTCCATCCTGGCAGCTACTGCCCCAGTGGCACCGTGTCCTCAAACGGCGGCCCCACCGTTCCATAAAGCCACCTGCTCTAGCACGATAGGGAATTCCACAGGCCCTTTGCTCCGCTTACTTTGGTGCAAAATGAGTTCCCTGGTCAGAAGCAATGCTTGTCGGGAGGCCACGATGGTGGCTGAGGCATTTTGCAAGGGCAGTGGTTTTGGCAGGGAAATCCATGCTCAGGATAAGCGTCTCTGCCAAGGGGAACAGAGTACTGCTCCTTCTATGATGGGAGTGGCTCACTGGAATCCACCAGCTGCCAGGGAGTCGTCTGATATCCCCCAGGAGTGGTCATCTGGGGGCTCGGGATAGTAGTGTGATGGCCTGTGGAAGAGGAGGGTTCTCAAGGTTCCCATGGTCTAGCCTGGATAGTTGACACAGCCCTAAAGTAGGATGGGGAGGGTCTATCGCCCCCCCTGCCAACTGAACGTTAACTGCTTTGATCAGGGAAGAGGTCCCAGGTGCACTGACCGGCTGCAGCCAAAGAAACCACATTTGGAACAGCAGCTGCAATTGGGACCCCACCTGAATAAGTTTACGACGTCTCCTGCCCTCCTGCGAGCCCCGTCAGTCTTCTGTACAGACCCGATGGGTGACTTGAATGGGGATGTTGCGGGAATCACTTAACCCTGCATCCTGCTTTCCCTTGGGAGGGACGCACAATCTCTCTGCAATCCCTCTGGGAATGCGGTTTGCTGCTGGCTGACCCTTTTGGTGGGGGGCTTCCTTTTGGCCTTGCCTCCTGTAAGAACCTCCCGTAAGAGCCCTGACTGCACAGGCAGGGAACCGCGATGTCAGTTCTAGCTGTGCATTCCAAAGCTGGGAAAACAACCCTGAGCTGTGTCTAGGGACCCACCGGCTCCACGTGAGCTGGTGCTCAGCCAACTTATCCTAATTACCTGATGTGATTTCCTGCAATATTCTTAACACATGGCCATGCATGCTTTGACATTTCCCCCATCAAGAGGTGGGACCTATGTCCCCTTCCCTTGAATGTGGGTGGGCTTGTGGCTGCTTCAAGCAATAGAGTATAAAGGAAGTGACGCTGTGTGACATCTGAGGCCGGGTGGGGTGAGGCACTTTCTACCTTGCTGGTTGCCATACTTGCTCAGGGAAGTCGGACCACTCCCAGACCGTCACTGGTCACAGCTGAGGCCTGCCTACCAGCCATCCTTGCCAGGGAACCTAGATGTGTGAGCAATGGTGTCTCAGACCTCCAGGGCAGCCCCGTGCCAGCTGGGTACCACTGAGTGATCTCAGTTGACCACACAAGGAACAAGAGAATTTCCCACTGAGCCCTGTCCACCTTCCTGACTGACAAGATAAGAAGATGGTCGTGGTCTGTTACACAGCAATAGACAGCCAGACTACCTCCAGAAGCCCTGACTCTGAGTGGACCATGGTGGCATTTTGGGTCTTCTGGAATATAATGTCGGTTTGAAATCAGCCTCCAATAATCCCTAAAATAGCTCGTAGTTCCTCCTCTCCAGTGCAAACTCTGGTAAGTGGCATCAGGGCCCTTTGGAGGAAATCAGGAGGGAATTTTACAGCATACACTGTGGCTGTGTGGCAGGGTCCTTCCTCAAGCGGATCGGCCTCCTCTTTCACTCAAGGGGCCCTGCGTCCATGAAAGACCCAGTCTGGAGTGGCCACCATTTTCTAGTGTGTTGCTTTAGTTAGAGTTTTATTTACCAGACTGCAGCTTTTCTGCTTATACAAATCAAGATTTTATTAGGCCGCCCACTTATTTTGGTCTTGGGAGCACCGTGATTGATTGATTGATCAATTAATTAATTCCATTCCCTTACCCATCCCCCAAACTTAGGAGATGGTTGAACAGGAATTAAATAATAAGTCCACTTCGGCATTTGGGCACTGTCTTGAATTTTTGAATACTTCCTTCTACAGTAAAGAAATTCTAGCATCTCAGCTACACTCAGGGTAGGCTATCTTTGGGGTCCAGGTTTCAAAGAACCAACTGAGCAAACCTTTGGAGCCACTTCTAGTTGCTTGAGCTGACAGAAGGAATCCGGGATTGCTGCTGAGTGCACCCACCCACATCAATAAATTTGCTCAGACGCAACATCATATTCCTTCTGTTAGAATGCACCACACTTGCGGTCCATTGCCATACAGTTCCCTGTGGCTACGAGCTGGCAACATCTTGCAATGCTTTGGTGTGTCCCATGCCTCCTCGTGGGTCACACCTTATATCTGACCTGAAACTTCCCAGGTCTTGAGTCTGGTTATGAATCTAGAAGCAACTAGAAGTGGGGCAGTGGCGGGGGGTGGGGTGGGCAGCAGAGGAGACGGTCTTGAGGAAGATCACTTTTCCCCTACAAGGACACCACCTCAGGACAGGCCACTAGAGAGTCTCCAGGCAGAGAGAGGACCTGTGGCTCTTCACTCAGACCTTGATCTGGAAAGACTTGAGCTCATCTTTGTTTTCGGAAGTTTCCCAGTGCACTTAGAAGCAACCAAGCAGTCCCCAGTCCTCACCACCGACTCATGCTATGCCAGCTGCTGCTTGGTCACCTAGAGCCAGACACCTTGACTGCCGGGGTCTAGAGGTGATCATTTAAGTGACTACTTCAGGGGCACCTGGGTGGCTCAGTCGGTTAAGCGTCCGACTTCGGCTCAGGTCATGATCTCATGGTTCGTGGGTTCGAGCCCCACATCGGGCTCTGTGCTGACAGCTAGCTCAGAGCCTGGAGTCTGTTTCAGATTCTGTGTCTCCCTCTCTCTGACACTCCCCTGCTCATGCTGTCTCTCTCTCTCTCTCTCAGAAATAAATAAAACATTAAAAAAATTAAATAAAAATAAGTGACTACTTCACTCTTGCATGCCACGGACCCGCAGTGTCCCCGGCACCCCCACAGCAGCTATTTAACGCCTCCAGATCTACCCAGAGCAGAGAACTAATCCCAGATTACCATCTGGAAGGTTCTCTGTTCTAGAAGCGTTGCCCCTGCTAATAGCTACCAGGCAGGGTGTGGTCAGGAAGCAGAGCCACTGTGAGTGTTACAGGACAGGGACTTTTCTTTTTTTCTTTATTTTTCTTTTTTATTTTTAATGTTGATTTATTCTTGAGAGAGAGACAGAGACAGAGCGTGAGTGGGGGAGGGGCAGAGAGAGAGGGGGACACAGAATCTGAAACAGGCTCCAGGCTCTGAACTGTCAGCACAGAGCCTGATGTGGGGCTCGAACTCACGGACCACGAGATCATGACCTGAGCTGAAGTCAGATGCTTAAGCGACTGAGCCACCCAGGCGCCCCTCATGTGTATATTATATTAGGCCTGACATGATTGTGGGAGGGGCTGGGGATGCGAAGATCCAGAGAGGGACTTAGGGTCAGAGAAGGATTCTCCCCCAGTGAAGCCTGAGATACTGGGGATTTCCAAAGCCACGGGAAGCCGCCGCCCCTGTGGGTTCTCGGCCTGGTGCTGCCACTGCTCATGCTCAAGTGAGAGGTTCTTAAGTAAATGACAGAAATCGTGGTGCTTTTACTTATTTTACTCTCGTGTCATCCCCGCAAACTCTGAACTAAGTCCAGTTATTATCTCCACTTTTCAGACCAAAGAACAAAGGTTCAAGGGCATGTGGCAAGGCCAGATGTCATGCTCAGCTTGGCCTGATTCCAGAGACGAATAAACACATGAAGCCGTGCGCCTGCGTAAGAAGAAAGGAAGTCAGGGGAAGGCTCCTGTGAGTTACTAATTTTTGGACTGTTTTTTATCAAGCATGTGCAGCCGTTACCCCCGGGCAGGCCCAGCACTCACAGTGGCAGTGGCCCTGCTGTTATCATTATTTGTTTCCTTTCCTGAAAGGGGACAGAGCAGGCCTCCCAGGACCCCAAACAGAGGCCACATTGGACTTGAGGAGGCTGCTCAGGGCAAGCCTCACCCTTGGGTCAGGGGTCATAAAGATGTTTCTGGAACAGCGTGCCTGCGCTCAAATCCCAACTCCACCCTTCACCACTTATTAGTGACATGACCTTGGGCAAGTTACCTCTCTTGGCTTCAGTTATCCCATCTGCAAAATGGGGACAGTAAAAGAACCTACCTCACAGGCTGTTGGAAGATCAAGTAAATTAATATTTGTAAAGAACATAGAACAGTGACAGGCACATAGTTAAGTCCAGTAACAGCATTTGCTTAAACACACATGCACAAATGCACAGACACATATAATTGTTAGAAAACATTTGAGAGTGATTTGAGCAATACATATTACATTTTTTAAAAAGTAGGCTCCAGAGGTGCCTGGATGGGTCAGTCGGTTAAGTGTCCCACTTTGGCTCCGGTCATGATCTCGCGGTTTGTGAGTTCAAACCCTGCATCGGGCTCTGTGCTGACAGCTCAGAGCCTGGAGCCTGCTTTGGTTTCTGTGTCTCCCCCTCTCTCTGCCCCTCTCCAGCTCATGCTCTGTCTTTGTCTCTCAATAATAACTGTTAAAAAATTTTTTTAAAAAGCAGGCTTCACACCCAGCGTGGAGCCCAACACGGGGCTTGAACTCACAACCCTGAGATCAAGACCAGTTGAACTGAGATCGAGAGTCAGACATCTAACCAAATGAGTCACCCAGGCACACCTACATATCAAATTTTTGAATGAGCAGTATCGATTCAGCAGTGACAGACACATTCATAAAATTCATAATGATAAATACTGAAGAATGTCTACGGCAGTGTTATTTGTGAGGACAAAAAAAAAAGGAAACAATACAGATGTTTATCAAAAGGGGAGTGGTTAAATAAATTAAGGTACTTCAGCAAGTGGGAGACTACCCACAGGGGAAAAGAATGAGTCCCATGTATTAGGCTGAGTCATCTGAACTTGCTAACATTTGACTGGTTTTGATTTACAAAGTGGTAACATGGTAATTGCAGATGATGTAATCCAATATGGCGTCCTTGTATTAGAGCCGACTGAGCTACGGTAACAAACAGACCGGACGTGTTTGTTGCTACAGTAACATAACAGACCCTGGCTGCAGAGGGGTGATGGGTGAAGGAGAGGGGACTGTCTTCCCTTAGGTGCTTCTAGGACCTGGGCTGAGGAAGAGTCTGACATTTTTTGTTGTTTCCTTGTTGGCCAGAAGGGAAGGAACATAGAGCCGCACATGACCCAGGCCCAGAAGGGTCACCTCTGACTTGGCTCACATTCTGCTGCAGAGAACTCAGTCGTGTGGCCACACAGAACTGCAAGGAGGCTGGGAAGAGGGAAAGATGGGTTTTGGTGGGTGGACGGGATGTCTCTGCGCCAGTACATTCTAAGCCTTTAGAATGAGGACAATAGTAGCAGCCACTGCACAGGAAATGGCATAACGTCTGTGTCCTTAGCTCAGCCCTAGCCTGTTGTGAACGCTCAATAAATTTTTGTGTGGCAAGCTATCTCCCGGAGGCCCCCCGTGAAATTGAGTTCCAATCGTGCTCTAGGGTAACTTGCCTAGTAACTGTGGCTGGTTGTACCTCCCCACGTACAGTGGGGTTACTGACATTCCACCAAATCTCAACCAGGGCAGACCTTCCTGACTGGTGACAACAATGACGCTGCACAACATCTGAGGCTGGTGGTAACGGGAGACAGGGTTTCCACCTGGCATTTTCTGTGTGTGTGTGTGTGTGTGTGTGTGTGTGTCTGTCGGTGATTGCTCTTGGAACCTAGCCACGTGTTTCAGGAACCCAGGCCACCTGGAGAGGGTACCGGTGGGGGTTTCAGGTGACAGCCCCAGCTAAGCCCCCAGCGGACAGCCAGCACTGGCTGCCCCACCTGTGAGTGAGCCGCCAGCCTTTGAGTTTTCCAGTAGAGTAGAGGCTCAAGACACTACGGAGGAGAGAGAATTCACCCCTGCAGTCTGCTTTCCTGACCCACAGAAATGTTGAGAAGTAGCAAATAATCATCGCTGTTTTAAGCTACTGGATTTTGGAGCAGTTTGTTGCACAACAATAAGGGGCCAGAAAAGTCCTGTGCTTGCTGGTAGCTTCCCTTTTCTCACCTGATTTCCCCACTTCCCTTCTCATTTTTTTCTGGGTCACCTCCCAGACCATCCACCTGCCTTCCGGTTCTCGTTTCAGGGTCTGTTCTGGGGAACCCCAGCAAGGGCACACATTATTTGGAAAAGATAGACGCAGGGAAGTGGCAAATGGAAAATTATTGAGTACCCTTTCTGGATGGGTTTGAGAACCAGAAACTTTACTTTTTATTCAATATGTCTGAATAAGTTACATTTTTTGTTTTATTATTTTTATTTTAAATAATTTACATTTTAAACAGTTCTTCATTATAATGTTTAAAAATACAAAAATTGTGAGTTCGAGCCCCACATCCGGCTCTGTGCTGACAGCTCAGAGCCTGGAGCCTGCTTCGGATTCTGTGTCTCCCTCTCTGCCCCTCCCCTACTTGTGCTCTGTCTCTCTCTCTCTCTCAAAAATAATTAAACATTAAAAAACATTTTTAAGAAATACAAAAATTGTCCATAATATTAGAGGCAGGTCTCATAAGATGCAATGGACAGAGTGGGTTGACTTGAGGAGGACAAGCTTCTGACATTAAGCACCCGCCCAGCAGCCAAGTGGGATGGACAAATCCTTCCCCTTCCCCCTTCCCCTTTACACTTTATTATTTTAAAAAATATTTTATTTATTTGTTTGTTTATTTATTATTTTAGAGAAAGAGAGAGAGCACAAGTGGGGGAGAGAGACAGAGAGAAAGGGAGACAGAATCCTGAGCAGACCCCACACTCAGCATGGAGCCCGATGTGGGGATCGATCCCATGGTGTCGGGATCATGACCTCAGCTGAAATTGAGAGTCAGTTGTTCAACTGAGAGCCACCCAGGCACCCCTTCTTTATTCTTTAAATAAGCTAAGAAAGTTGTGCTTCATACACCTAACAAATGGCATGAAGCGCATTCACACTGTTGTACCACCCTCACCACCGTCCATCCACAAAACTTCTTCACCTCCCTAAGCTGAGACTCTGTACCCTTTAAACACTAACTCCCCATGCCCTCCTCTCCCAGCCCCCTGCAGCCCCTGGTCTACGTTCTGTTGCTATGAACTTGACTGCCTGGGGACCTCATCTAAAAGGAATCACACCCTATCTGCCCTTTTGCTTCGGGCTTAGTTCACATAGGGTAGAGGTTTCTGAAGAGGTCCCAGGATCACTCTCATGGTCACGGCCACTGGGGGCCACACTCCGTGGCACGAGTCCTGCACCCGCCCTGCACAGGTGTGGCTGGTGGACAGGGATGGCAGACGTGGCAGGCAGACGTGGCTGGCCCAGACACTTTGTTCCGGACCAGCTCACGGCGCCTCCCCTTCCCCAGTTCCGAACAGAATCGGCGGGTGAGGGTTAATCAACATTCAGTCATGTTTCCAAGTTTAAATGGAGCATTTGTTTAATTATGTGTAAGTAGCAATACATTGTGGCCATTATCTAAATCACTATTTTATTTCCTGGATGTGGTTTCATAATGCAGGGTTTCTGCTCCAGCCTAGCATCATTAACAGAGAAGAGTTAATGAATATAAAAGCGTAAAGGCTAATTACACTTTAATTTACAATCATGGTCTCATTTTGGGACCACATGAAATCTGTTTTGAAAACAATTAAAAAAAAAAAACCCGCTCTTGCCCTGGTAAGTGGAGGGACCCCGGCCAGGAGCCCAGCTCTGTCTGCCACATCCAGGATTGGCTGGCACAGATCCGCTCTCTGGCGCCATTACTGGGAGGCTGCTGAGGCCAAGTTCAGCGCCCTGTGACTCTGGCTTTTGTTTCCAGCAATTTTCCTCTTGCCTTCAGTGTCTGCCCTTGTGGCTGCAGGGGAGAGTTGGGGGAGTCCCATCTGGAGCACTGGTGACCTGTGCACGCTGCTCTGACGTGGCCTCACATTGAGAGGCAAGCCGGTCAGAATTACCGGGTTTTCAAAAGTGGTGGTGATGGAAGTTCATTTACTAAGTTTACTAAGTTCCTACCATGCGCCAGGCACTAGGCTGGGTACTTTTACACATATTGTGTATTCCTTGAAATTGCTTATCGGGGTGCCGGGGTGGTTCAGTTGGCTAGGCATCGACTCTTGATCTCAGCTCAGGTCTTGATCTCAGGGTCATTAGTTCAAGCCCCGTGTTGGGCTCTACCCTGGGAGCGGAGACTACTTAAAAAAAAACCCTGCTTATCCAAGGCAATTAGTCTCCCTGAATTTTGAACTGGTCCCTCTGAAATGCTTAATGGAACGATAGAATAATTTTTAATTTTCTTGGGCACAATAATGGTATTGTTGTCACGCAGAAGAATGTTTTTATCTCAGGAGATGAAAAGAAGTTTGGGGATGAAGGGTCATGACGTCTGCCACTTACTTCCAAATGGTTCAGGAAAGAAAAAAAATGTATAAAAAAAAAAGAAAAAGTATATATAGAGAGATAATTGGAAAAAGTGTGAATCATTGTTGAATCCAGATAGAGGGTATACAAGTGTTCATTGTCCAATTCTTTCAACTTTCCTGTGTTTTGGAAATTTTATAATAATTATATTATAAATATATGAATTATAATAATTATAGCATATTATAATAAAAATGGGGATAAAAATATCATCCCTCTGGCTGCCACAAGCTATTTTGCCTTCTTTTCTTGTTAAATAAACTCCTTTTCCCTCAACTGAGGTCAAAGTTCCAGTTAATTAAGCCCAGAGTTTGTATACTTTTGTTTAATGGATTACTGAGGCCTGGAATAATAACTAATCAGGTAATCAAATAATAATTAATCAAATAAATATGTACAAAGGCAAAAAACAAAAGAAAGCGCCACAGAAGGG
>NW_027530625.1:2619160-2623420 GCF_008692635.1 Crocuta crocuta
CGGAGAGGAGTGGGGAGGAGGAGTGGGCAGCAGTGGGGGCCAGTAAAGGGACCCTTTCAGCCAAGCTGGTGGGCTGGTACAGTGTAGGTGGCTGTCACTTCTGGGAATTCAACCCCAGGAGAGGTGGGTGGAGGGCTGTTTGTTGCAAGATCATTTATGTTACAAATAACAGTAGAGGGCCCCCCGGGTGGCTCAGTGGGTTAAGCATCCACCTTCGGCTCAGGTCACAATTTCCTTGTTTGTGAGTTTGAGACTCGCCTTGGGCTCTGGGCTGACAGCTCAGAGCCTGGAGCCTGTTTTGGATTCTGTGTCTTCCTCTCTCTCTGACCCTCCCTCTCTCACGCTCTGTTTCTCTCTGTCGCTGTAATAAATTAAAAAAAAAAAACATTAAAAAATTCAAAATATAACAGTAGAGACAATCAAAATAGAAAAATATGAAAAGAAACATCAAAAATTTCTTTATAATTCCAACAATAAAGTGCATTTTAATACCTTCTGTTTGTCTCAACAGATTTTGCAGTGCCTGCTCACCAATCCGTGGGCTATACTCGCCGCCAAGGTGGGCAGGGTGACTGTCAGCCTTGTGACTCCACCCCCCTGGCCATAGCTGATTGGACGAGGGCTGCACGGTACCCAAGCCAGGCCAATCAGAATGCCTTCTCCAGGAATTTGGAGAGGTGACGAAGGTATCCCAGACTAAGTGGGAATCTGGGAGCTATCCGTGGCCATCCTGCTACCATGGGGCTGAGGTCCCTGAGTGTCACCACAAGCAGGAAGCAGACACACGGAGAGAGGCAGGGGGAGAGCACTGGGCAGACCAGACCTTTCCTGGTCCTGGGTCAAGGCCACGGCCCTGTCTTTGGATATTAGAGACTCTCCTGTAGCGTTTTATTTACTTATTTATTTAATTTTATTTTATTAAAAACAATTTTTTTAATGTTTATTTATTTCTGAGAGACAGAGACAACATGAGCAGGGGAGGGGCAGAGAGAGAGGGAGACACAAAATCCGAAGCAGGCTCCAGGCTCTGAGCTGTCAGCACAGAGCCGGATGCGGGGCTCGAACCCACGGACTGTGAGATCATGACCTGAGCCGAAGGCGGATGCTTAACCAACTGAGCCACCCAGGCGCCCCTGTAGCGTTTTATTAAATTCCCTTTTTTTTCCATGTTTAACCTAGCTTGGGTAGGTTTCTGTTACAACCAAAACAGCGTTAATATATTGAGGCTGCATTATTTTAATAATAGAAAGGAAAAGGTGCGCCTGGGTGGCTCAGTTGGTTAAACGGCCGACGTTGGCTCAGGTCATGATCTCACAGTTTGTGGGTTCAAGCCCCCCATCGGGCTCTGTGCTGACAGCTCAGAGCCTGGAGCCTGCTTCGGATTCTGTGTCTGTCTCTCTCTCTGCCCCTCCCCCACTCCTGCTTTCTCTCTCAAGATTAAATAAATATTTTAAAAAAAAATCCACAAAATAATAGGAAAAGAACAGGAAGTACAGCCACTCACTGACTGCGCTGGGCACTTCGTGCTGTGCGGCCTCTCCCCTGGATGAGCCCTCCCTGGTCCCGGCTTTCACCAGGTGGCCCCTGGAAGCCTCACGTCCTCCCTTTGTGCCCAGAGGAAAGTGGCTTCCCGCTACTGTAGTCTCTGGGTCACTGCCCCATCCAGTTTGCCTTCTCGGCTCTTCCGTCTCCTGTGTGGTCAATTCCTTGGATCACATTCCCTGTTTAAATACTGTTTTCCTGGTTGGACATGAACTGATACACATACATTATTTCATTTTGTCCTCAAAATGCCCTTCTGCGGGAGACATCGGGATCCCTACTCTGCAGATGAGGAAGCTAATGCCCAGAGCGGCTGAGTAATGGCCCCAAAGCCACACAGTTTGTCACAAGCTGTGTGAGCTCATGTCACTGTATTGGACTGGACTGCTTTTTAGAATCACCTTTATTAAAAACAAAAACCAGAACAAATCCTGACTCCCAGGCCCTTCCAGCCCTGCCCAGCGGTGCAGAAGCCCGGACCGATCAGCAGGCTCTGGGCCGGCCCCGCGGGCCCGGGAAACTTCCTCAGACAAGCCCAGCTTCTCTCTGCCCACACACACAGTGGAGGAGCTGATCCTGGAATCCCCCTGTTCAGCGTGCCAGCCGAGAACCTTCGGGCACGTGCGCTCACCCCTGAGCCTCGTTCTCTCCCCATCACGACCAAAGTCATGCCTGGAAGGTGAGCTCCTGGGTGTCCCTGGCTCCCTGCAGGCCTGGCAGGAAGGGGCCCTGCGGAGCCATCGGTGTTGAGTGACTGCACGCTGGTCAGGGTGGACTCACACCCAGTGGCCCGCTCAGGTTTTCCTCTACTGTCCCTTCGCCCGGGGGCCGCAGCCGCTGGGTGCCATGGAGAGGAGGAAGCGGTGTCTGCGTCTCAGCCCCTCCAAGGTCCGTGGCCCATTCCACCTGTTCTCATTTACTTGTGATTTTTCTTGCTTCAAAAAATATGTTCGTTTCTAATATCCATGAAATGTTGGATTTGAAGGGCTGAGTATATATAGATTTTCCTGACACATGAGGAATTAAATGTGTAACATAAAAAGACATTCTTGGGAAACCATGGGAATCTCCAAGCCCGGACGCAGAGTCCCTCTGTGACGTGGTCTCCAGCTGCCTCAGTTTCTTCCACTGTATCCTGCTGCGGGGTTAGGTGAACATTCGTGGTGGTATCAGTCACTCTACTGATTCTTCTCTATCTACAGACAGATTCTTCTGAATCTGTAGTGTTTGGGGATGGAGCACATCCGATGTCACCCCTGAGGGCATTCTTTTTGCACGCCTCTGCTGGCAGGACTCCTCTGTGCTGCCTCGGTGCCTCCTAAGGTTGCTGGGATGCGCAGCTTCTTGCCCCTTCTGACTTGATTCTCCTAGAGCTACAGTGCAGTTGTGGAAGTTGTACACAGCACAATCCCAGGGGCATTCACTGTTCGTGGAGAAGACATGGCAGATGTCCTAAAGTTAGGACAATTTCCTGAAAGATGGGAGTAAAGAAGAAGAAAGAGCGTCTTTTCCGAATTCTCACAGAGATGGCAAGTGAACCGGAATCATTTCTATTTCGGGAGCATGACATCTCAACTCAGTGAATTCCCATTCAACTTTCAAAGCCTAGCTCCAATGATCCCTCCCCGGGAAGCCTCTGCCCTCTGTGTAGGAATCACTGCCCATTTCCCCATCCAGGGCTCCCTCGGCCTCTTCCTTCCTGCTGCCAGGCTCTGAGTTCCTGGGTTCAGTAGTGGTTGCACTAGATGGGACTCCACCCACCCCCTGGCCTTTGCCTGCCCAAGGAGAGAGTCCATGGCATTCTAGAAGGCCAGCCTGGGCCTGAACCAGAAGGCTGCTAGAGTTTCACAAGTGCCACTAATGTTGGAGCTGGGAGGGCTGGCCAAACTCCCATCCATCCCCATTTTACAGATAGAAACACTGAGGCCCAAAGCAGGGAAGGACTTGGACAAGGTTCCCACAGTGAATTGGGAACCAAAGCCTCTTGACTCCCGCCAAGGCTGTCTGCATCCACTCCCCGCTCTGTGGTGGAGAAGCCGCCCAGGGGTGCGGGACGGGTGGTGTTGAGGATGATGTGGGGGTGCTCAGGCCACCGCTCCCTACCACCGCCCGGGAGGTCATTTCCAAGCAGCTTCCCAGGGAGAGTTCCCGACACGGAGCCAGGATGTCTGGACTCCTTGCCGACTGATTCTCTGGCACAACCGTAGAGGTCTGGGCTGGGGGTCTGAGCGCTGAGCGAAGACCTCGCCTGCTGCTGCCTGGCCGCAAAGTGACCCTCTGTCCCGCCTGCCTGCCCGAGCCCCCCATCTCCAGCGCCCCTCCTCATCTGATCCACTTCATCCTTCTGAGATTTATTCCCAGGCCTCAGAGCCTGGAAATAATTTGCTGACAAAGCCCCATCCCAGGCAGGTGCTTTAATTGGTTTTGTGGGAGCAGGTCTGGGAGCATCTATTTAGAAGGAAATAGAAATTATGGTGGCACCGCCTGTCCTTTCTCTGTAATGGGGACTTCGGAGTGTGTCTCTGTGTGTGGTGGGGGGAAGGGCGGCTCTGAGGGAGAGAGGCCTGGTCACAGGGAGCCCCGGCTCTTTCTCTGGGGGTGCAGGTGCTTGGGCCTGAGGTGTCTGGGGCCACAGCTGCAGGCCGGCCCTGCCCCAGCCCCGCTCAGCCTCAGAATCAGGTAGGATAGTGTCTTCACCTCACAGAGCTGAGGATGAGA
>NW_027530625.1:2623838-2625532 GCF_008692635.1 Crocuta crocuta
GGGGCAAGGACACGGCTGGGGTTAGAGCACAGGCCCTCCTCTCCATCCTTCTTCAGGGACACCCTAGCCTTTGCTCCGTGGGCTCCCTCTGAAACACAAATCTACTTTAACTCCTTGACTCAAAGCCCTTCCCCTCCTTCCCACTGCCCTCAGCAGGAAGCCAAATTCCTTAGCTTGGCTTTCAAGGTCCCTTGCTATCTATCTGGTCTCTGATGGCCTCCTCAGCCACATCATTCATTGTTCCTGTCTGCTCCCCACCAATAGCCTCTAGTGTTTTCTACTGGGCACCTGCGTGTTCTCCTCTGTGCGTCCTGCCCTGCGCTAACTCTGCAAATGCCCCGTGACTGAAGAGATTATCACTGCTTTCATTTTACAGACGAGGAAATGCAAGCTCAAAAGATTAAGTCACCTGCCACAGGTCACAGAGCAGGACTGGGACCCTAATCCAGGCCTCTCCAGCCCATACTCTTAACTCCCAAGGTACAGATGGAACTGGCCATGCTCCCTCAGGCCTCTAAACCCCCTGGGTTCCTGAAATATCCTTGCCTGCATTTTTTCCCACTGGCAAACTCCTACTCATCCTTTAACTTTTTTTTTTTAATATTTTTTATTTATTTCTAGGAGAGAGAGAGAGAGAGAGAGAGAGACAGCGTGAGCAGGGGAGGGTCAGAGAGAGAGGGAGATACAGACTCTGAAATAGGCTCCAGGCTCTACGCTGGCAGTCAGCACAGAGCCCGACGCAGGGCTCGAACCCACGAACCATGAGATCATGACCTAAGCGAAAGTTGGACGCTTATCCGACTAGGCCACCCAGGCGCCCCCCTACTCATCCTTTAAAACCCACTGGATGTCACTTCCTTGGGACTCCTTCCCTGACCAGCCCCTCCCACATCTAGTCTCACCCCTGGGCTTCTCCAAGCCCCAGCCAAGACTTCACCTCAGCTCTGACCTCCGGGTTTGTTATTGTTTGTGTCAATGTCAGTCGCCTCCCTTGCATCCCTCCCTTCCCAGATGGAGAGCCGCAGCTGAGCCATTTACCCTACACAGTGGGGGTGGCAGCCCTGGAGGCCCGGCTGGGTCCGAGACTCTTGCCTTGCCTGGGTTTTGAGCAGCCTAGACCACAGCAGCTCTGTGTGATCCCGAGCCAGGCCCCGTGTCTCTGTGGACCCAGTCTGCCCATATGTAAAGCTGGGGGGTCAGCCTGGAGGCATCTGCCATGCTGGGGATGTTGAGGGCCAGGCTTGGGCTGGAACCTGACACGCGTGACCAGTATGACTGTGACTCGTGTGTTGTATATATGAGTGAGCGGGTCACGTCACCGGGCCGATCTCAACTCTGCCCCTCCCCTGCTACATGGGAGCTCTGGGGAGCCCCCTGACCCCGCTGACTCTCAGTTTAGAACAGAACAGTAATAATACTCCCCCGCAGGGTTGATTGGGAGTGAGGATTACAGGGCCTGGCCCAGAGCCTATGCGCCAAAGTTCTCACCACTGGCATCACCCTGTCCCTGCAGAGGGAGGGGCCTGAGGATTCCAGTCCAGACAGACAAGACACAGTCTGACACAGAGACCGGGCCAGGGCAAAGGAGCCTGCACAGGTCTTTGTTTTCTGGGCCCAAGGTGAGTAGTGAGGCTGCGTCTCCAAGCTTCTTTTTTCCTGGTGTGATTTTTTCTAAGACTCCAGGACAGTGTTGG
>NW_027530625.1:2625541-2625880 GCF_008692635.1 Crocuta crocuta
TGAGCATGGTCAGTGGCCAGGGGGGCGGCAGGCCAGCTTCAGCTGCCCGGATTCCACACGCCCCACAGTCAGGGTCCCGGCCTGGTCTCTCCGCTTCCAAGGTTGTGGCCGAGCCTCCGTGTCCCCTTCTGTAACGCGGAAGCGGAGGGGGGCGGTGCAGCAGAGCAGGGGGGCAGGTGAGGTCGCAGCTGCGGGCTCCGGGGCCTCTCTGGATGTGACGCGGTGGCAGCGCGCGCGCTAACCCTGGGGCTGACTCCGGGAGGGGCGGCGGGGCCACCCCAGGGTCAGAGACGGTCTGCAGGAGGAGCCCGGGCGCCCGGGGCCGGGGAGCCGCCGCAG
>NW_027530625.1:2626003-2627237 GCF_008692635.1 Crocuta crocuta
TCGGCCGTTCTCGGTCCCGCGTGGCCGTCTCCGCCGCCGCCGGCCCGTCGGTCCGCGGAGACCCCCGCTTGGGTTTGGGGCGCTAAGGGTCGCACATCCGCCGGCGGAGGCCAAGGCCAAGGCCCAGACGGACGCGCGGGCAGGGGAGAGGCGGACCCTCGAGCGGCAGGATCCCCCAGCTCATACGTGGTCCCCGCAGCTGCCACGCATGCCCGGGCGACCGAGGCTCCAGAGACGCGGGCCCTGCACCCTCGGGCTTTCCCGCGCCCGCGGGTTGGATGGAGGGGCTCGCTGTGTCCTGGCTCTGCAGCGGCTGTGCTGTGGCGGGTGGGGGAAGGAGGGCCCTGGGGGGCTGCGACAGCGAGTGGGGTCCACCCGTGTCGTGAGAGCAGTCATGAGTGGGAACAGGGACGTGTTCGGACTCGAGAGTCCATGGGGAGGCCTGCGCGTGGTGTGCACGGGGCTGGGTGCCAGGGTTGGGTGCTGGGCACCTGCGTTCAGCCTGGGAAATTCTTTCTTTGTTCTAGGGAGGTCCCCGTAGGGGCAGAGATACGGGGGTGTCTCTTTCTCCCCCGGAAACCCCCATCTCCGGGGTCCTGGGCTGCTTCCCCAAAGGGAAGACTTGAATGGGAAGGGAAGACTGTTTTCTTCCTTTTTGTTTTTTTGTGTTTTTTTTTTAAATGTTTTATTTATTTTTAGGAGAGAGAGAGAGACAGCATGAGCAGGGGAGGGTCAGAGAGAGAGGGAGTCACAGGCTGAAACAGGCTCCAGGCTCTGAGCTGGCAGTCAGCACAGAGCCCGACGCGGGGCTCGAACCCACGAACCGCGAGATCATGACCTAAGCGAAAGTCGGACGCGTAACCGACTAAGCCACCCAGGCGCCCCAGTTTTCTTCCTTTTTGAAGGAAACAGCTGGGGTGCTGTGTGTGTGTGTGTCTGTCTGTGTGTTTGTATTTGTGTCCACAAGTGTGTGTCTTTTAGGGCATCTTCTTGAGTGTACCCTGGGCCTGGAGAAAACTTTTGATCTCCCAGAGAAGACCTGGAGGAGAAGCCCCCAAGGCAGGTGAGCTCTGCGGCCAGCTTGAGGGGTGGGGGTGGGATTGACTTGCCCCAAATCAGCAGCAGCAGCAGATCTGGCCTTGGAGGTGGTGGGCTGACTGTGTCTGGAGGTTTTTGACCTGAGGACTGTTATATCCTCTCCAGCTCATTCCAGAATCCACACATGTCATAAGAA
>NW_027530625.1:2627264-2644592 GCF_008692635.1 Crocuta crocuta
AAGGCCCCACCCCTGTCAGACATGCCTAGTCCGACAGAGCAGGTAGGACATATCTTTGGGGGTTGCACATGTTGGGAGGGGTGATTGGAGGGGGAGGTGGGGAGAGAGACGGCCTAACAGAAGCCAGAGCTTGGAGGACCTCAATGCCAGAAAAAAGGACATTTGAACTTTCTCCCACAGAAGCCAGGAGAATCTCTTCCCTAAACTACTGTGTCACCATCCCTACTTCACATAGACACACACACACACACGCGCGCACACACACACACACACACACACACAGATTCAGGGCATGCTGTGTGATCTGGGAGGGTTGCTTAACCTCTCTGAGCTGTATTTTCCCCCCTTCCCTTCTGTAGCAAGCCCCGTGCCCACTGCTGAGGACAGCGAAGGAGGTGATCCAGGCCTGGCCAATCAGAGTGCCCCATCCTGAGGCTGTGGTTGGTTCAGAGATGGGCATGGGACCCCCGTGGCCAGAAGCTTTTCTCCTGGAGGGGCATTGGAACCCTCACTGCCACGTTCTTTCTTGGGCTTTTGAGCCATAAATCCCTTATTGACCTTAGCTGGTTTGCCTTTTCACTGCTCTGCAGTTGGGAAGAGCCCTGAGCAGATCAGAAATAATAAAGTACTTCCTGTGCGGCAGGTTGAGTGCCGCTGAGTGTGGAGCGCCGTTCTTTATGGGAGCGCCTGGGGCGGGGGAAAGAGCTGGGGTTGAGACACAGATCTCAGGGATCCCGTGTCTGCAGTTTCTCCCTGAGTGACCCCGGACAGGTCACTGCCCCTCTCTGTGCCTTGGTTTCCTTGTGTATAAAATGGATCACCTAGTTCCTCTCTCTGGGCGGCTACAAGGACTTGGTCATGGCCATGGCAGGCTTGCAGCAAGGGCGGCTCCCTGACTGAAGGGGGCGGGGGCTGTGTGGCCACAGTGAGGACTGCAGGAGCGACAGAGCGCAGTGGCAGGGGCGGCGGGACCCCCATTCCTGCCTTGCCCAGATCAAAGGTAGGAGGCTGCAGTTTTGCTGGTGGGCTTGGAGCCCCCCTCCTCCAGCTGGGGACAAGGAACCGGGAAGAGAGGAGGCCGACTAGCTGCGGGCTAGAGCCGGACGGTGGAGGCGCCATGACCGGTGATAGAGATGCTGTGACAGGCGTGCGAGCCTCTGAGCCCGGACACTCGGAGCCCCACCAGCTCTGCTCACCTAGCGGAGCTGTCTGCAACAATGGTGCTCCGATCCCCGAGGTCTCTGGGCCACTGTCCCTCCTCACCCCTCCTCTCTCTCTGGCCACCCCTGCCCCTTCTTGCCCTCCAGCCTCTCTTCCCTACTCGCCACAGGACAGCCCAGTGGCCTTAAATCCAAATGCAACTCTGAGTCTCGCCGGACCACATCCTGAGTCCCTGAATCACCCTTGGGGCCTTGCCTGGCCTTCAGCCTCCGTCTTGCTGGACCGCATCCGCATGTGCTGCGGGAAGTGTGTTCCCAAGGGCCTCCCCACCCTGCACGCGGGCCTAGAGCAGAGAGGTGAGGGGCTCTGTCCTCTGTCCTATCTGCGTGACACTGGCGAACCCCACCATCTGCGCACCTATAGGTGACCGCGTGAGCGCACCCTGCGCCAGGCGTCTAGGGCAGCCGGTGTTCCGCCTTGGGTGAGACCCGGGGAGCTGTGATTGGTTGTCATCGGCAATGCCGGTCAGAGGAAGCGCCGTCCAGGCTCTCAGCCCAGCCCACTAAGAGCCCTTGCTGGCCACCCGCCCTGACCATCGCCTGCTCCTCTCATCCCTCAAGGCTTTGTCCCCACCAGGTGGCAGGATGAGTCTTTGGGGATGGGGCCACGTCACCCTCTGCTGTGTCCCCGGCTGCCCTTCCCAGGGACTCAGACCCAGGTCTGGGGACGGTGGGGACACCTGGCCCCATGGCCAGTGGAGAGCCCCCGGAGGGACCTGGAGAATAAAGAGACCCGGCGAATCACTCCAGCAAACTAGAAAGACTCCACATTGTGTCCTGAGTGAGGAAAAACTTGAGCTGAGCACACCAGCTTGGGCAGGGTGCTGAGCACATCCCTAGCTGGAGAGGTGACATGCTTAAAGGGCCACGGCCAACTCAGTTCTTTCCAAATGCTTGGCTTTTCATTGTTTTTAGCGTCTAGGCTAATGAAAAATGTACTCTTTTCCGTCATCAGAGAACTTAGACGATGATGACTCCCACTTACCACGCATTGGTTTTGCGTCCCTCTGTCTGTGATCCTGTCGTGAACAACTGTCAGGTGTTCCTGCTTCTGGGAAGTCGTAGAGGCATGTGGAGGGAAGGGCATGAGCCCCGCGCCCTTCCCCAAGGCCATCTGGCTCTTCCCCCATCCCTCTTCCTCCAGCAGGGGAGGGTCTGAGGGATGCTGAAGAGCTGGGGGTTGGTGCTTTTCTTTATGCAATAGTAGTCATTTATTGAGCACCTACTGTTTGCCAGAGCCCACGCTGAGCATGGAGAGCCCTGTCTCCCTGGGTTCCAGGTCTATCAAGGGTTGGACACATTATTTGATTTCAAGGAGGACAAGAGCTCATAGCAGGGCCTGGCCTCCACTGGGAGTAGTGGGAGCTGGGACCTCAAAGGTGAGAGAATGAGCAGCCCAAAGGGCAAGTTTGGATAGAGGGACCAGCCAGCCAGGTGCAGGGCCTGAAGTAGGAAGGATGGCATTTTTTATTTTTTAAATGTTTTATTTATTTCTAGGAGAGAGAGAGAGAGAGACAGCATGAGCAGGGGAGGGCCAGAGAGAGAGGGAGTCACAGGCTCCGGGCTCTGAGCTGGCAGTCAGCACAGAGCCCGACGCAGGGCTCGAACCCATGAACCGCGAGATCATGACCTAAGCGAAAGTTGGACGCTTAACCGACTAAGCCACCCAGGCGCCCCAAGGATGGCATTTTTTGAGGACAGGAAGGCAAGCCATGGAGCTGGAGCTCTGAGAGGGGGTGAGTAGTGAGGGCTGAGGCAGGTGAGGCCTGTGTAAGACAGGCACATAGGACCCCAGATGTGGCAAAGACTCTGGGCACTGTCCTCAGCCTGTGGGGAGCAGCCACTGGAGGGTTTTATTTTTTTATTTTATTTTTTAATGTTTATTTTTGAGAGAGAGAGAGAGAGAGCACAAGTGGGGGAGGGGCAGAGACAGAGGGGGAGACACAGAATCCGAAGCAGGCTCCAGGCTCCGAGGTGTCAGCACAGAGACCGATGCGGGGCTGGAGCCCACAACCTGTGAAGTCATGACCTGAATTGAATTCGGACGCTTAACCGACTGAGCCACCCAGATGCCTCTTGAGGGTTTTAAAGCAAAATGAGGTGGAGAGATGGAAGGGCCCGACCGGATCTGGGTTTCTAAAGGATCTCCTTTATTCTGTGGAGGGGACGGTGGTTGGGAGTCATGGAGGGTGAGAGATGGGGGTGCGGGGCCAAGGGAGGGGGCGGCAGGTGGGGGTGTGCTTTGTGATGGGGTACCGGCGGTTGCTGAGAGATGGGATGGGGAGTGATAGGCAGGAGACAGGAGGGCCTCCCAGGTTGCTGGCCCGTACAGCCTAGGGGATGGAAGTGCCATGGCCAGGAGTAGAAGCAGGTCAGGGGCCCCCAGCCCTCTGATCCATGCCAGGCTCTGGGACTGAGGGCTCAGAGCCCTGAGTGGCCCGTCTACATTGAATGTCAAGCCATATGGCCTCCAGGTGTTCCCTTTTTTTTTTTTTTTAAATTAAAAAAAATTTTTTTTTAATGTTTTATTTATTTCTAGGAGAGAGAGAGAGAGAGNTTCCTGATCGCTGAAGAATGTGAGTCCTAGGCAAGTGGACCCACGGACATGGCCATGGTGGGCCGCTCAGCCCCACCAGCAGGGCTGGCCTGCCTGGGATCTTTCAGTCCTGCCCAGCCACTGTCACCCACAGACACAGGCCCCGTTGTTAGAGGGACAGGAAGGGACTAGGGAATGAAGGAGGGCCAGGCCAGGGTTTGCCGGGGCCCTGGGCTCCCTGGTGTCTTAGGGAATGGACCTGGGTTCAAAGCCTGAGGGTCCTCCACAGCTGGGCCAGCGGGGGAAGCCTGGATCCGGTCAGAGGAGGCCGTGTATGGTGGTGGCAACGAGCACTGTCTCTGGAGTCAGACAGACCTGGGTTCAAATTCTGGCTCTCCCACATGCTGGCTTGATGTTGGGCAACTGGGCCTCTCTGAGCCTCATTCTTCCCATCTGTGAATGGGAATAATGGTAATTCCAGCCTCTTTAAAGGGTTGTTGGAAAGGCTAAAATTAGAAAGCATGTATGAAATAGCTCAGCACGTAGTAAATGATCAATAAATTTTAACTATTGTTGTTGTTACTATTATTACCATTATAGATTTTGGACACACAGCAAATGTTCTACTTTCAGACCTTTGCAAATGCTGTTTCCTCCAATCAGAATGTCCTGGTCCAGTTGGTTTTCTCAGTGCCCAAGTCAAGGGTCTTATCTTGGAGGCCCCTCCAGACTCACCCCAGCACCCAGACAACTTGATTCATCTGTCTGTGTACCACCATGCCTGGTGTACCCTCTTCACAGCATTGGCTCATCAGTGGCTGTCTCTCCTCTCCCAGACTGGCCACCAGGGTGCCTGGTCTGACTTTTCTCTGTGTCTCCAGGGCCCAGCCAGAGGCCCAGAAACCCCAACACTATGCTCTCTGGCTCCTTAACTTGAATTCTGGATCTCTTTACCCTCAGACGAGCAGGGCTTGGGCAGGGCCCAGCAGTGAGGTGTGGGATGCCAGACAGCTTAAGAGGGCAGGATCCAGGAGCCACACTGGCCTGGGCTGGGGTAGGTGTGAGGGAGGGGGCCAGAAGGCCCAAGAAGAGCTCACGTACCTATGATGGTGGAGATGGAAGCTGAGCCCACATGAGAGAGGTGGCAGCCATCTTGCCTTCGGCGTCCTTGAACGCAAATACAGGTAAAAGGCAACAATAGCGTGGGGACCCTTGTCAGGGGCCAGGCCCAGGCAGGCAGATGGCCTGGGTCTGGGGCCGTGGACAGTGCTGCTGCTCCATTGGCCCCAGGCTGAGGTCAATTCCAGGCCTCTCTCCTCAGCCTGAATGGGAGACCCAGTTGGCTTGATGTTGAGATGTTGGGTTTTGAGTGAAGAGGAGGGATTTTATGGCCTTGGTGAGGGGAAGTGGCAGACAGGCAGGGGGTAGATGGCTTTCCCGGAATCCCAGATCGCGCTTTAATAATTTGTTTCAGAATTAATGTCCATTCGCGCCGTCTTCACTGTTCCAGCTCATTGGAAGATTAAATAAAAACCTGCGCCACCCNNNNCCCCCCCCCCCAAATGGAGGGAGACCAGCCCCGTTCTTTCCGGCTGGGCTGGCTGCCTGAAGCCAGCACAGGAAATAAATCTCTCCGAGAAAACCACTTTGCTCACACGATTTCAATCCAACAGGGCATAGTGGCCCCAGTCACTTCTTGTTTTATTTAGCTGATAATCTCTTATTGTATCAGGAGACCCTCACAGAAGCACCATGTCTCTGCAGACCGGCAGCCTCCCCGGACCGCCGGGCCAGGCCCCCCGAGTGGAGCACATGCTTCCCTCCATCTCCCGAGCGTCTTCCCTTTGCTGCACGTGGCAGTGCCAAGGGCCCTGAAGTGGGGGTTCTCGGGCCCCAGGGCCCCAGGGAAGGGATGGGTGGGCGCCGCCTCTGGCTCCAGTTCACAGGCCCAGGCTTCTACGGGCCTCAGTGCCTCAAAATGGCAGCATTTTGTGTTCTGGGTACCAGGCCTCAGGAACCCAACCCAAGGAGGCTCATCGGCTAGTGAGGCTGGGGGCAAAGTCCGACCGAGGCGTCACTCACTCACTCACTGATTCAGCAAATATTTATTGTGTGCCTTCTCTGTGCCAGACTCCGGGAATAAGAGGTGATGAGGCAGTTTCCTGTAGTTACGGCCTTTCCTGGAGTAAAGCCTTTGTTTTACTGTATTATCTGATTACACTTTCCTCCTCGTGTGCCATTTTCTCTGACTCAGGCATATTCTTTCTTCCTCTTTGTTTTTTCATATGGGCTATTAAGTACAGAAGCCAAGATATTAATAATATTTAGAAGTATTAGGAGTTGGTAGAGTCGTCCAAAAATGAGTAAAAGCAAATCTTCACATCAAAGAGGCACATGATTGGATAATGATCACAAAAAATCCAATAACCCTGGGGTCAGGAGAGAAGATCAGGCAGCATTAAGATACTAGAGTTCTGGGGCGCCTGGGTGGCTCAGTCAGTTAAGCATCTGAATTGGGTTAGGTCATGATCTCATGGTTTGTAGGTTCGAGTCCCGTGTCGGACTCTGTGCTGACACCCAGCTAAGAGCCTGGAGCCTGTTTCAGATACTGTATCTCCCTCTCTCTCTGACCTCCCCTGCTCATGCTGTCTCTCTTTCTCTCTCTCAGANTTTTCAGTATGCCTCTTTACACTAGTATCAGCCAAGCTTTGTTCTGTATGAGTAACTTTCCCACACAGGCTAAGTTCTTTGTGCTTAGAAATCATAGCTATCATATCTTTCATTGCTCAACCTGGGCTCACTGGACTGTTTTTGATTCTCTTGAGGGCTTCATAAATGTTATGTAAATAAAAATTTGGTTCTGATTTCAACACATTTCTCATTTTAAAATTTTCTATTTTTTCTTTTTTTTTTTTCTGAGAGAGAAGGCACAAGTGAGTGAGGGGCAGAGAGAGAGAGAGAATCCCATGAGAGGCAGAGAGAAAGGGAAGAGAGAGGGAGAAAGAGAGAGAGAGAGAGAGAGTGAGAAGTAGGTTCAAATGAAGTGGGGCTTGTGTTTACCCGATGCAGGGCTCATGCTCCCCCAAAGTGGGGTTTGAGTTTGCCCAATGTGGGATTTGAACTCATGAACTGTGAGATCATGACCTGCAGATGCTTAACAACTGAGCAATTCAGGCACCCTGTATTTAAATTTTCTTTAAAAAAAAGTTTTTATTTATTTCTGAGACAGAGAGAGAAACAGCGTGAGCGGGGGAGGGTCAGAGAGGGAGGAAGATACAGAATCTGAAACAGGCTCCAGGCTCTGATCTGGCTGTCAGCACAGAGCCCCACGCAGGGCTCGAACCCATGAACTGTGAGATCATGACTTGAGCCAAAGTCGGACACTTAACCAACTGAGCCACCCAGGTGCCCCTGTGTTTAAATTTTCTAAAAAACTTTTTAGGGGCGCCTGGGTGCCTTAGTCAGTTAAGCATCCGACTTCGGCTCAAGTCATGATCTCATAGCTTGTGGGTTTGAGCCCCGCATTGGGGTCTGTGCTGACAGCTCAGAGCCTGGAGGCTGCTTCGGATTCTGTGTCTCCTCTTTCTGCCCCCCACCCCCCTCTCACACTCTGTCTCTTTCTCTCTCTCAAAAATAAACATTAAAATTTTTTTAACTTTTTCTATACAGTTAATTATATAGACTTACCGAAAGTTGCAAAAATAGTAATGAGAGTTCAGGAGACCCTTCCCCCAGCTCCCCACGAAAGTAATATCTTGCATAGCTGTGAGATGATATCAAAACCAAGAAAATCATTGGTACAGTTATGCAAAGGAAACACAGCCTAGGGGCACCCGGGTGGCTCAGTCAGTTAAGCATCCAAATTCTGCTCAGATCATGATCTCACAATTTGTGAGTTCGAGCCCCACATCGGGCTCGCTGCTTTTGGTGCAGAGCCCACTTCGGATTCAGTGTCTCCCCCTCTCTGCGCTCTCGTGCTCTCTCAAAAATAAACAAACATTAAAAAAGATTATTAAGAAACAAAAAAAACACAGCCTAACACCAGTTTCACCAGATTTTACATGATTTCGTTTCTGTGTTTCCATGCAATTTGTATGACTCAAATGCACTTAACACTATTTTTATTTCCCCTAACTTTTGAACTGAGGTATAACTTTCATAGCACACGGTGCACAGAGCATAAGCGTGTACACATGTGACCGCGCTTCAGATGGCAGGGCCACTGTGAGAACTGGCGGCGTGGAGTAGTCTTGCCTGTTCTTGAACTTCAAGGCACAGCTCTCCAGAGCCTGGTTCTTTTAGAGGATGAAGGAAGGTTCTGGGAGGTTCTCGTGGACACCTTTTGTCAGGGCTAGCGTGTGGTTCTCATCGCTGGCATTAACCACGGTTAGGGAAATCTGTGTTGATTCTGTTCGTCCCGCAAATGTGTATGGGCTGTGTTTTGGGCCGAGCCCGAAGAGCCTCTAGTGTGGAAATGAACGGGCAGGGCCACAGGTGCGCGTGTTCAGGACTGGATAAGGTTGAATAGTTGCAAATTGCCTTTATTTGCTCCTGTGCCTCTCTGGGCCTTGGTCCTGCCCGGGAACTCCTGCACGCCTTGACCGATCACACCTGCCTCGCGGGGCCCTCAGGGGCCGCTCAGCATCTCCACGCACGATGGTGAGGTCAGGTGATAGCGTGCATGATGTCTGCCAGGGCCCGGATCACGTTCCCCGCGGCCCCGCTCGGGGCCAGTGGTGGCCAGACACGCAGGGTTCTTGTCTTCACCAGGCGGCAGGGGTGACTTGCCGTGGGGGGTGGTTAGATGCACCTCGTGGAAGGGGAGGGCCTGGCTGGCTTCCCGGTCCCTGACCAGGAGCTGGAGGCCATCCAACTGAAGCTGTGGGCCATACAGCGGGCTCAGGGGCCGGAGCCGCCCAGGGCGCAGGGCCAGGCGGAGGAGGAGTGAGGCACAGGGAGCATGAGGACCAGGGCTCATCCCTGGGACCCCCATGGAGAAGGTGGAGTAGGACCGAAGATCAGTCTATGTGGACAACGTGGACTATGGGGGCAGGGCCCAGGAGCGAGAGGCCGCCTGCGTTTCCCGTGGGGACGTCCACGAGGTCACCATGCTGTGTGACAACTTCCCCAGACACCCCGAGGGCTATGCCTACTGAAACGAAAGAAATTTACTTTCTTGCAGTTTTTTTTTTTTTTAATGTTTATTTTTGAGAGACAGAGCGTGAGCAGGGGAGAGGCGGAGAGAGGGAGACACAGAATGCGAAGCAGGCTCCAGGCTCTGAGCTGTCAGCACCGAGCCTGACACGGGGCTCAAAGTCACAGACCATGAGATCATGACCTGAGCCCAAGTCGGACGCTTAACCGCCTGAGCCCCCCAGGCGCCCCGCTTCCTTGCAGTTCTGGAGGTTGCCGCCGAGAGCTCCGCTAGGCTGCCGTGGAGCTGGCCGAGAGTGTCTGCCAGGGCCGGGCCATCATGGTGCTGCCGTAAAGGCCCAGCTTGCTGGGGACCCGCTCCGTGCACCCCCGGGGCTTGCGGGGATAGCCAGGTGCCAGAGGAGGGCCGTCCCCACCCCCCACGCCGGCAGCAGCCTCCGGGGCGAGGCCCGCTTCAGGCCACAAGAGCAGAAGGTTCTCAGCATGGTATTCACGCTACTGAAGGGAAGACCCCACTTTGAGAGCGAGGCTGGGGTGGGTCAGGAGGAAACAGGCGGGACCATTCATTCGGCACAGAACCGCCCTGCCCCCTTCTCTCTCCGGGACCTCTTGTGGGGGCTGCGACCTGTCCCCTCCCACATTCGTATGTTGAAGCCCTAACCCCTGTACCCCAGGCTGCAACAGCGTTTGGAGACAGGGTCTTTGGGGAATTAATGGAGTTGAAGTCATGAGGGTGAGCTCTGAGCCAGTATGACTGGTGTCCTTATGATAAGAGGAAATTAGGACGCAGAGGGATCCAGGGAGAAGCCGGCCATCTACAGGCCAAAGAGAGAGAATTCCAGAGAAACCAACCCTGCCGATACCGTGATTTTACACTTGCAGCTTCCAGAACTGCAAGAAAGCGGGGCGCCTGGGGGGCTCAGGCAGTTAAGTGTCCGACTTGGGCTCAGGTCATGATCTCATGGTCTGTGACTTTGAGCCCTGTGTCAGGCTCGGTGCTGACAGCTCAGAGCCTGGAGTCTGCTTCAGATTCTGTGTCTCCCTCTCTCCGCCTCTCCCCTGCTCATGCTCTGTCTCTCAAAAATAAACATTAAAAAAAAAACCTGCAAGAAAGTAAATTTCTTTTGTTTAAGCCTGTGGTACAGTGTTATGGGAACCCTTGTAAACGAATCCACTCTCCAGTGTATTAACCTACACTCAGGGGAGGGAGGGGGGCAGCTCCCAGCAGCTGATACCAGATAAAACACAAGATATTCAGTTCAATTGGAATCGCAGATAAACAACAAATACTTTTTTTTTTTTTTGCACGTATTGAGTGGGACACACACTGAAAGTAAAAAGAAGTCATCGTTCATCTGAAATTCAAATGCAGCTGGCTGGCCTGCATTTTCGTTTGCTCTATCTGGATCTGGCCACCGGCCTGAGACCCCAGACCCAACAGGACGTCGGCTCAAGGACACACAGAGCAGCCCCGCTGCCCAGATCCGGGTGAGAGCCGGACGCTGCTTCCCAGGCCTGGGCCACCCTCCCCAAATGGTTCCGTCTCCCGCACAAACATATTTATTGGGCTTGATGGCAAACAGATTATGCTTGTCCCGGGAAGGGCAGCTCGAAAGAGAAAACCTTGAAGTCCGGGAAATAATGATGGGGGGAGTTAAATTAAAGTGCATAAAACCCTCCGGAGAGATAACGTCAGGGTGAGTTACAGGCCCGATAAGGGACTGGGGGCTCACAGAGGGGCTCAGAAAGGTCGCCTGGCAGCGTGCAGAGGACCAGGAATCATAAATATGGGGCAAGATGCCCAGCCGGGGTCGCCGGGGTGAAAATATTGGGGTCATTCCAAAAACAATTATCCTGCTTGGTTTGCTCTTCGGGTCTTGTAAATCTTTCACCTTTTATAAAAGATTTCTGGGGGAAGAAGCACTTTGGAAGCTTTAACTGATTTTTGCGGCCGCTTCGTGGTGGTTCTGCTAAAAGAAAACAAAAAGACAAAGGGGAAAAAGTAATTACCCAGAATTCTCAGGGGCATAGGGAAGGGCTGATGGGTTTCTTCTTATTTCTTGGAGTGTGTAGGCTGCCCTGGGTTTTGACTCACTCCATTTGGAGTCTGGTCACAGTTTAACAATTAGTGTGCTCCGTTTCGAGTCCAGTCTCAGTGGGGCTCTTAGAACCCAGTGAACCCTGCTTTTTGGGGGCTGTGTGGCAGCTGTGTGGCAGCCATCTTGACCGACATGGTGGCTATTCTGCCTGACGAGGCAGTGCCTTGGCCTATGTGGTGGTCCTCTTGGCCAACACATACCAAGGCTCATGGGGACCACATTCAGGCTCCTGGAGCTGGAGTATGGGTCTAGGCTGTGCCTGGCCTCAAAGTCATTGCTCCACTGCATCCTCCGTTTTCCCATTGTCTGTCCCAGGGGACCCCGGTTCAAACTTTGGCCTCTGTGTCTCTGTGTTCTGGGACAATTTGCAGCACCAGCGGAAGTTTATTGAGAGTTGTTATATGCCAGTCACCCTGTGGGCCCTGCTGCTTCGGGCTCAGCTGAGGGCTTCATTTGGGAGGCAGGTATTTCCTAGGTTTCTCTGTCCTCTGGCCACAAAATTGGCCTCAGAAATCTCTCTCCCATCTACTAGCTCATTTAATCCTCATGACCCTGTAGAAGAAGGATTATTAGCCCTAGTCTACAGATAAGGAAACTGAGGCTTCGAGAGGTGGAATGACTGGCTTAGTGCCACATAAATAGGGATAAAGCAGAGGTGAGATTCCAGTGCAGACTCTAGAACTGTGTTCTTCCCTGTGTCCATGCCTTTCGGTCAAGAGTGATGGAGGGTTAAGGCTGCTGGTCTGGAGTCAGATGAAACCTGGGTCAAAATCGCTGCCCTGCTTCCCCTGAGCTGTGTGATTGATCTTGGGTGAGTCACTGTGCACTCTGAGCCTCACTCTCTTCATCTGTCTACTGGGCACAGTGCTATAGTTGTGCCACAGGTGTGTGGTGTGAACTCAAAAGGCTTACGCACCCAGAGTGTCGAGCCCGGGCCTAGAGCCTCTACTGCCCTCTAGAGGTGGAGGCGTTGTTTATACGTGTATGTGGGATTTCTCCCAGGCATCTTTCTGGTCAGCCAGCTCCCAAAAGGAGATAATTATTCCAACTGAGTACATGTTTGCTGAGTGGGCCATGGACTTCCTTTATGTTCAAGCCAGACTGAGGTGCCAGAGAAGGGTAGGAGGAGAATCAGAGGGGGGTGGCCATGCCTGCCCCAAGCTAAACTCAAGAGTGTTCACATAGGAATATCATTCATCGATTCATTCATTCATTCATTCATTCATTCATTCATTCATTCATTCATTCATTCATTCATCTGCTGAGAAGCAGATGGGAGGCAAAAGCCAGGGAGGAGGCCACTGTGGTGTGAATGGTAAAGTTGGCAGTCTGGACAAAGACGGAGTGGCCCTGATGACCCTCATGGAAGCGTATGGAGTAACCAAGGCTCAGAGAGGCAGAGTGATTTGCCCAAGGTCACACAGCTACTAGGCAACGGAGCCGGTCTGCCTGACTCTGGAGGCCACGCTCTCAGCCGGTCCCTGACGCGGCTTCCCTGGAATTGCCTGAAAGAGCATTTCCACCCTGAGTTCCGATTCACCCCCGTTCTAGAAATGTGTACACATGCTTTGGCAAAAGGGTGCTTGGGAAATGCTGCGTATGTCAGCCCCTTCCCAGAGCACAGTGAACGGTAGTTAATTAAAGGCCCTGAGAGGTCCTGCAGGAGAGGAGCCTGCCCAGCAGGTACAACACAACGTTTCCTATCTGTGTCCGCAGAGCCCTCTTCGGGGCCAGGACACCTTCCAGCTTCGTCCTGTTCACTCACAAGCATTTGTTTGGCAGGTGCCACATGCCAGGCACTGACGGGGCAAGGAGGGTATAGTCCCTGCCCCCAGGTTGCAGACAGTCAGTGTAAGTCACTCCCCTGAGGCTTCACCTGGGCAGGAGGAGGGTGTAGAAGACTGTCACCCACCTGCACGCTCCTGACTTCCAGACACCTGCCTGCATGACCCCCTCCCTGGGCCAGTCAGGGCCACCACTGCTGGTCCCCCTGGGAGCTGGTGCTCAGAGGTGAAGGAGTGACAGGGTGGTGGCTGTGCAGATGGGGAGCACGTGGCCTGGGGGGCCCGTGGTCATGGGTCTCTTCGCCACCAGGATGCCCAAAAGGAGCCAGAGAAAGAGACAGGTGACCCACACCCGAGTCCCCGGAGAAGGGGTGTGTGACCTGGTCCTCGGGGACCCGGCTTGGTTCGCACAGTGCCTGGCGCTGCGGAGGGCTGTGGGTTTTTGCGAGACTCCCTCCCGCTGCCTGCGCGCTCACGGGCTTCCATTCCTTGCAGTCAAGTGGATGATTAAGAGGGTGGCTTCGGGGGGTTCGAAGCCACCCAGCTCTCGCGGGGCCCCCCCGGATGCTCCGGAAACCAGAAACTCCAGTCAGCAGCGGTAAGGGCAGAGCAGCGGAGGCAGGCCTTGCCAGCTGGGGCAGGCTTCCTGGAGGAGGAGGAGGAGGAGGTCTTGGAGTCAGGCCAGCAGGACAGCCCAGTTGGCGCATCTGCTGGAAGGCTGTGGATATGACGGTGACGTGCCAGGGCTTGCGCGGCTGGAAGGGCCCTGTTCAAATCCCAGCTCTGCCCTCAGCAGCCGTGTGACCTTGGCAAAATGACAGGACTCCTGTGAGCCTCGACTTCCTCATCTGTCAAATGGGATAATGACAGAGCCTCAAGGTCGGAGTGTTGGCCCTGCAACAGAGGCGGGATTCTTTTCCTTCTCTTCTTCACATTCTTTTTCTCCTCTGAAGAACTAGAGACTCTCTGGAAAATACTCCTTGACCTGAAAAAGCCCCAACTGGACGCTCCTGTGGGTCTGTTACAGACATGACTTTGCAAATCAGATGTGACAGGGAAATGTGTGCCAAGATGGTGGCCAGCTGTTCGGCTGTGGGGAAGGGGCTGCTTAGAGACGTGTGCGGCCTCCTCAGAGAGCAGACGGCCGTCAGCCTCGGCTGTGCCCAGAGCACAGGTGTGTGAGGGTGGGCACCCCTGCCTGGGAGGGGAAGGAGGATTAGCGGCCGCTGGTGGAGTACACACACACACACACACACACACACACACACACACACCCCCCACTATTCCCCAGCGATGCTCTGGCTGAAGCAAGGACTCCACCTCCACTGTGTCCGTATGGGGGAGGGAGCCCCACCGGTGAAGACATTTGGGATCGGAGTCAGAAGCAGGTCCAGGCCCCATGAACGCCCCTTCCTTGCTTGGCAAACTCCTTCACACTTTAGGCCTTGTTATTGCGGGAAGACGCAATGGGCCCCCACTTCTTGGTGAATTTGAGAAAATGGAAAAAAAAGAAAGGTATTTAGCACAAGTGGTTGGCACATAATAACTGCTGAAGAGGTGCACTGTTTTTACCTGTCCCCTACCCGCTCTGGTACATGGGGCCCCTTCCCCTGAGCCCCAAAGTCATGGACCTGCAGCCCATCCCAGTAGCTCATCCCCCCGCCCCAGGGATGGACATGTGATCCCTACGGGGCCCATCAGAGACCTGGCCTGGGATGTGTATATGGTATTTGGGAGAGAGATCCTTCTGAGGCCTGGACATCTTGTCTAGGTCACTCTTGCCACGTGGAGGATGCCCTTCTCCTCCTCCCCCTCCCCCCCTTCCTTCTTCTTCATCTTCTTCTTCTTCGTCTTCTTCTTCTCCTTCTGTTTATTCATTTATTTAAGTGATGTCTACACCCAGAGTGAGGCTTGAACTCATAATCCTGAGATCAAGGGTTGCATGTTCCACCAACTGAGGCAGCCAGGTGCCCCGAAGATGCCCTTCTCAGGAAGAGAAAATGAGGGCCAGAAAGGGGACAGTAGAGCTCTGGGTCATCAAGGTGACCCAGGGCCCTGGTGACACATTAGCGAAAGGTCGGTCTCCTGTGTTGGGAAGTGCACGTGTCAGCTGGGAGGGGCCCTGTGGCAGCCTGGGAAGGACACCTGGTCCCTGCTCCCCAGGGAGGTAAGTCCCTCCCCTGCACCCAAAGGTCTCTTTTTCCAACACGGGAGACACCAGCCACCCGGGAGCAGCCGCCAGGAGGCCCTCTTCCCATAGGAAGTGGAGGATTTCTTGGCTAAGGATGAAGACAACCATCTTCGGGCTCTAGGCCCCTGCGGCACCGCGGCCGTGGATCCCCCAGCGAGGCTGCCTGAGCTCAGAGGGAGGCCGAGGAGCCATCTCTGGCTCACACCTCTCCCCACGGACGGACGGACGGGCTGGACTTGAAAGGCACGCGCGTGTGTCCTGCTTGGAGAGCTCCTGTGTGGTTCTCTGCCTCGGGATCCGCCCTCCCCAGCGTCATTGTCATCTCTTGTCATTCTCCAACTAGATCATTCTGAGCCGCCCGGAGCCTTTGCCAGGAGTGTTCTCAGCCCCGGGCTGCAAATGGAAGAAGGCTGTGTCTGCCTCTACTCCCCAGGCCCAGCAGCTCCTGTTACAGACATCGGGCCACCTGAGTATTAGAGACTGGGTCATGGCCTCACGGACCAGGAGTTCCCAGGGACAGGCTCTACATGAGACCATTTCTGCACGTGTGGGGCCTGTTCGGGCATAATCCAAGGTAGGCATTGGTGGACACTTGGTGAATGAATGCCGAATGCTTACATTCCTCCAGGGTTGGGGAGCTCACTCCTCATCAGGAAACTGCTCTCACTTTATAGTAGCTGCCCTGAAGGGATTCCTTGGGCTTCTTCCAGGGTGGGTTAGACGGGAGTCCCTGCCTGGCTCCCAGGCCCCCCAGCCTCCCACACGGGCAGCTGCTCCCTCTCCCCATGCCTTCCCCTTGGCAGGGTGGAGACACTCTGTGTAAATCTAAGTTAACAAGGCAGCTGCTTTAGTCGCAGACACTGGTTGGAGCCTAAACTGTGGCTTGTCTCTGTTGATCAAGGCATTCTATCTCCCCCTGAAAGTGGTTAGAAAGCAGAGCTGCCATCTCAGCGGGGCTCAGGGCTCCACACTGCACATTTGTAACTCTGGTCAGTGATTGCTTGGACACAGGCCTTCCCCACACATTGCCTCGTTCCTGCCGGCTGCTACTGCGCCTGATACCTGGGCGTGATCTCAGCGGATGCTCCCAGCAGCCCACGAGGGAGGGTTTATTACTTCTGTCCGCATCTCACAGAGGGGCCGGCAGACAGACGGAAGGATGCACTCTGAGACCCTGGCATGGTGACTCCCCGCAGGAGGTGTGGGCCCCGGTCAGTGCAGCCCCAGACCCCAGAGCGCGAGGCTGTGGGGAGAGTGTTCATGCAGGCCCTAGACCTTGACCTTGGACGCCCTGGGGGACATGAGGCCCCACCCTACTTTCCCCTACAGGCAACTGTGAAGCCCCCATCTCGCCATTTTCAGAGCCTTCCCATGGCTCTTCACGGCCTGCCCTGGAGGAGTCCAATGAGGCTGCAGCCGCTGGGCCAATCACGAGGCTTCACACGTGCAGGGACTTGGGGGCCCTGCATCGTTGGGTGACTGAGGACTCACTCAAGGGGCTGGAGCTGGGTACAGATCAACCAGAGCGATCTACTCGAGTTTGCACACGGGTCATCATCCTGGACCCCTCAGCAAGGCCAGCCAGTTCACCCTGGAGGTCACCTTCTCTGTGGAGCCGATAACCGCCCCTTTCATGTGTATTCGCTCAAACATCACCTGTGCACAAGCCGACCTTGGCCCCGTTGGGGGCCCACGAAACAGGCACAGAAAGCACACCACGGTCACCTGCTGGCAAGTGGCAGAACTAGTGCTTGACTCCATCCCAATGGCAGCGTCCAGGTCCTTGGCCCCACGCCATGCTGGCTCCCCAGGCCTGGGCTGCTGTAGTGAATTCTCCCCATGGCCAAAAAGCAGCTGTGACTTTCTAGTAAGGAAATGAGGCTTCTGACACCTCCCCAGGATCCCAGGGCTTGGCTCAGATGCTCCCTAGCCCAGAGGAGTAGCTCCTAAGGTGAGGTGGGCACAAGAGGTTTGGGGGCCACCTTGCTTCTAGAACTTTCTCTCCTAATTTACAGCCTTTGCCATCCCTTTTCTCCAATGCACATCAGCTAAACCCTTACAAGAGTCAAGGGCTTGAAGAATGCTAAAAATTTAATGTATGTTAAAAGGGTATTAAATTCTAAACTAAAATTTACATGGGAATATGACATTAAAATATTTTTAGCTTTCAGGAAGCTGGGGGCTGGAATGCTATAATACAGATGAATTTTATCATTTTAAAAAGAATTAGCCTCACAGTATTTCTTACGTATTCACGGAGGGAATGCACACAGATGGGAGCCCTGTCTGGAGCTTCTCTGCAGAGGCAGGCTGGGGGTGAAGGTGGGAAGTGGGGGGTTAGGTA
>NW_027530625.1:2644641-2646592 GCF_008692635.1 Crocuta crocuta
GGTGCGAGGTTGCGCCCTGAGCCCTGAAGTCCCGCTGGCAGGGAAGACCTTGGCCAGGGTGTTCCAGCGAGTATGAGACTGGGGACCCTTGTCTCATGGCTACCCATCCCCCACTGTGCACCAGGCCTGTGACATTATCTTATTTATGCCTCATGCAACTGCCACAGGGCTCCCTCCAGCTGGTGGCCCAGCTCAGGAGCAGTGTCCTGCTTCTGAATTAGGAGGGGGGAGCCCCAGGCACGGGCACAGCTGGGATCCCTGACACAGGGGCCTCTCCCCCAGCCCACCCTTGATCCAGGTATGGTCAGAGCGCAGAGAGCCAGGGTGACCCTGTGAGCCAGCAAGTGTCCACAAAGGCCTAGTACACCAGAGGTCATGGTCAAGGGAGGGCCCAGCACTTGGTGGCCCATTCTCTCCTTGTCACAGCCTGAGGACAGTTGTCCTAGGCAGTCCAAAGTGGGAGCTGAGTGCATACCAGCCCAAGCTGGGCCACTGACCCCTCACCACTGAGATGAGCTCTCTTTCTCTCTCTCTAAGCAGTTTATTTTATTTAAAAATTTTTAAAAGTTTATTTTGAGAGAGAGAGAGAGAGAGAGCACGAGCACACACAGGTAGGTGGGCGAGGGGCAGAGAGAGAGAGAGAGAGAGAGAGAGAATCCCAAGCAGGCTCTGTGCTGTCAGCATACACCCTGACGTGGGGCTCGATCTCCCGAACCGTGAGATCATGACCTGAGCCAAAATCAAGAGAAAAACACTTATCTGACTTGAGCCATCCAGGCACCCCTGAGATGAGCTCTACTTTCTCCATTTTATAGATGGGGAAACTGAGGCTCCTCAATCACCTGGCTGGACAGGGGCAGGCCTGGTCTTCCCACCTGGGGCTTTGACTTCAGGCCGTGGCTGTGCCCTGGAGGAGGGCCCCCGGACTCCCGGCGGTGGGGACGGCGGAAAGGCCCGGCAGACGGCCCTCCCCACCCTGGCTGAGGGCACTTGCAGTCGGCCAGGACGGGGCGGGGAGAGTGGCTCAGACTGGCAGCCAGCTCTGGTCCCAGGAGGAATCCAGCCAGGACAGGGGCCCGGCACGGGCGGAAATGACCACTCGCTGCCTGGCGGGCGCCTCCCAGCCGCCGCACCTCCGGGAGGTCACTCATTGGCAGTTAAAAATCTATTGTGACTTGTCAGAGAAATGAATAAATGGGCACATTATTTTTTCATTCCAGACCTCAGCATCTGTTTGTCTAATCAGGAAGGAGAGTGGGCAAGTCGGCAAGGGCTGCCGTGCACGTTTCATGTAAGTTTTCCTCTGTCAGAGGAGTTTAAATGGGTAATGAACAGGCTGTGGTGATTTGAAATATAATCCCATTACGCTGACGAGATTACGGGGCTTCGAGACTTCACAAATCACTCTTAGGGCTTTTATAGCAAACACCACCCTGTTGGGACTTTGCATTTAAGCAGAGGTGTTTGGTGGGAACAGAACATGACAGGCTTAACTCTTTCCCCCTCCCGGGCTGCTCTGCCACCAGCGCCACCCCCTCCCCCCCCCCCCCCCCCCGCCCNTGTGGGGCGTTTCGGCCTCATCGGCCGTCGGGGGCCAAGATGGAGGCCAGCCAGGAGGCGGGAGGGCCGACCCCGACACCTCCCAGGTGAGGGGCCCTTCTCTGCCTGTTACGGCAGCTGTAGAAGGAGGCTTAGGTGGCCGGGGGGCCGTCACCCCAGGGTCCTTACCGGCCCTGCTGGTGAGGGACCGTTCCAGCTTCCCAACTCACTCCTGCACACTGTGTACCTTCCCCTCGGGGAGCCCCAGGACACCCGGGACACCTGCACCTGGCCGCCGCACCGCACACCTCAGGCCTCCAGCCCCCCGCCCCCGAGTTTCCATGGCAGCCACTCTGCGCAGCACGGCGATCACTTGTCTCCTGGCCTCACCGGACCGTGAGCGTCTTGACCG
>NW_027530625.1:2646625-2787548 GCF_008692635.1 Crocuta crocuta
TGGCAACCTGACCTGGGCAATGGGAGCAGCTGGCAGGTATTCAGGGACACGGTGGGGGTGGGGATAAGCTTCTTTACCCGCGAAGAGAAGACTCAAAGGGGGGTCAGTGTGGACACCGATCCTGGGGCCCTGGTAGAGGGTGGAAGAGAGGGACCGCACGTGCAGAGGCTGAGGCGGACTGGCAGGCTGTTAGTGAAGGTCAGCCGAGGGCGACCAAATGGGCCGGCAAGGAAAAGCACTGACGGAACAGCGGTGCGAGCCCCACTGGCGGAGGGGGGCAAGCGTGCAAACAGAGGCTCCGACTCGGTGGGTGGGGGATAAGACCTTGCCAAGAGAGGAGGATGGACGAAATGGCCTCAAGCATTTCTTGGAATTCTTGTTCAGAAGCAGAAAGGTGAGTTTGGCAAACAGAAACCGCTGGAAGGAAGGCTGGGCTCACTATGATTGTGAGACATGTAAGACATTCTCTAGAAAGGTCTGCAGAGGTCACTTACTCCAGCACCTTTATTTGCAGATAAGGAAACTGAGGCCCCGAGGAGGCAGTGCCCACCTCAGGGCCACAAAGCCGCCAGCCGTGGCTGCCGGTGTCAGAGTCACGGTGTGTCCCGATGAAAGGGGAGACCCTTCCAAGGCCCAAGCCCTCACTTCTGGAACGGAGGTGATGCCAGAACCTGCCACCAGTTGGCTGTGGGAGCTACACAGGCCCAGGCGTATTTGTAAGGGGCCCGCAGGCAGCCCGCCTGGCATGTAGGCCCCCAGGCCATGGGGGTTCCCAGCGGCCGGCTGAGGCCAGGGCTCCGGGATGGCCGCCACACTGTGGTGTCGGGGCGGGGCTGGGGCTGCCCCTGAGCCCAGTCAGGAGGTGCTGATGGAGAGCGCGAGGGACCAGTTGACCTCGGCTCCGCCGAGCTCCTGCTTTGTCAGGTCTATCCCTGAGGAGCTCCTTCCTGGTTGTCTCCTAAAATCCAGGCGTGGGGTGGGGAGACGGGCCGAGGAAACACTGAATTTAAGTGGTCTGGATATCTGGTCGACCTGGGTGGTTTTACAGTGTTCCCCCTTCAAGTGTCCCATCAGCCGGACAGATGTGCCTTACGTAAGCTGCACGTGTGCCATTCTTCCCGATGTGAGAATGGTGTTGATCGTGTCCTGTAGGGAGGTCAAGATCTCGATGTCGCCCGCGTGAAGAGGGTCATCCTGTCTCGCTCAGTACGCGAGGAGCCCTGCGGTGCCTGTCAAAGACCTTCGGTACCACACCCGCTGCCTGGAAAGTCAGGATAATGTGCTCGAGACTTCGAGAAGCCAAAGCAATATGCAAAAGATGGTATTTATATGACTTTTATTTTAATATCGTTTTAATATTGAATATGTCACAAGATTTAATGACCAAATTAGTCATTTACATTTTTCAAAGATATCTAAATATAAAATTGCTAAAAATTCAAATACAGATAGATAGCAAGCTACAAATAATATTTCTTTTGTTTCTGGGGTGGGTAGGAATGGAAGACGTTAGAAAAGGATGCTTCTGTTGGCTGAACAAAGATCCAAATGAAAGAGGAATTCATTAAAATGCCCCCAGTGCAGAGAAACACACTTGACTTTGAGATGCTGTTTTCGTCACATCTCTTCCTGTACAACAGTTTAAAAAAACTGTTTGAAATGTTGGGTCCTCGGTGAAACATCTGGTCCTCGACCCTGGCCGGGGACGGCGCCGAAGGACGTCACCCTGGGAGGGTCCCTGGAGAGGCTGGTGAGGACCGCAGAGGCATCTGGTGTGGCCAGAGGTGTGGTGTCACCATCGGCCCGTGGGCAGCCGGCTTCCCTCTGCCCCGTTGTCTCCTCCCACCGTTCGCCCCGACAGAGGGAGACACAGCAGCTCCGCGCCTGCTCACACAAGGAGGCAGGCACCGTGCGGACACTGCGGAGAGGAAGAAGGGGAGCGGGGGGCCCTTCCGAGGCAGCAGAGCAGAGACTCTCCCAGTTCCAGGGAGAAGCCATGCGCAGGTCTAACTGCGAGCCGAAACGGACACTTGCTATTTAAGAAGTGGAAAAGCCCACTTGTGCCGGGAGCTCAGCGTGACCTGAAGAGCGGCCGTCACCCTGTTCTCTCGGTGCCCCGGGTCTTCACCTGCACGCAGTCCCGCATCTCCGAAGCCAAGAGGTTCTAGGAGGAGCGGACGAGAGGTGGCTCCTGAAGGGGCACAACCTGGGGCACACGTCCCTGGCACCACCCCCCCAACTTTAGTAAGATACTATCCTCAAAGCAATGCACTCATTTAAACAAATGGCACAGTTAAAACTATTGACTAAGCCCTAAACATTTCTTCTGAGAAATCGAGCCATAGCTTTTCCAATCTGCCTGTTCGATATGGGAACAGATTTTAAAGAGAATGACATGATCAATCCTCTGCCCCAAAGAATGGCCCGTCATACCAACCGTGGTAAAGAGTACACCTGTTTATTAAAAGGAAAAAAAAAAAAGAAATGTACATTTTTGTTCTTTGTTTGAAAACATTTGATCAAGTTGCAGGGCAATGTCTGGGCACTGCCATGTGCATCCACGGCCATGTGCATCCTCGGCAGGGCCGTCGGGCAGTGAGGGTGGCTGGGCGTGGCGTCTGTGTCTTCTGGCCCCCGGCACTGCTCAGCAAAGCCACTGCCGATCAGGCTTCGGTCCCGCGGAGACGTCCCCAGCTCTGCTCCCCAAGAGCCCCCCAGCCTTGTGCCCGCGAGCCAGGAGCTGGCCTGTCCCCGAGCACTGCAGGACACGGGGCGGGCCTTAGGCCCACTTGGCCCTGGCAGACAGGCTCTGAGCTACGGCGACAGATTGGGGTTGGAGGCCGGTGTCATTGCTGCCCTGATTTCTTCTCCTTCTGGAAGCTGAAGCTTGTACGTCTGTTCAGTTTTCTTTGTTTTTGAGCAAAATAGTCAGCCCGGGCAGTGCTTGCTCGCGATTCCAGGATGTAGTTAACCTAGAAAGCAAGACGACACAGTCTAGTCACTCGGCAGCCTCTCTGGCCGCCCAGGGCAAAGAAGGGCAGGGCCCTGAGCCAGGCCGGGAGCCCAGGGGCTCGCTCGTGCCTGGGGCCGTCACCACAGCAACCTGGCAGGCTGGGACGAAGCCCGAGCCCGACTTAGGACAGGAAAACGGAGGCCTGGAGGCGATAAATGGCCGCTGCGGGTCTTTCAGTCACCAGTGGTGGACCTTTCCTGATTCCAGAGCCTGTGCTCCCTCCTCAGCACATGCTGCCTTCCAGAAGGCTGTGCACCAGGCTGCCCGGTTCTGCTCGCCCGCTGTGCAGCCCTGGGCCTGCACGTGACTTCCCTGAGCCCTGCTTTCCTTGTATGAAAGACAAGAACGCTGCAGGGATGAGAAACCGGCTGAACCGAGGCTCTAAATGCAGCCCCCCACCCCGTACCCCCAGAGGTACACAGGTTCTAATTATGGGATTTCCTCGACTGCCCACCAGGGCTCATTTGATAAAAGGGAGTGAGGCTCAGGGAAGGGTGCCTCGCTGGCCAGGATCACCCAGAGGTGAGGGTCAAAGCTGGGAGAGGAGCCGGCACGCCCCTGGGTGGCGGCGGCACCCGGTCACTGTCTGCAGCACCTCTGGCACTAGGCGCCTCCACGTCTGAGCCTGGCCCCATGCTCAGGTCAGGGGACCGAGGGAAATGTAAGACATGGTCCCTGCTCCGAGGCGCTCACAGCCTGGTGAGTATCCAATGGCACAAGTGCGGCACCAGAGACAGAAGGAGCATGTAAGAATGGGGTCATGGTCAGGGAGATGTGGGCCAGGGAAGTCTTGCAGAGGGAATGAGCGAGCTGGGTTCGGAGAGAGACACAGGGGTCTGGGGTGTGCAGGGGTGGGGGGGAACCGGCACACATCATGGCGCAACTCTGGAAGACAGTAAGGCGTCTGTGGAACCGAACAGCTTAGCGGCCAGTCCGGGTGGGCCGGGAGGAGCCAGGGAGGGCAGCGGTGCCGGGATCAGGCCTGTGCCGCGGTGTAGACCATGAACCCCCGGCTGGGAAGCATGGCGGTGGGCTGCTGGAGTGCTTTGCGAGGATCGACTCATGGAACCTTCACGACAGCCTTACGACGTCAACGCCATTATCATCCCATTGTGCAGATGAGAAAATCAAGGCACAGAATGGCGATGTGTTTACTCAAGGCCACAGTAAGCAGTCGCGGTGCAGGGATCGCCCTTGATTAACATGCTTCTAGTTTCCCAGGCCCCTGGCCTCCACAGAGGTGCGCCTACCCCCTCCCCGCCTGGATACCATTCCTCCCACCGCCCCCTGCCGCCCTCTGGCTGGGGCTTTTCTTGAACAAACACCTTTTCTCTTCACTTTCAAGTATCTGAAAGTTATGATGGGAAACCCAAATATTTTTGACTACAGCAACCAGCCACCACCTCTGTTGATTCTCCTCTGAGGGGCCCGCGTCCCACGCCCTGAGGGGGCGAGGGCCCTGCTGACTGTGAGATGGAAGCCGGGGGTGTCGCGGGGAGGCAACGCGGGATGGATGCCTCACGTACACGGTGTCCCCTCCGAACTTCCTGCTCTGACAGTCGCCCGCAGCAGCAGGCGTTAAGGGCTGGTGTGTGCGTACAGAAGGCCTGGCGTGCTTGGCCCGCTGCCTCGCTGAGCTACCAGCTGAGAGCAATAAATCATGAGGACCGCGGGGCCGGGCTGACGACGTGGGACACCACAATGCATGGAAATAAGAGGTTTTATCATTCTTAATAAGAGCAATCTTTGGATTACACTGTTTGCACACTCAGCCAACCTAGTGTTTTCAGCGTATTTTTGGCACATATAACTTGACAAAAGCATTTAAAAATGATCCTTAACTAGCCAACTATCTCCTAAATTTATTATCTTCAGTGCTTTGTGATAATCACATAGATAATTTTAATGGAAGATTAATGTAATAATCAAAAGATAAAAACGCCCTTTGGTCTGCCATTAGTTGGTTAATATGCTGTGGCTTAAAACTGGCACAATTTTATGCACTATAGAGTGTTTCACTTTCAATGCATTTTACAGCTTACGGCATAAAAATATAGGGAGTTTTCATGGTCAATAAAGCCACAGCCTCCATCACTCGATCACGAGAAGAACCCAATTTGAAGAGACCAATGAATCCTCTGAGATTCATCTCAAAGCCTGCAGAATTAGAGACCACACATGGCTTAGCTCAGTTACATCTCGGGCCTGAAGGGCCAGGCCTGGGACTCCTCCGGCCTGGGGTTCAAGCAGAGGCTCTACTCTTAACACATTCTGTGGCCTTGGGCCTCGATTTCCTCATCTACAAAATGGGGCCAATAATGTCTACACTTTGCAGGGCAATTGTGAAGATTAAATAATCACATACAACATCTTCTGTGCCGCTGGTGTTCAATAAATGGGAGACATTGATGTTTCTACACGAGGGGAACACATGACGGGATAAAGTCACTTGACGGAGACAGCCTGCTCGAAACAGTTTCTTTGACATTGGTCTCTGGCCCTTATCTCCTCCCTTCAGTTTCCATCTAAAGCTCTCATCTTATGTAAAACTTCTGAATTCTAGAACCAGTACTTGAGACGAAGCCTGACTCCTGTTAGAGCCTCTGATGGAAACATTTCTGGCAAATTCTGGGTCACGGGGCCGGGGCCTCAGTCACTTGGTATTGGTGCAAAGCCCATAGTCACTGTGGCGATAGCAGAGAAGGCTAAGTATTTAAATTGCTATAAAAATCAGAGACAGCAAACGTGAGATTTAATCTTCCATCAGGATCATGACCATTAGCTCTCTAAGTAAATCAGGTCTGGGCTCGCTGTGACTCTCCACGAGTCTCGGGCATGATGCAATATTTCTGCAAACATTTTCATATGAAAACAGACATTTCAGGAGAGGCGATAGGCCTCAGGGACTTTGCAGAAAAGCATCTGCTTCGAGGGAGCATTTGGTCCTGTAACATGATTTCTCTGCACTTGCTCGTGCAGAGCCTCATACTGAAGTCATAAACCTGTGGTTCTGTCATCAATCTGCTGTTGTGAAAATTATTTTGATGTCAAACACAGGATTATAATTTTACTAGAATCCTTCTCGAGTCTTGAATATTTTAATGCTGGCTATAAAAAAAGGCCAGCCCCTGATGGGGTAATGGAATATTTCTTTACCTGGTCCCCGAACGCTGCACAAGTTCCCCGTGCTGTCTGGTGACAAGCTGGCAAGTTAACTCTTAGCCTGCTGGTCTCCAGCACTGCAGCATGCCCCGGGCTCCCGCCGCCTGGTCCGAGGCGGGCTCTGGTCCTGACTGACCCCCCAGCAGCTTTAGCCTTCCATTTCCATCTACTACTTTTGGAAATGTTTTGCAGCCATGAGGATGTGGCCTCGAAACGTCTGTGAAAGAAGGCCATTTATGGAAACCTGTCCTTCAACTCCTCAAGGCGCCACGCATTCAGGGGGTTAGGAACACAAGGTCTGGAAGCTGCCAAACCCGGGGTCGGGTCCGGTTCTGCCATTCATGGTCCTGGCTAAGATCTGTTTCTGTGCCTCAGTTTTCATCTAGGAAATGGGATGGAATGGGAAAGACTGTTACAGTACCGTCTTGCAGAACCATGAAGATTCCGTGAAAGAGGGTGAGAGAGTTTAGCTCAGGTCCTGTATTCTGCAATCCGTCAAGCACAGCTTGGCTACTTTCATTATTATTACTCGCTGGCTTTCACTTTCAAGAGGAGAATGAATACTCATCTAGGTAGGTTTGCACGACCTCATTTGACCCTTTGTTGGGTCCTCCAGGAGCCCTTTGCTGGGGTGGGGCAGGGTACCTACTATGATGTCCATTTTACAGGCAGAGAAACTGAGGCCCTGAGAGGTGATGTGACTAGCCAGGGTCATACAGAGTCACCAGAGTCACCCTCTGGCTGTGAGCCCTGCTCTGCCCAAACTAAGCAGCTCCACTGTTGCTATCTGTTCCGTCTGCGTAAGATCCGGCTTGGAGACAGCACTCTCGGTTTCGAAGTGTCTAAAAACCACTAGTCCAGGGCGGCTCAGAGTGTGGTGCACAGACCAAGAACCTGGGCAGCACCGGGGAATTCTTAGAGATGCAGTCTCGGGCCCTTCCCGGCCCTCCCAAGACCCCAGGGGAGCTCTTCTCAACCTGTCCCCACCGTACAAGGTTCTGTGTGACCTGGCCTTCCCCCGCCGGCTCTGCTCCAGCCACACGGGGCTGGGGGCCGCCTCCCGGCCTCACATGCTCAGTCCACTTCTCCGCCCTTCGCAGGCTGCTCCCTGAGATGCGTTTTCTCTCTCCCCTGGCAAAATCTGTGCCTTTCAACTACCCTTCAGGGTTCAGCTCTCCACCCGTCCCCTCTACCCCTGTCAGTTTACCTTTTCCACATCCATGTAGTACCTTTGTGACTGGTTAACGATCTGTGCACTGTAACGTTTAATGTGTGTCTGCTCTTATAGAGGAAGAGCTTTCTGGGGGCAGGGCCTGGGTCTGTCACCGCAGTGTCCCAAGTGCTAGCCTGGCACACGGAAGGTGCTCCGCGGGCACGGCTGAGGTCCCGTAAGCAGGACTCAATCAAGTTGAACTTGTAGCATCTAGTTGAACATGTTTACAATAGATTGCTAAAATTACCTCGGATACATTAAACGTCTTCACACAATAACAACAATTTCCTTGGAGTCCGTTCCAGGAGCCTCAAGGAGCTCCTGATGATGGATGGGAGGAGGTCCGTGGTGCATAAAAAGGATAAGAAGCAGCAGAATTACTGCAGGAGGGGCCCGAGGGGCTCCTGCTTTGGCTGAAGCGGGTGTGGAGTCGCTGACCAGCGGTGTGGCCTGGGTGTGGGCACTCACCGCCCGCGTGACCAGAAGGCAGGTCCCCCTCTGCAAACCGGGCTCGGGAGCCTGGCCCAGTGCGGGGAGGAGGGGACTGCTCCGGCCTGAGTACTGGCTGTGCAGAAGCCCGCCCTGCACAGGGACGAAGGAGAAACACTCACCTTGAGTACAATTTCATTGACAGTAGCAGCGTCAGATTCAAAGTAGAGGTGTTTATAGTCATGATTGCTTAGATACGTGAGTTTAAATATTGCGTGACCTGGAGAGAGAGAGAGAGAGAGAAGGCAGGGTTGAAGGGGTTCTGGTGACTTCCTTTTGGGGAGGCCCCCACATATTCTCCCTGTGTCATTCCAGGTTAAGCAAGAGCAAGTGGACGCGGTGAGGTCGAATGCTCCCAGGAGCAGTTCATTTCTCTCATCACAGGCCGGGGAGAAAATGGACAGTAAAAAAAAAAAAAAAAAAAAAGTAAAGCAAAGAAAGAAAAAGGAATCAAATGGCTAGTTAGGTCTCTTTCCACTCTGGAGTGTGTTCGGGGCATGCCGCATTAGCAAGGCTCTGCAGAACTACTTCTATCCAACGACATGAACAGGTGGCAATTTTAAGGTAGATGGCCAGTTAAGTCCAAATGATTACCCTAAAAATAAAGTAACTGTGTTTAAAGCCAAACGAGCAACAGGAAGGACAAAGGCTCCTGGTAATGCCATCTCGAGGCTTCTCTGTGGCTCTGGCTACAGCAGGGGAGTCCTGGCTTTGTGACCCTGAGTGGAAGCTGCTGCTGGGCCTCTAGTCATTTCTCCCCTAGAAGGAGGGCACTTCACACAGCTGTCCGACCTCGGGGGGCCCGACCCTCTGAACACACAACTCTCTCCCAGAACCAAGTTCCTGCACGCTCCTTTCCTACCACCTTCAGAATAACCTTGTCATTCCTGGGACTGCTTCCTGCCCAGCCGCCCCTCAAGCTGCCCTCCCCATGGCACTGCGCACGCCCACCAGCTGAGGCCTGGGGTGGCGTCTCTCACCGACCGGTCCAGAAAAGATCTGCCAACCCTGGGTCACGCGGCTCACCTGCTCCCTCCTAGGGTGAGTCTTCAGAGCTATGCTCCTAGGGACCCTTCTCATGAGGCCTCCCGTAACACACGTGGCATGTATCGTGACACCTGCAGACAGGTGCCACGTGCCTGTCCTTTGCGCCAGACGTGCCAGAGTCCCTCCTCTAGACAGACACAGATGCCTGCCTGTTTCAGTCCCAAGTGAAGCCCTCCCTCGTCCATCAGCACATGCTGTCCATGCGCTGTGGGAGACCCTGTAGTGCTCTGGAAAAGTCCTCTAGCTCCTTAAGGTATTCTGAAGTCGGTCTCCATTACTGGCAACCAAATGAGCACTGCTTCTGAGAGATACGTAGTCAGTGCTCAGCAAAGTTCCCAGACTCAGGAGCTGCAGGGACCTCCGCCTGCAGCAGCCTTGGAAACCACCTTCTCTGCTCTGCCCTGCAGACCTCAGTGCTGGGGAGATTAAGTATATCCTTTCTAATAGGCCTTCTCATCCGTTTTCCTTTTAATTGAAACAGCACTGGTCATAGTTATTAATTAATAATATATCACCCATATTACTGTAAGTTCATTTCTTTCCCGGAGAAATCTTCTTGGGGACTTTATTTACAGTAGCTAATTCTTCAGATCTCCAAAAATAAACTGATATATGTTGTACATTTGTGGCCAGAAAAGTTGAGCAGCTGGTATTTTATCCTGGAAACATCATTATGATATACTAATTGTGACTATAAATTCTATATTGAAAAAATTAGCTAATAATTTCTGAAGAACCTCACTTTTGGTCACTTGACAAATTTAGGCTGATTCTAAATCGTGGTACTGAAATGTTAGAATTCTTAGGCAGAAGCTAATCATTCTGTTAATATGTAAATTACTTTTTTCTGATAAGAAAGTGAATCTCACGTGAAGATAGTGAAGATATATCTGTATGTACGGGTGTGTGTTCCTTTCTCTTTACAGGACCCGTTCTGGAAGAGTAGTCTTGTTGGCGATATCACTGTGTGGAAGAACAATGCAGTTCCCTGCTGGCCACGCTGTGACCAAGCAGAGGCATCCATGAAGGTCACAGGGCTGTGAAGGACAAACAGAGTCATGCCCTCCAGGAGGCCTTACCACTGACACCTGGCCATGACAGACACAGACACCAGGGCCTGCGGCTAAAAAAGACCAGAAGGTCTTAGGGAGGCCTGTAGACCTGAAGCTTCAGGGTTCACTGACCACTTTGATAAGGGGATCTCATGGACGGTCCACACCACCTGCTCCCACTCATCACTGGCAAAACAAAACCAGCCCTCAAGATGCTAGACCATGTTTTGCCCAAACAACTGAAGCGCCATAAAACCCTTTTCTGCACTGTTTAGGAAGAGCCAAACCTGTACATGGCAGATGGGATATGCAGTTTGCACTGGCCTGAGGGAGCCTCTGGACCCCAGACACTGTTCTCTTGGGATCGCACTGCCTGTGGAGCGTATTGACCACGGGCTGACAGAGGGGAGGTCTGCAGTTTATCTGCACAACAGTCACATGGAAAACCAGAAAACACCCCAAGTCTCCTGAAAGGCTGTGTACTGCGGCCAGGTGAACGCAAGCACACCAGCACCTGTATCTTGCTGTGCTGGGAGGCGGGGTGTGTTCCTTGCTTGTCCCCGGGACTCCTTTCAGAGCCCCAAGGAAAAGTGAAGTGGACAGGAATGATGAAGAGTTCGCCACTCACTGTCTCTCTGCAGTTTCTGATTTATCTGTCCTTTCCAGGGAAAGCATCACAGAGAGAACACGGAGAATGCTGTCTAGAGTACCTGTATTTGAATTTCAACAAATCAGCCCTTTTGTGATTATGATGGAGCCAGAGATGTTAATAACTGGGATGGGGTGTGGGGAGACAGCGACAGCACACAGCCCCTTCTTACTCTGTGGGAGAAATTTTGAGGGACAGCTCTAGCATATAAGCTCAGGTTAAAACCAGCAGGCAAAGTTTCACCTATGCTGGAGCCATGGGAGATGGGGTCGGCTCAGTCTAAGAGTTTTTGCTGTGAGGACTTTACATTCACTCCAGGGATCTGTTTTGCTTGGTGGCCAGATTTACGCAGCTCAGGCCCTGCCAGCAGCACAGACTTCTGCAAGGGCCAGAGAAATGAACAGAGTCGAGAATAATGAGCGCCAAGGGGATGGTGAGTGCAGGTTGCTGCTGTGGAGGCCCCAGGTGGAGGCGGGTGGCCCGGGCAGGGAATGGTCATCAGAAACAGTTTCTTGGAGGAGGTGACACTGGAGCAGTCTTAAAGGAGTAAGGGGGGTTCAGCCGGGTAAAGGTAGGGATGGAGAAGGATGCACCAGGGTCAGGACAAAGGTACGGGGGCAAGAGGGAGACCTGAGCAGAGTCACAAGCAGCGGGCAGGCAGCAGATGACACGGGGCAGGCACAAAGTGCTGGAAATGCTGGATTCGCCGGCTGAGGGAGCCCCTAGTGGGTCGTAGAGCTGGGCAGTGAAGTAAATGGTCAAACTGTGCTTTGGGGTGTTCACCCTGGTTCCCAGGGCCAGGAGGCAGGGAAATCAGCAGCCAGTCACCCAGGTAGGAGTGTATGTGGTTTTGAGCTACACAGGGGGCAAAAAGGATGCTTAGAAAGGGACTGACTTGAGAACTGTAGAGAAGATAGCAGCGGCAGAATAACAGTTAATAAGCAGGACTCACACGTGTGTAATTTCACGGAATCCAAAACCTATATATTAAGGTGTAACAAGTTAGCTGACCTCTTGCTGGAAACAAATCGATTAATAAACATGAGTCATACATGCTACATGGTAAATTTCCACCAGAGGCAGAAGAAGGGAAGAAGGAATCACTGGCATTTCAACACCGACTGAATAGGTGTTCAATTAAAAAGAGAATAAGAAAAGTCTGTCATCAAACACTTTATCAACCTTAGGTGCCTCCAGGCTCACCTTAGGTAAGGGAAGAAGCAGGGGGAAGGTGACCTCCTGAGCTGCGGCCTACCAGGGCATCTGTCCTGGGATGTGAGAGGGAATCTGAGCTGGGCAGATTATCTATATCCTTGAGAATTCAAAGAATGTCTATTTTCATGGGGAGGGGGTAAGCCACAGGGACAAACTGTTTTTGTAAAAATGTCAGCTGAGAAAAAATGACCTATCAGCATGGTTGAAAAGAAAATGCAAAATCTAGTATTCCAATCAGTCTGAATTATTTTGCTTGGATTGTTAAATTCTGTTTGGAAACTAAGGCATGATAAAAGCCTGGGACGCAGAGGGGAAAAGTGTGAGCTCCGGATTCAGACTAAGGACAAAGCTCCAGCTCTGACCTGCTCCCGAGGCAGGACCTGGGCAAGGTACCGTCCCACCAGGTGCTCAGGTCTGCCCCGAGGCATCTCACGTAGCACGGATATAGTGGGGCTCAGTGGGCGGTGGAGATTGTTCTTACAAATGTGATGGAGCTGATATCTGAAGAGGAAATCCTCCTTATTTTGAAGGCTGTGTTTTTTATTGGGCCGCCTCTGAGATTTGCTTTTAGTGTTGTAGGAAGAAAATGCAATATAATGGGGCATAAAATAGGCATCTAAGCTCTGGTCACATGCTCAGGGCAGACACTGAAGCTATACATTTGCTTCTGAACACTGAGAGGGAAATCTGGGTATGTAAAAATGTATTTACATTATGCATTTTTTCCCAAGTAAAACAGAGAAGATGGAATGGAACACCGAACAGAAACTAATTAGCAGCACAAACGTCAGAAGTAGAGACGCTGGAGGTTTCGTGCTCTGATTTCCCTTCTGTGTTATGAATTTTAACTTAAACAAGAGCCTGTGCCAGGAAAACAGGTTCCTCTGGTCGTTCGGGGGGGGGGAAATGACCAGAAATCAGTCCCAAAAAGCTGATGTCACACCAAGGGCCAGCATAAACGCAGAGGTACAGGAGCTTCTATAGTCTGCTAGAGGCGCTCCCAGATTTGCTCTGCAAATGGGATGGAGATTACCGTTTGAAAGGAGCCCCCTTCCAACACAACGTGCCAGCAGGGGCTGTGGTTGGCAATGACCGGGCAGAGCTGCCTTTTCAAACAGAGCCTGCACCCCCCTTTGTGTTAAAACACCCCAGGTGTCACCAGTAGCCAGGAAAGCCAAAAACAAACATTCCTTCTTCTTGTTTTCAATTAAAAACATATAAAATGTATTTAAAGATTACTAAAAATTTAGGAGAGGAAAAACCTCCACACTCTGCCCCCATAACACAAATACCCAGCGTAATGATTTCCACAGTCTCTTTTATCATCATTCCCACATGTCTGAGTTTTGGGATCGGATAGGATCCCAAAATTTGGGACCGTTTTTCTCCCGTTAACATTTTACCATAGTCCCTTCCCTTCTGCTACACAGTCTCTACAAACTATGTGTTTCAATAGCTGCCTTTTATTGCAACAGGCAGATACGTATCAGGGTTCATGCGCTCTCTCTTAAATGGGCGTTTAAGATACTTATAAAATTGCCAGTATTCTAAACAAAACTTTGAAGATCTGGATTCTTTCTCCATTTCTTTACATCAGGCATGATGCTTTTTTTTTTAGAGGATAATTCTAATTTTACTGAGGACACAGTTTCTCTTTTAACTTGTGGTAAATTTTACCATTCAACCACTTTTAAGTGCAAAATGAAGATGTGTTATGTACATTTACAATGTTCTGCAACCACCACCACTATCCATTTCCAGAAGTTTTTCATCATCCCCAACAGACACACTGTACTCACTAAATAGTAACATCCTTTCTCCCTTCTCCCAGCTGCTTATTCTCTATTCTCTCTTCTACTTTCCACATCTGTGAGCTTGCCTATTCTAGGTGACACACAGCAGGCAGATCATACAGTATTTGTCCTTTTGGTTTGGCTTATTTAACATAGTTTTCAAGGTTCACCCATGTGGTGTACCACGTATCAGAATTTTATTCTTTTCAAGGCTGAGTAATGCTCCTGCTTATGTACACACATTTTTATCCATTCACCTGGAGATGGACAGTTGCGTTGTTTCTACCTTTTGGCTACTGTGAACAGTGCTGTGATGAACACTGATGTGTATCTATTTGAGCCTCTGCTTTCAATTCTTCTGAGTCTATATAGGTAGAAGAGGGAGTGGTGGATCATTTGGTAACCCTGTGTTCAACTTTCTGAGCCAAACTTTTGTGCGCTGGCTGCACCATTTTACATTCCCACCAGGACTGCACAAAGGTTCTAAATTCTCCACATTCTAAAATTCGTTTCCTTTTTTTCTTTAATAATAGCCATCCCAATGGGTAGTGACTAATGATGTTGAACATCTTTTCATGTGCTTATTGGTCATTTGTGTATCTTCTTTGTAGAAATGTCTATTCGAGCTCTTAGCTCACTTTTGAATTGGGTTGTTTTTGAGGAAACTGAGTTTTAAGGCATTTGTAATTTGTATTGCCCAAGATTATCCAATATGGAAGTGGCAGAAATAGTATTCAAAACTCTACGGGTGGGCTCCCAACCCCTTGTTGTCTTTATAATTCTAAAAGGCCTCCTTGCAAATCTGTGCATCCTAGCCAAAATTCACTCTCCTTGCCACTGTGGACTCAAGGAGGGAAAACAAATATTTATAAATTATAGCAGCTGTGCAGCATGGATACTTTTTAAAACAGTGTTTCCAAGGTCTGATCTTTTCTGGTTCATCTGGCATGTAAGGAAGTAGAAAGCTCTTACTGGATTTCTTGGGGGAAACAAATGGGAAAATACAGTTCTTTTAGGTAAGGCTGTGCCTTTCTATAGGTCCTGGGGAAACGGATGGGCTGGGATTCTTTGGTTTCTGGGCTGCAAACCCCCTCTGGATCCAGTCTTCACCATAAGCAGCAGTCCCAAGCTGCCTGTGGCAGCTTCAGGTCAATGTAATTCAACTGGCAAAGGCTGGTGCCTGTCCCCCAGGGCTCTTACAGTGGCAGAGGACTGGGGACTGTAATGACCTCTTTGACCTTTAGAGCAGGGGCTTTGTCTGACCTACTTACACTTCTGCCTGCATCTTTCAAACCTTCTCTCTCTCACTCTTTGGCTCCTTCCTGTATAACCATAATTAAAGCTCTCTAATTATAAAAACTCCCATGGCAATGTGATTCCCCTCCTTCCTCTAATTTATTGAAAACACTCTTGCTAAGGTCACTGTGACCTGTATATTGAGAGGTCCAGTAGATACTTCTCAGCTTTTAGTTGGCTTGGCTTCACAGCTGTATTTGATACTTCTCCCTGAACTCCTCTCTTCTCTGGGCTTCCATGGAACCACGGTCACCAGATTGTACCATAGACTTCTCCAGCCAACCTGCTTCGTTTTTCTTTTGTGATTTTGTCCCTCATCTGTCCTTCAAATGGTAGTCTTCCCAGTCCTATGCTCGATCCTTGTTCTTTCTACCTCTGCATTTTTCCTCTTTCAGGTTTGCTCCTTAGGTTTTAATTACTACTCATGGTGATTTTGAAGCAGAAATATGGCCTAGACTTTTCTCCAGAGTTTCAGAGCCAGTCAGTGAGGAGAGCTGTCATCTTCCCATGGCCGACAGTGCATGTCCTGATTCGGTCAACATTTCCTTTAAAACCCAAAACTGTTCCAAGCATCCGGTCTCCTAAATAGTTCTCACATAGTCACCTCTGACCCCCTTCCATCCTGTGGCCATCAGCCCTCACCCAGGTCCTACCATCAGTTGCCTCCTCTCTGGTTTTCATACTTTTGACCATGTCTTCTTCAGATCCAAACATCAGCCACAGGAGTCCTTTTTTTATACACTCCTGGCCACGCCGCTCCCCTAAAATGCTGCCCGGCTCCATTTCCTGTTATTCTCACAGTGAAAAACAAACTTCTTAAGATGATTTTCAAGACCTGGGGCTCCTGGGTGGCTCAGTCGGTTAAGCCTCTGACTTCAGCTCAGGTCATGATCTCACGGTTTGTGGGTTCGAGCCCTGCGTTGGGCTCTGTGATGACAGCCAGCTCAGAGCCTGGAGCCTGTCTTCGGATTCTGTGTCTCCCTCTCTCTGACCCTCCCTTGCTCATGCTGTCTCTATCTCTCTCTCAAAAATAAATAAAACATTAAAAATCTTAAAGAAAGATGATTTTCAAGACCCTAGATTGGCAGTGCTCAAACTTTGGTCTCAGAATCCTTCTACATCATAAACATTATTGAAGAGCCCAAAAAGCTTTTCTATGTGTGAATTACATCAATATTTATTGCATTTGAAATTCAAACTGAGAAATTTAAAAAATATTAGTTCATTGAACATAACAATAAACCCATTACATGAATATAAACAATGTATGTTTTAAATGCAAAAACCCTAGTGTTTCCCCAAAAAACATTCTAATGAGTGGCATTAGTTTATATTTTTGAAATCTCTTTAATATTAACAGAAAACAGCTGGATTATGCTATCTGCTCCTGCATTTTGTCTGCTGTGATATATTGTTTTGGCTGAAGCATATGAAAAAAAGCCAGCCTCACACAGATATGTTTTTGGAAAAGGGAAGGATATTTTAATATTCTTCTTTGCAAATATTCTTCTTTGATACTACACCAAACTTGATAAATGGTAGTTTCTTAGAGTGGCTGCATTGTGGAATCTAAAACCACATTAATAAGCCTGTATTCTATTACATTAAAATCCACTGGTCTGACAATTTGTTTATGTTTTGTTTTTTGGTCCGGCACTTTAAATGACCCTTTTACTCTTGAATGATTTTGTAACATCATGTAGTAGTCTGGAAAATACTGGGTCATGGAGTTATGCAGGTCTTTCAAATGCTGACACGTTTCATTATACAAAAAGGATCACAAGAAAATCCCATTCTTTCACATTCACCACTGATCCCATCAGAAAAGTCTTTAAGCTATGAGAAACGAAGCCCAGCGATAGATACAAGTTTTCCAAAATTCTAACTGTTACCTGAAATCTTAAATTTCATCATCGCAACCAAATATTATCACTTGTTTTCCTTCAGGTGAAAGGCCTCCCTCCTTCATTTTCAGGAAAATGTCTGCCAAATACTCACATTTGAATAACCATGGTTTGTTAGTCTTTCTTTCAACGACAGGTGGTGTCCATGAGATCAGCGGCTAGGTCAACTTGCAACTCACACAACCGGTAAGTGCTTTTCCTTGAGACAAGTCTTCTACTCCCACACGCAGCAGAAATGCTTACATGTACGTTACGAAATGAATTAAGAACAATGGTTTATGGAGTCTTTTGATCCTTCATGTGCAAGTTGTTCTAACAAAATAATATACGACAATTTCAGTAATCCAGTACTGGCCGAGTTTTACCCTTTAGCTTTCAGAGAGGTAGATAGGAAAGAAACAAGTTTTGTATCTGGACACGCTTCCTCAGTTTGTGACAAGTCTGAGTTTCCAAGTATTCTTGGGAGGCTAAATCACAACACACGAAATCCCCTCTATCCAAGGATCCTTAAAGTAGACAGCTAGGGTGCAAAGAAACCTTTTCCAATTTTAAGCATTAAAATTCCACATTACAAAATTTCCTCCTGTATCAGAGTATAGGGAAAATAAATTCCTGTGTTATGTTCATCTTTAGGTATGGAATATAATGATTTCTTCAGCAGGGTTCAAAAGGCTCTAAGTCTTGCCACAAAACAGTTCCATGCTGCCATACTACTCTGCTTACTGAGTTCTGGGATTGCTTCTTAACAGTTTTTCTTTTGTTTTGTTTTTAGTCAACTCTTCTAAGTTTTCACTTCTCACCGTCGTTATTAAGTTGTCATTCTTTCTCCCCCTCTTCCAATTTTCTGCATTTAGTATTCTTTAGGAATAAAACCCAGATAATCAAGCATGGTCGAAATGTATTAAAAGATAAGACTTTACGGAGTCTGACTTGGGGCTACGGACACCCTTCCATGAAAGCAGCACAGAAGTTTAGGTCCCTTGGCTTCGTGTCAGTGGCAGAGAGAAGAATAGAAACCTCTGTTACCGTTTCTACAGTTGGCCGTTGAACAGCATGGGTTTGAACTGTGTGGGTTCACTGTGGCTAGAGTTTTTTTCAACGAGTCTATACACTTATGGTACCAACAAAGACAGTAAAGTATTATGTTATTTTCACAAGCAATCCTTATGATTTTAACATTTTTGTTTCTCTAGCTTACTTTATTGTGAGAATACAGTATATAATACACACAAAATAGAAAATGTGTTGATGGACTGTTTGTTATCATAAGGCTTCCAGTCAACTGTAGGCTATTAGTAGCTAAGTTTTGGGGGAGTCAAAAGGTATACATAGTCAGTGCCCCTAATGTCCCAGGTTGTTCAAGGGTCAACTGTATATATATAACTTTGGACAAGTTAAATAACTTTTTTGAGCCCTAGTTTCCTCAGTATTATAAAATGGGAATAATATCAGCCTCACAGTGTTGTTGCTAGGATAAAGTTAACCAATCTAGAATTCTATAATAAATGTATGTAAAACCTCATAGCTGTTATAAAAATTAAACAGTGCATATCAAGTACATGGGGACACTGCCTAGTACATGGTAGGTTCCCTCTGTCTTTTTATACTTCCACTCTCTAAGATCAGCAAACTTTTCCTGAAAAGGAAATAGTAAATATTTTAAGTTTTGCAGGCCAAGAGGCAAAATTAAGGATATTTTGTAGATACTTAATGAGAGGAAAAAATTTTCTACATTTTTTATTGCCAAAATGTGAAATATAATAATCAGATGCATTTTTGGGGGATATAATACAGCTCTACCAAAGAGAAGGACAGAATTTTTTTGAGGGTGGTGAATTACTTTGCTTCAATGGAAATTTAAAGTTAGAATTCCCTATCATCAAATCAATTGCAAATGTTCACCTATAAAAACCATTCTTAGCTCACAGATGGTAGGCTGGACTTACCTTTGGGGCCACAGTTTGCCAATCCCTGCTCAAACAGGTCTCTCTTGCTTATTTCCTCAAAAAAAATTTTTTTAATGTTTTTTATTTATTTCTGAGAGAGAGGGGCAGCGTGAGGAGGGGAGGGTCAGAGGGAGAGGGAGACACAGAATCTGAAACAGGCTCCAGGCTCTGAGCTAGCTGTCAGCACAGAGCCCGATGCGGAGCTCGAACCCACGAACCGTGAGATCATGATTTGAGCTGAAGTGTGACAGTTAACCGACCAAGCCACCCAGGTGCCCCTCTCTCTTGCTTATTTCCTTTTTTCTTGGTTCATTCCATGCAGTTGCTAATAATGACAGTTTGAGGGCAACTTGCGTAGATCTGAGTTTCTATCTGGCATTTTCCCCCACTCAGCCTTTAACTTTTCTTGTAGTAAGGCTTAACGGCAACACATTCCTTCTTTTGAGTTTCTGAAAATGTCTTTATTTCACCTTCATTTCTGAAGGATCTTTTCACTGAATATAGACAGAATTCTAGATTGACAGATTTTCTTTTAGTACTTTAAAAGATGTCACTCCATTGTCTTCTGGATTGCATTATTTCTGATGAGGAGTCAGCAATCATTCTTGGTTTCTTTGGCTGCTCTTAAAATTTTTCTCTTTCTCATTGGTTTTCAGCAATTGGATTATGATGTGCCTTGATGTGTTTTTTCTCTGTATTTATCCTGTGTGGCCTTCACTGGTCTTCCAAGATTGGTGGATTGGTATTTTAAATCAAAGCTGGAATAGTTTTCTCTTCTATCCCTGAGACCTCAATTACCTGTATGTTAGAACACTTGATATTATTCCAGTTTGTTCTTCTCATCAATTTTTTGTCTCTGTGTTTCAGCCTGACTAGTTTTTTTGTCCAGTCTTATTAACGTTTACTGATTGTGGTAGGCAGATTCTGAAATGGCCCCCAATGATCCTGTCTCCTGCTTTTTGTATTATGTCATCTCCTTGTCTTATGTGTGGGCTAGACCGAGTGACTTACTTCTGATAAGTAAGACAGAGCAAAAGTGTATTTCTAAGCCACTTCTAAGATTAGGTTATAAATGATTGTGACTTCTTCCTTGCTAGTACTCTCATGTCCTTGGTTAATTTGATGAAGCCAGCTGCCATCTTGTGAGCTCACCTATGGAGAGGACTGTGTGGCAAGGAACTGAAGGTGTTCACAAAGAAATGAACTCTGCCAGCAACCACTCGGTGATCTTGGAAGCAGACCCTGCCCCAACCGAATCTTGAGAGGACTGCGGCCCTGGCTGACACCTTGACTCCAACCTTGTGAGAAACCCTCAGCAAAAGGATCCAGCTAAGCTGTGCCAGATTCCTGACCACGACACTATGAGGTAATACATGTTATTGTTGTTTTAAGCCACCAAGTTTTGGGGCAATTTGTTATATGGCAATAGACAACAAGCACACGGACACGGACCTCTTAAGCAAATTTCCTAATCTGGTCGCATGAGTGCTGATTCAGGTATTGGATTTCTCAGCTCTAGAATTTTCATTTGGTTCTGTTTAAGTAGTTTACGTTTCTTTTCTTTTTGAGTTCTTGTTTTCCTTTAAATCTTTAAATGCGTTTCTAATAGCTATTTTAAAGTACTCACCTGCTAATTCTGTGATCCCTGCCACTTCCCGCTGTTTCCATTGATTGATCTTCCTGCTGGTTATAAGGACACACCTTCCTGTTCCTTTGCAAATCTCGTAATTTTTTATTGAATGCTGGACACTATAAACAATACATTGTGTTTTGTTTTTTGTTTTTTTTTTTTTTTGCCTTCTGTCATCATCCTTTAGAGAATACTGGACTTTATTCTAGCAGCTAGTTAACTGACTTGTGGATCCTTTTGATTCTTTTTAGGACTCCTTTTGAAGCTTTACTGGGCAATCACTATACTGCACACTTGAAACTAATATAACACTGTTAACTTACTAAAATAAAAAGAAAACTAAAAAAAAAAAAAGGGTTATTAGGCAAGGATTAGAGCAGTCTTTAATCTAGGGCTGGTTTAGCCTTACTTCTAGGATACAGTCTTTCCGGAGTCACCGCTTCATGCCCTGGGAGCTCCCCTCTCCTTGGCCAGGACTCCAGATTATAGCGCCCACTAGTTGTGCTTGACCAGGCGTGTGAGGCCCCACCGCAGGCATGCACAGCTTAGTATACAACAAAAGATTCAAGGGTGTCTTCTGGAGCTTTTTCTTAGTGTGGCTCCCTCCTCTCCACATTTAATTTATTGTAAATTTCAGCCTCCTCCAACTCCAGTTTCTGTCTCCAAGCTTGGTTAAGTCTGCTCTACTCTCCTTGGGAAACCCTGAAGAAAGCCCAAGGGATAGTAAGTCTCACCTCACTTGCTTCCCTTTTCCCCGAGCTTGTAGTCCTGTACCGCCTGTTTCCCAGTGTCTGAAAACAGTTTCTTATGTTTTGTACAGTTTTCCAGTCATTTTTGATGGAAGGGCTAATCCGGTAGCAGTCACCCTGTCCTGGAAGTTGCCTATGGGAATCTCATAAGCAATACACACTTTGATTTTAATGAAACAATGGCTTCCTTTTTTCATGTCTGTGAGAATAACTTAAAAATCTAAGCACCCCATTTATTTATTATGAAACACAATTTGGAACTTGGCAGGAGACGAGGCAAACAGATTTTTCCAATCATTTATCCAGCTGAGAAATCTTTCACATAGTTTTCCAGTAGGGAACAGTCTCTACCCTTACCCTCTTCTCAGTTAGGAACTCTCCTGATGTTAAAATCAAGAAAGAAAAAAATCTGAAGAAGTGGTAATCAAAATATAGGAAAGTGGAAAATGTAAATGTATGCGAATTTCCCATTATACCTGTTTTGTTCTTATGGGTCCATAACACCCAAGTCAACAATTAAGCAAAAACTTAATAGCAAAAAGGTGGCTTTTCCCAGGAGGGAAAAAAGTTGATACCTCAAAATATTTTCTACCCTAACAGATATCAATATTCCAGTGGACACAAACTATTCTTTGTTCATCAATAAGCCCTAGGACAAAAGTGAAGAGAGTTTACAGGAAAGACAATGAAAACCCACTGGGTAGCTCAGCACCAGCCAATGTTCCTCAGAAACACAGACAATCTTACATGTTATGTAGTTAGCAAACATGCCCCCAACAGCTCCTATGAGCAACTGGTACTACATGATCGTGAATATGGGAGATGTGCTGTTCTTATCACCTGTCTGGGGCTCAGAGCAGAATCTTCTGCCTCCTAAATTCATAGGGTGTTGATCTTCCAGAGACCATAGACCGAACCAAAGCACCTCTTTCCCAGGAACTACAGAGACAAGCACACTGGTCCCATCTATCATATGCTGAGGGCAAACTGCAGTAGTAGGTTAAGAACAAGATGCTGGGTTTGCCTTTTCACTACAACCTTGAGAAGTTCTCCATTATGCCTCCATATCTCTTTGTTGAACAGCCACACTTGCTCTTAGCTGATTCCAAATTCTAGAAGCAACTTTTAAATGCTTAAGGTGCCAGACGGAGTTAGAGAGTCATTGAGCACTGACTTTAGCCCCTGGACAGCAGCTGCTGGATTTCTAAAGGATGCAGCTGGGAGAATGAATAGGCATGCCTAGTGCAAACATCAGGTGTCAGTTAATAATGACCAGGTCAATGGCACACATGCTGGGTTGCTTCCCAAGGGCTGAGTTCCCAGGGGCCTGGCCAATGTTATCCAGCCCCAGAGAACCGTTCCCTGAAATACAGTGATGGCCTAGTTAACAGCAGATCACAGCTTGAGGTTACAGGAAACCAAACTGGGTCAGAGAACCTACGAATACAGCCTGGCAGTAGATGATGCACGCTGGCCCCACACTTAAGAGTATCCCCCCACTTTTATTCAGTGGCCTGCTTTGGATCCTTTCCTCCCACACAACTGGAAAAATGGAGGTGGTCCCCCTGGTTGCCTAAACCCATCTCCTGAGCAGCTCCCTTGTTTTGGAAGGAGATGATAAATAAATCAAAATGCACTAAGCAGCACTTCCACAGGCACTCGCCTCCTCCACTGAATGTGCACCTCATCAATCACACTATTGTCTGCTTGAAAGGCGAGCCTTGTAAATGTCATATCCACTCAGGCCCAAGGAGAGGCGCATCCAAATGCAGCAAGGAGTTTTAATTGGATAGTGTAATTAAACTAAAAAACCCCAGCAGACTCCCTTTGACAGGATAGATGAAGACCCCTTTTAATAGGGCTAGGAAACATATCTGTTAAAAGGATGAGGCACTGCCTGCTCCTGATTGTGCTCCAGAGTACTCTTATGAAAAGGCAATTCAATAACTGGGGCATTTAATATGTTAGAGTCCACTGTGTTCTGTAATCTAGCAGTACTTACCGTATTTGATCTGGAACTTATGAAATAAGTCCTCGTCAAGAGAATAAAAACACATGGCCTATCCACCTGATGTTTGGAGTACCCGGACCTCCTAGGAATCAACAGAGCCTCAGGACAGGCTGTGGGCTTCCTGGGCTACAGGTCCATGTGAGTATAAAGGCCAGTGCCTTACTTACTGGGGCCCACAGCATGAGGTGCAGTCATGGCCATTCACCCACTCACCCAGGGGCTGCAGCTCTTTCATCCAGGGGTGGCTATCGTCCTCCTCACTTCTCTTTCATGCTCAACTAAAGAATGACAAAATTCTTGGGTATTTCCTGCTTTAGGAACCGGAATGCGTGTCACATCAGTGTGTGTGTGTGTGTGTGTGTGTGTGTGTGTATGCGTGTGCACTTGCATGCTTGTTCCCTGTCAAATAGGAAGAAATCAGTGGATCAGAGGATTGAACATACAGACTGGGGTGTACCCAAGTGGATTTTAGTAACAAAACCCAAATCCCCTTGTCACTCTCCCTGTTCTCTCTCATTTGTTGGGAAAGGGGGTGGGGGACGCACACACAAACACATTCAAAGATACACACACACACACACACACACACACACACACACACACACTTTAAAGGCCTGCAGCTCCACAAGCAAGGTCACAGAATTAGTGGGGACACATGAAGACATGAAGAGGCTCCTGTGTGGGGCTGTCTTACAAGCAGACCAGAACAAGACCTTTCCGATGGAATGCTAGCTTCCGAAGGGCAAGGTCAGGGAACTCAGCATCTAGGTGGATCAGGAGAGCCTCTGAGCCGGGGCTGAGGTGGGGTATCGAGAGGTTTCAGACAGTCCCCATGTGTAGCTTTCCAGAAACAGTGAGACGCTTTGCTTTATGTACAAAACCCTGGGCCCTCAGACTGATTTTTCTTTTTTAAGGATGGTGTAGGTTTGTCTGAGGACTGCTTTTACTCCTCCATAAAGACTGATTGGAGCTCTGTTTGCAAACCTCTGAACACTCTTAATACTGGTCTTTCACCATGAGTTGATGAACCCATTAAGGACATGTAAGTGAACGCTTATAATCTATGAAAACTGGATACTGAATTAAACCATCAACTACCTTTAGGTTTAAATGAAAACTACATAAAAGCATTTCAGCCATCAATTTGGCTATCACTTCTGGCCAGTATGAATTCTGCTGGAAAAGCTATTTTCGTGCAGATGTGGAATTCAATGGGAAAGACTGACTCGTGTACCAACATCAATCAAAATGTCGACTTCCCTGGCAGCTCTCAACAGTAAGGCAGGTTCAAAGGTCACGGGATAAAGAAAAAAGCCAAGCTCTGGTTCAGCTCTAATATCTCCTCGGTAGAAGTCTTGCAAAAGTACCCCCTTCTGTATTAGCCTTGCTTTCATTAATCTTCTTGCCATCTTCTTTAACTAGTCATGCAGAACCGCTCGATAGCAAGACGTATAATGGGGAAGGCCCTGTGCCTATTACCGCGTTAACATTCTCTTAAGCCCCAGTGTAACAATGGAACGAGAAGGCAAAGGGAATCTGTAACTGCAGGGTGCAGTGGAGGCAATTCAATTACAGCCTGGGCTTACCTATGTACTTCTGACCTATAAAACACAAGAGGCCTTTGTGTCTAACTGGCTTGGCCATTAAGGTTGCTGAAGATCACAACAATGCTGATCTTTTCTATTTAAGCTAAATCAATGTGGACAAATCATTATTCAGTAGCTTTAATTTAATTAGTAAATTAAATACACTATTTTACAGATCTTGTCAAGTACTTATGAAAAGAAAGATTCATTTAAGCGGGAGGTCACCAATAAGCCCAGCTAATTTAACTCATAACCTTAACTGAATCTCATCTCGAACATCCAGCAGGTTCTATTCACCACGGCTTGACAGTCTCTTGCAGTTGTGGCTAACTCCTAATCCCAAAGAGATCTTATCCTGTATCCAAACACTGTTTTGTGCAAACAAAACAAAACAGAAACAAAAAACAACAGCAAGCAATAAAACCCAAACAAGCAACCCCCCTGCCAGCACCAACAGAATCAGATTTCCTTTAAATTATACTATTGCAAGAGAACGTAATCAGGTTACCTCTATTATGTTGCTTCCTTAAGATTTTCTATTATCTATACTTAATTGAGATACAGAGCTCTTTTCAGCTATAAAGACGACAGCTACTTTATTAAGGCTTAAATCTGATTTCTTAATGATAGGCTGCTTCCTTTAAAGACTGGAAACCTGTATAGCCTTCTTATGATGAACGCAGATCTGGCATGGTTGAGTCTGGTACTTTATTTAAGTCCAGCCTGAGAGTCTCTGAAGNTCAGTGTTGGAATTTGAGGCTGGCACTTAAAAAGAGAGCCCACCGCATCTAAAGTCTAGGTTGAGCCCTGTATGAGGACGGAGAAGTATTTCTCTGAGATAATTTAGCCATGGTAGTTTCTGATACGGAGACATTCTCCCCTCCCCATGTGCCGTTCACGTATCTGTTCAGTTACAATGAATTACAATTAATTCATCTTTTAGAGATTAGTGACATCCTTCAAAACAGCAATAGATATAGCCTAAGGAGTGGCAAAACCAGACTAAGAAGTCACTGATTTCAATAATAATGGCAGCACGTAGCCTCCCCCCACCCACCCCATCCCCCAATATGGAAAGGCAGAATTGATTCTTAATTTCTCTGGGCTCTGGATACACAGATTTTCTCAACTAACTGGTGAGAGTCCATATTTATATGTACAAATTTCTTCTAAGGCATGTATCTATTTAGTCATTAAGTTCCAGATCCTTAAACACTCACAGGGACAGAGCAATAAATCTTCCCTCTGAGAACGCAGCCTAAGAGGGAGAAGTTAGGGGAAGAAAAGAGAGCCACAGAACTGCTATTTATGGAGCAGGGCTGCAGAGTCTGGGTCTTTCTGACCTGCGGTATGTGTAATTACGTGTCTCACTGCGGGCGCTCTATTGCTCAGTCCCTTTGCCAAGTCCTCTATTCACATACTTTTTGGATATGGCGTCAGTTAAACTTGAGCTGTGTTCCTTATGACGACCAAATTAATGGTCTGACAGAGGCTTTCTCAATAAACACGGCAAACTGGCCATATTCGAAGGTTTTAAAAACCATTTCTTTTCTGCTCAAAATTCTGACAAACATGTCTCAAGGCGGACTGGGACAACTTCATTACCCTCCCAACACTGACTGCCTTTTTTGTAAAGAAGGCTGTTTAATAACACGTCCGCTGTTTTCACAACTACATTATTCCAGTCGGTCACACTTTCCAGTCTTCAGCAAGACACTTGTGTTACGAGAGATAAAAACATGAAAAAGGAAATATATTGCAGAAATCAAAAACCTTATCTACTTCTAGACTCTCCCTCTTTGCCATAATTCATTCAAGAAGGCCCCCAGAATAATTTTTGATGTAAACTCGGCTACAAACATACATCACTATGCTGATAAAAATCACAGGCTAAACTTAGGAAATATAGTGACTTTCATTTCTTGAGTGCTGTTAAAATAACTTTTTTTCTAAGGTTCAGCAGACACAAAAGATAAAAAGGGTTACCATTAATCCTTTAAAAAAAAAAAAAAAAGAAGAAACAGCCCCATAGATTAATTCTGTGGTCTTGAAGATGAACTTTTTAGATTAAGTCACTGAATTAATTTGATGAAGATACTGGAAATCATAGAAAAAAAATAACAGCATCAAGCCGATTCAGTTAATATGTCTTTGTTTGGGCACTTTACAACATGAATTATGCTGAGTAACTTTTGGTTTCTAAATTCTGTTCACATTAGGTTCAATCTGAAGACAGCAAACATTCCTTGAGGACCACTCTGCAGGCACTGTGCAGAGGACACAGAAACCACTTCCTGGGTTTGGAAGATGAGTGAGCCAAGCCTGAGGAAGCAGACGTGCCTGTCAGTCAGACGGAGGGGCAGGGTGGAGGTGCACTCCGGGCAATGGGAACAGCAGAAGCACAGAGTTTGAGGTGTGTTTGTGTGCAAGCAGTTCACACTTGACTGCAGCTCAAGTTCAGGCTGGGAAATTATGGGCTACGAACCTGAAGTGAAGAGCCTTGTAAGGGTTAGGCTGAGGAATCTGGATTTTATTCTGTGAGCATGTAACTTTCAAATCTTTTTTTTTTTTTAAGCAGCAAAATCGTTTTTATTGGTTAACTTGATTTATTTTTTTTAAGTAGACTTCATGCCTAGCACAGAGCCTAACGTGGAGCTTGAACTCACAACCCTGAGATCAAGACCTGAGCTGAGATCCAGAGTCAGAGGCTTAACTGACTGAGACACCCAGGTATCCCCGGCTGACTTGTTAAATGCAAAATCCCCAAAGAGAAAATAGTTGAGCTCTACTGGTTGAAGGGGAGTCCTTACGCCCAAGCCTGCCCTTTGCCCTGCCCCCAGACCTCCGAGGAACATGGTCTGGAAAGCACTGTGACAGGGCACAGGGACATAGGAAGTGTTTGACTGGGGCAATACTTTCCTTTGTTCAGGAAAGTGTCACAATTTCTAGACCTCTGGAGCCAGAGTGAGAGAGAAGGAAAACCTCTTTATGACCCACATGTGCGGTTTTTACAGAGAATCACATAGTAGGTCTGTAAGTAAGACAAAAGACTCTCTTGCTGGATTGTCAATACTGAAACAGTGGGCCCCACGTCTGCTCGCCATTTCTTAGGCTTGGAACTTGTGGTCCCTTCTCAGAGATGTGTGCTAATCCCTTCCTGAATGACTGATGGCAAGAGGCAACTGGGAGGTGTTGGCTATACATCCTTTCTTCTTCCCTCTCACACTGGCTGTGCTACACCCTTCACCTTTCAGTGCCCGAAGCACACTCCTCAGCAAGGGAATGTCTTAGTATGAGTGTAAGGAGAATCTGAATCCTGTTTCTAGTTCTTTCCCTAACCCTTCTACTCCAGCTTACCCCTCTATGCAACACGTGATTGCCTTTCATTTTTCAGAGACACGGAGAATTTATAAAATGTTACTTTTCAAAGCATCCTGAGTTCTTGGGAAGAAAGATGCTAGAACAATGACATCTTTATTGGCTGATAAGCCGCAGTGAGAGGGATTAGGAAGATGTTTATCTAAAGGCAGAGGCAAGGGCCCCAGAGCAGCAAGCAATTTTCTCCTCATCCCCTTCTGGCAGCCATCTTGCAGCATCTCCTAGCTGGGATGACAGGAATGGCAGGAAGCTGGGGGGCAGGGGAGATGGCCTGCCTCCTTTCCCCCTGTACCACTAGGTTCGCCCTTCTCACCCAGCTGGAGGCTCACAGGTCGAAAGGAGGAGACTGTGTAGCCCCGCATAGCTGGATCTGACAAAACAAGCACCCACCCATAAAGGAGGCGATGCGGCAGGTGCCCTGTCTGTATGCCTCCTTCAGGGTTTTTTTTGTTCTTTAGGTCTCTGTTTAGTCAATATTATCTCAAAAACTTGAACCATATGATAAACACTTGCTGGCCTTTACATTTCTTATTGTTTCTTTTGAGTAGGTCATTCCTTATAACATTTGTTCCCCAATTCAGTGTGCACTGGAGTAAAGGGATTAACAAAAATCAGAAGTTCATGTCATCCTCCAAAGTTACTGAATCAGAACCCAGTGGGGATGAGCCCTGGGTAACTGCATTTTAAACAGGCTCTACAGGTGAGGCCGATATGTACCAGACTCTGACAACAACTGTCTTGTAGCCTTTCCCAGGCAGCTGACAAATTCTTGTATAGTTTAAACTTTTCTCTTCCATGGAGGAATTTCAGTGTGATCTGTGTCCTTTCTGCCTCTCAATGGGGGCTGAAGTCTTAAAAATGATTAATCTAAATGCTACACTCAATTACTTAACTGCAAAAATATAATATGCCAGAATATACAACCAGACTGTATCTACTTTGATAATTTAAGCAGAGGAGTGCCAGCCCAGCAGTGATCTCTTCTGCAGGACCAGGCAGGAGTTTAATTACGAGCTGGTAGGTCATGCAGCTGCCAATAATCTGGAGGGTGTTGACACTTCTGGCTTGATGGATATCTAAATCTAGGCTGAGGCTGCCACAGGAAATCTCACAGGCTCCCTCGATCTGGAAGGAAGGCAAGTCCAGGTCCGACTGCCCAAGTCCCCCACATGGGAAGAGGAAGGGAGCACAAAGTGAAACGAGGGCTCTGCGGAGTCAAATTCTCAGCAGGAACCTGCCCCCAGGCCCAGAGTCCCCAGGGCGGGGCTCCTGAGGTCAGGAGCCAGGGCTGTGAGGTTCTCTGCTGCCATCAAGACGGAACGGGATGGGGGCCCATGTCAGGCTCTGGGCACCATAATACAATCCTGTTTGATTAAAAGAAATTTCTGGTAATGAATTAAACAGACCCAAGGAAAAAAGGACACGGTGGCAATATATTCTCCTGGCACCCAGCACACAGAGGGGAAGAGGGGGAAGAGAGAAAGGAGACATAAATAAAAGGGACTACTCACTGGGGCTTTTTTCTTCAGCAAGGTCACAGGCACAGAGCAGGTCAGAATCGATTGAGATGGGTTTCTGCTTAATCCAAAACTTAGTGCTGGCTTTCTGATTCGTAACAGGGTCTATCTCTACTTTGTCTCCAGAGATACCTATAAGGCCGGGAGGGGGCGGGTAGGGGGAGGACAAAAAAGAAGCCACAAAAAGTGGAAGATGTAAGTGATTTCAGTGTAATCATTTGACCTGTTTTGTATATTTTAAATCAGATGTACAAGAGCTCTTCCTTAGGGCTTTGGGGAATGCCACTGGCTTAAGACAGCCATAAGGGGACTCCAAAGGGCACACAGAAGATGCATAGCCTGGTTTCTTGGGTGGGTGAGCTGGGGAGAGAAACCACCAAGAAGCATATAAAAAGCTATTAAGAAACATGCTGTTCTAGACGCACCACAGATACAATACAGGGTTCACCTGCATAGTTAACCCAACATTATACCTCCATATGGTAGTGGTAATGAAATAAACCGTAACATGAGATTCGTTTAAAAAACATTTCGATCAGTGGTCTTTTTTTTAATATACTAAAAATAGGAAAAATCTATCTTTTCCCTTCTCTGACACTAAATAATTATCCAAGCTCTACTGAGAGGAAGTCACAGGGGGATTAAAGGGTCTTTTAGATAAAACCTTCCAAGTTCAAGTCTTAGAGCTTTGCTTCAGTCTGCGGAGGTCACTGCTTCTCCAGCTTAGGGAGAAATAGCACTGGTGTGAGATTTATGCAACAAAGACTTTATAACAGGAATCCAGCATGTTAAAGACTGGCACTGCGGGTTTCCTCTTCAGACATAACCTACTGTATGGTGACTGGGGGCAAAGTTGTTGGGAGAACAAAGGTAATGCCAGGGATGAAAGGTGCCCTGGGATAACTGTGGCGACGCACAGCAATCACTCTCCCAGGGTTACTGAGCGGCGGCTGCTCAGCTTGACACGCGCGATCCAGGTTAGATGCTCGCTTTTTCCTCTTTGGCTGAAAACTGAGGAATCTGTTCATGGAGTGAGACAAAAACCTTCAATATGCCTTCCAGAGTGGGCCCCAGATAGAATCTTGAAAGTAATTAATATTTAAGGCCATAGTTTAAAGGTCAGGGCAAAGTGGACAAAGGCAAAATTAAGCAAAGATACAAGAGAAAATTAAAACCATCAAATGTACATCCTGTAACAAAAAGACAGTCAGAATTAACATGCTTCGTTCCATGGATCACCCTGAGAAATTTTTCAGTACAATGCGGAGAAAACTTAGTAGGCCACAGGAAAAAGCAGATAAAAGAAAGAGCTCAGTTAAAAAAGCAAACAACCCCTCCCCCCAAAACACAATGACTATAGTCTGTGAGCAAATTTAAAATTAAACAAAACAAAACAAAAAAACCAAACTGAACCAAAAAAACCAAATATAAAGAAAAACATCCTCGTGATAAGGTCTGCCACATACTCTTGTTTCTGTTTTATTTTATGAATAAAGAAATCCCAAAGAGCGTGGTCAGACAAAGGCAGGAGGCCCTACAGATAGACAGACAAAACTAGTCTGGTCTGCAGTCTTCAGAGATGATGTGGTACAGTTGCTTAACCCTGGTCATTACTGTGTGGTCTTTGGAAAAGATGAACTAGTATTTTTTTATTAATTGCATGCTGGAATTTGTCATTAGACATATTTCAGGAATACCATATTTCAATCAGGCATAATGTCATACGTCCAATGGACTCCGGCCGTTCAGGTTTGGATGATTCCAGGAGGGCGAGAAGGCATCAGGATACCGATTTTATTACATTTCACTTAAAATAGATTACGACTACCCAGTTACACTCTTCCCTCCAATTTGGTCATTAATTGTTAAAGATCTGGACATCTCTATAGTTCCCTGAGAGAAGAAAAGTACTTACACCATGGTTGTTGGGAGCAAGTGGTTTTTTTTTTTCTTTCTTTTTTTGACCCTCCTCCTTCTTATTTTGACATTTGTAACAGTCAAAACTGAGCAGAGCAAAATAAATGTGCATATCTCATATGTGGAATAGACCCTGCCCCACATTCCTTTCTCAGAAAGAGAGGAGGGGGGGAGATCAGCACCAGAGAGACACGGCTTTAAAATTTTGTTCTACAGCCTGCAACTCCTGAAGCCATAGTCAGTCAGTACTGTTAATGTACCTTGTTAATTTGATAGGATTTGTCAGGTAACTCCACTGGAAAATTATATAAAACTGTTCCAGATGAAAAGATGATAGTGACATGAATTAAAGTGATAGAACAATAGTGGAATATAAACCAGAAATGACACCCAAAGTGGCTGTTGATTTATTGCCGTACTGAGTTTGGTTCTGGGCTCCCATGTATATTAGTGCTACAAATCTGGGTCCATTTAGCAGAGGGATGCTCATACATACATCACCAGCTCCTGCTCCAAGCCAAGGTCACTCCCCATGGCATCAATCTTTTCAACAGAGCCTACTTCACAAAGCAGGACTTTTGTAACCATCTCAGATGTAACAGACTCTCGTCCTCTTTCATCTTTCTTTTATCATGTAAAGTACACTTTAACTTCTATTATTTTTATCTGCAAATTGTTACTGTATAGTTCATCCATTTCGGGCTGTATCTCTGCATCAATTGCCTACGCTCTGCACGACCACGAGAATGTTCTCCCAATGACGCCCTTTCCGGGGGTTATTGTGTAGTCACTGCTTGCAGAGGGGAACCCCAATTCTGGTGTTTGGGGATGAAGATGTGGGCGACTGAATGCAGTAGGTTCAAGATGGGCAGGCAGGTGGAACACCATTTAAACAACTGGTGTGTTCCAAAAAAGTTGCCTGTAAATCCAATTTTTTCCAAATCAAATCACATTTTCCCACTGACTTCTAGTTCCAGAGATACTTTATATTCATTTTGGATTGATCTGTAATTGGCAGGGGCTCCCAACACTTTAGTTTGAAGTTTCTCTGCCCTGCAAGCTTTCAGTCAGGTAGTTAATGATCTGTAAAACACTCGCCTGCCTAGAGGAGTCACTATTTAAAGGAACCGGTAGGGGGATCTTTCCTGATGGGAAAAATCCTTTTGTACATTAAATAATCTCACTGTACTTGAGATGTGCGTGAATCTCAGCTTCTTAAAGCGGGGCACGCAGCCCGCAGGAGCTGATCTGCACTTGCTGCACAAGTGACAACCCTCAGCTTCCACTCTGGCAGGCCCTGAGGTGGTCCAGCCTTGGAGCGCATTCTCTTCGGCGGACCCGGAACCAAATGCTGAGGCCAGTCTGCAGAATCCAGCCTGGAAGCAAACAGAGACCTCTTCTGTCCCTGCCTTGGGAGTCCAAGGTCTCCTTTTTTGCTGGAAGGAGGAGGCAGCCTGGTGGAGAGGAGGCCAGTTAAGGAGGCTGACCCCACAGTCCAGGCCAGGGGCAAAGAGGGGTGAATATTACCTGACACAAATATGTTATTAGTAAGGTTAGAAATCCTGTGTGCACGGATTCAAACCTCACAACACCCAGATCAAGTTGGTTACTATATTTATCCCTATTTTATAGATGAGAAAATGGAAAAGCAGGGAGGTTAAGTAACTTGCCCAAGATCGTACAGCTAAAAAGTGGCAAAGCTGGAATTTGGAGAAAGTCAGGAGATTTGGTTCCAGAATCTGTCCTCTCAGCCACCATGTTATTCTGCAAAACCTGTGCTTGGTGTTTTATATAACATGCTCCAGGAGAAGTGAAGGTGCTTGTCCAAGGTTGGGGAGCTTGGTCCAGTGCTCTGCACGGACTCATTCGGTTGAGTCCAGACGTAAAGAGACTTTTTTTTTTTTTTTTTTTTTTAAAGCCAGGAGGGTCAAGAAGGGAAGGGGAGAGAGAGAGAGAAAGAGAGAGAGAGAGAGAGAGAGAATCCCAGGCAGGCTTAACACAATCAGCACAGGGTCCGATGTGGTGCTAGAACCAACGAACCATGAGATTATGACCCGAGCTGAAGTTAAGAGTCAGATTCTTACCTGACTGAGCACCTCCAGTGTCTTTAAATTTTTATGAAGGAGCAAATAAACATTCAAATGTGCCAATAAATGCACACTTATTTTTGTTCAGACATGACAAACTGAAGCATGAAATCCTAGCAATAGTCTTCTTTATGACCAATGAGCATCGTTTTAATTTTGCTGGCTTAAGTTTTTGTGTAAGGGCATTGAAGGAAAGGCAGATGCATTCTTTAAAGTGTCGCTCACACAGTATGTGTAAGTAGTTCAAATTATAAACATGTGTCTGAGAAAACAAGGGAAGTTGGCTTTTGTGAAGTTTCCATTTCTCCAACTGAAATGGCCAACAGAGGAACACTTAATCCATCTGTGAAGGAATATGACACAACCATCAAAAATTATGTATAAGAAAAGCTTTGACTTGGAAAAATTCTTGTGAAGCTAAGTGAGAAGGACAGGAAAAATATTTATAGAAAAGGGATCAAAAGGATATGTTCCAGATGGGAACAGTGGTCAATTCTCGCTAGTAGGGTTAGGTCTTTTCCTTTTCTGTGTTTTTACAAAACAAAAATTGCACACTAAATAAAAACAAACATCAATTTAAGAGCTGACATTTTCTTGGTTTCTACTTCAGAATTCAGTACCCTTTCCCAACTTACAGTGAGGGGAAGGGAGTATGCTGAATCCTGTAACTAATGATCATGAAGGCAATCCTAAATGAAGACTCCTTCCAACTAGTAGTTCTCCAGCACCCACGAGGCTGGGCTGCTGGGAAGGGCTTCCGAGGCTGCATTATGGCCACCCTGGGGTCACTCCTGCAAACGCTGCCTGGCAGGGCTCCACCTGACCAGCTGTAGCAGGTGAGGAAGAGAGCATGAGGGCTGGCCCAGAGTGGATGGGTCAGCCCCTTCACTCAGAAATAAGGGAGGACACATGTCTCCTTTTACCAGCTCCCCTGCTACCCACCATCTATAGCCATCCGTCATGACCTTTTCATGCTCCCACTTCTGACAGCTTCCAGATACAGGGAGTCAAACTTCACTGGAAGCAAACTATCACGCCAACTGTCAAAGGTAGAAAACAATGCCTGATTGCTGTCCTACGTCAACGCCAGCATATAAATCCTTCCCTAACAAGACAGCTCAAAATAAACAAAAATGCAACTCTAATGTATACACAAAATTCTGGGAAAACTATTTGTCCAATCTATAGAGTTATCACAAGGAGACCCTCTTCTGTTTTAACTAACCAAAAAATTTCCATAAAAGGAAATTAGCACATATATCATCTTCTCCTAACAGACTGAGTATCTGCTTAGAGCAGTTCCTGTGCTGGGTCCTTTTGTGTAGATCAACTTACTGAGAGCTTACCACACTTCTATCAGGAAGCAGTAGGAGCCCATTTTATATTTAAAGGCAATAGTGCAGAGAGATTAGGGATAGGGACTTTAGAGTCACAGAGTTCTGTGTCTGAATATCAGTTTCCTTACTTGCTAATTATGGGACTTTGGGCAAGTTGCTATAAAATGGTGATGATAACAGAATCTACCTCCTGGGCTTTTGTGATTAAATAAGACTTGTAAAGTGCTTCTAATAGTGCTTCATATATCACTGGTGACCTACACCACTACTTCTCATGACTACTGTTATCAGGAGTTAGGCACTGGGCTAAGGGATGTGACACAGACCCAGCACTGAACGTCTGGACAGGGAGCACAAGCAGAGCTGGGAGGGATGTGAACAAGGGACCTGTTTGGCCCTAGTCTGGGGGCATTATCTCTGGGACCTGCTCTACATTGCAGCCTTAGAAGAACCAGAATCCAGAACGATTGTCTGGTTGAGGAAACCAATACCCTCCCCCTCATGTATCCTTGCAATAACCTCCCATCACCAAGTGTCATTGGCCACACTTCTACCCTGCAATCTGGAGTCCAGTTTGACACAAGGAAGACTGTTCTCACAACTGGAGTGAGGGAACCACTTGTGCGAGGGCAATCCGCCACCCCCCAGCCACCTGCTAGGTCTCTAGATCTTGATTTTGCCGGCACATTCCCATTAGTGTTGTCCTGGGTTAAGGTGCTTCTCCCTGGATAAGCCTGAGCTTCCTCCTCTGTGAAAGGGGGTAACAAAGTATCAGCTTCCAGGATGTCATGAAGATGGGGTGGCATAAGCATGTAAAAAACTCACCAGAGTGCTTGGCACATAATAAGCGCTCGGGGCACCTGGGTGGCTCAGTTGGTTAAGCGTCCGACTTAGGCTCAGGTCATGATCTCGCAGTCTGTGAGTTCGAGTTCTGTGTTGCGCTCTGTGCTGACAGCTCAGAGCCTGGAGCCTGCTTCAGATTCTGTGTCTCCTTCTCTCTCTGCCCCTCCCACACTCACACTCTGTCTGTTTCTCTCAAAAGTAAATAAACATTACAAAAGTTTTTAAAAAATTAATTAAGGGCACAATCAGTTCTTTTTTTTTTTTTTTAAATATTTTTATTTATTTCTAGGAGAGAGAGAGAGACAGCGTGAGCAGGGGAGGGTCAGAGAGAGAGGGAGACACAGACTCTGAAACAGGCTCCAGGCTCTGAGCTGGCAGTCAACACAGAGCCCGACGCGGGGCTCGAACCCACAAACCGCGAGACCATGACCCAAGCGAAAGTCGGACGCTTAACCGACTAAGCCACCCAGGCGCCCCGGGCGCAATCAGTTCTTAATAAGATTATTATTAGACATGAACTGCAGAAAGGTGAAATGATGTACTTAGGGTGAATCAAGTCACCCTAAATGGCAAAGCTGGGCTGAAGTCCAGGTCTATCTGACCAACTCTAGGTTGTGTCCCGACCAGCTTGCTGCTTCCTACTGTTGCAGAGGCACATGCTTGACTCTCAGGAGGCGTACCCTCCCCTAAGGCACACTTAAAATGCCCTTCTAAGAAGCTCCAGTTGGGCAAAAATTAGAGCATTTAATAGTCCATGCCTCAGTGTATTTCCTAGGTTGTTATCTATTTGTTCAGACATCACGAGCTCTGGTTCATTCATCAATTTCCTACAACTTTGAATCTAAGACCAGAAAAGCTCCACTGTTGTTAAATCCTGGTGTAGCTTTTTATACAATTCTACAATCCTCTTGTCTTCGGGCTACCTAGAGCCCGTGAAAGCCTGGAAAAGCCCCTGGGAGTGCCACTGAACAACTCTTTACTGGAGTGGATTGTGCTGAATCCACACAGCCAATCGATAGCATCCACAGAGCATTCAGGGAAGTCTTTGAAACTTGCCTGAATTTACACACAGGATCAGATACAAAGGCTGTTTGGGCTTAATGAGACCTCAGAGATCACCTAGTCTGGGGCTTTCATTCTCCATATGAAGAAATTGAGGCTCAGGGTGGGGATATGACTTGTCTGATGTCACCCATTAATGACAGAGCTATACTCATAATTCACATCCCCAGACTATCAGGCCAGGGTTTAAACAGACCACATCTCCTGTCTCAATGCATCAAGTTTATATAGTGGGTATATTCACATCGTGATCAAATGCATTACAGTATAAAAAGCACTGTCTCCCTTAGGGACCCAAAATAGATAACAACATCATATTTTAGCCACAACTATAATAAGACCCAGTAGAGCTTTACGTTCTTGAGATCAAGTGGGGTCCTGGGCCCCAGAATCACTGGTCCATTCAAGGGCTAATCATCTGAAACCTTTTAGGAACCACAGCTAAGAGCTGCCAATTCCAATGTGTGGTCAGTTAGGGACTCGGTGACAAGCTGAGTGTGCTTGACTAGGCCTTTATCCTTGGAATGAAAACTAAGGGGTGGCCTGAATAGGAATGAGACCATGAATGTACAGCTGCACACAGCACAGCATCGGCACAAAGGTGGAGCTTACTGGATGAGGCCCGGGACTGGTCACCCAGTAACTCCTGTCCCTGCATGAGGACTAAGCTCTCTCTGTTAAGAAGGCATTTACAAAGATTTTGTATTAGTGGAGTGAGATTCCCAAACTAAATATTTTCCTGGCAAGCAGATGCTTCAGGTGAGCTTTCAGCATCAGTTAGGAAGCAGTATGCCATTTCCTAATAGCATCTGTGATATCACCTGTAGACTGGGGAAAGACCAGATCTTTCTCATGTTCGGGCCCTGGTACAATGTTGGAGCTCAAGTGCCAAGGTTGAGGGCGTGGTAAAAGGAATACAGAACTTGGATGGACACTCCATTATCCTATTCCCATTAATTTCATTATGTCAATGGCTCTCACCTTTTTCCAGCTCTCAAAGCTTTCTCAACCATCTAAGGAACCTCAAAAATTGTCATTAGAGCCCTGGAATACTCAACAGGTATTCTCAAAAGGGCAGATCTGGGAGCAAGGAATTAGAGGAAGGTACACAGTGAGAAAAAAACCCTGAGAGCTTCTGACATTTCCTAGCAGGGGAATCTTCCCTCAACCCAATTACTGCACTAAGCACTAATGTGGTAAAAAAAAAAATTTTTTTTTTTTTTTCTGGAGGCAGTCTTGATAGTATTTGTCCTGCTATTTCATAAGCTCATTAGTACTTGTTAAACTCTATTCCAAATTTTGGTTCAGAAAATGTTGTCAAAACAGGGACAAAACAATCACATGATACTAGAATTTCCCTCCTCAAATTACTCAATGGGCACAGGGATTTTGGAGCTAAGTGTAATGAATCTCTTATGATCATTTTCATGTATCTGAATGAAGGATGCAATCTCCTTAGTATTCAGTAAGAAAATGAAACAGAAATAGGAGGGAAAATCAATCCACTTGTGCTAAGAACCTGCATTTCCAGAGTATTACTCAAACTATACTCCACAGGTGCCCCAAGTGAAAAATAACAGGGGCAAATATTTTATTCACAGAGCCACATAGAATATCAGTGAGCTCAAGGAATAAGAAAGAAAAAAAAAAGTGCACGCCACAGCTGTTTGCTTTCCCTCACTCAGTCTTGTGTTATTAATGTGCTTCTAAAGTTTGCATATTGTATATTAAAAAATCGCACTGTAATGAAGTCCTCCTTGAGTGTTGGCTTGTAGGTATTGACCAGGGGTTAAACAGGAACAGATAAACCAGGTTAGACAATGGATGACAAATATGCTGCCTCTCATCATGCTCAGGCTCAGGGCAGGCATTTTTAATCAATCACAGAGTTTCTTTATGTTGCCCTCAGACACAGCTCCGGATGCTGCCTCAGCATAATGCTCTGGGCAGCCATTACAAACTTGATTGGAGTCAGTTTATGAGATGAAACCTCTTTGCCTTCTCTATGATATGTGCTATTGTACTTGATACTTTTGATAAATAACTACTATGATCACAAGTGTTATGATTATACATATGGATTGTTTTATGAAGAGATAGTGGAGGTAACCATGGAATCTTTCAGAGAGATTATTTTACGATACAGTCTTTATCCATAAATCCTATAAAGAATCTGTATATCTTATACAGAATGATGTTAGGTCATATATGCAATTATGACATGGATGGAATTCACAGTATATTACAGATTCAGAAACCTATACCTTTGGTGCCATGGGGGGTGGGGGGAAGGTCTATACTGACAAATGATAAAGGGAAGGCATCAAGTTAGCACAGTGGCACAACTATCAAAGCACTTCTCAGCCTAAAACACTATATGGGGGACTCCGAGTTGACCTCCCAAGTAAAAATAAGCTGCGGACATAGAGATAAGGGGCAAGAAGGTCCTCTGGATACTGAGATGTTGTATTTACCAAACCCCATAATTAAGGGGAGATTCTTACTAGCAGGCCTGGGATGAGATCAGGGACTTGGTGATTCTGATATGCAGTCAGAGTTGCAATCACTGCTCTGAGGTACTATGTAAATAAGAGGTATACAATGGTGGTATCTTGGTCTTCTCTGCTTTGTTTCTTATATGGGTTTCTGGCAGTCTCTTGACTAGTGCATCACAATTCAGTTTCTACCAGGCAGCCAACAAATACTTACTGATAGTATACTATGGGCGTCCTAGATCCCGGCTGGCATTCACCACCTGATCCTTTTAGTCTGATTTTCTCTAAACCCATTTCAAGCTCTCAGCCTTGGCATTTTTGGCCACACATGTCCTAGTGACCAGAGGATCAGGCACACAGGATTAGTCATATGGGAGATCACGTTGGTGGAAATGAACTCAACTTGGTATAAGCTCAAGCAAGGCCTACACTTAAGGGGATCTGTACTTTTGGGCCCAGCACAGAGAGGAAGCAGACAAGATGAAATATTCCAAGGACATTTTCAAGGAATAGAGGAATGGTTAGGCATGATGGTTTTGTGTGGTAAACTTTCTAGGCTGGGAGAACAGGGATGGTGAATGGATTACAACTTAAGAACCAACTTCAGGGGTGCCTGGGTGGCTTGGTCAGTTAAGCGTCCAACTCTTGGTTTCAGCTCGTCATGATCTCATGGTTTGTGGGTTTGAGCCCTATGTCGGGATCCATACTGACAGTGCAGAGCCTGTTTGGGATTCTCTCCCTCTCTCTATTTATTAAATAAACATTAAAAAAAAAAAAAAAAGAACCAGCTTCAACTGACTAGGAAGGGTTGCTTATAGGGTTGTGTTAGAAATGATTCTGAGGTCAGGTCTGGGCCCAGAGGGAAGGGCAGTGACTGACTGATGATGTGAACACAGGATGGAACAGCAGCGTGCATGCTACACTCACACTGACCCCCAGATGCTACGGGATGGGGAAGAGTGAGGATGTGCAGAATTTCTGGAACTGGCCAACTACAAGTAATCACTTCCTTTGTGAAGGCAAGTTATTAATGACCGAGGCATCCACGGCTTGATGGATTGGGTTTGTTGTATGGGACTGGGCTTCAGTCCCAGTTCTGTTACTGGGACTGGATATTCCACTGTATATCCTGATGGCTGGGAAAGGGGGAGGAAAAGAAAGTTAGTGCTTATTAAGTAATAGCTATGTGCCAGTAAACACTAAATTCTCCATATGCATCACATTACTTCATTTACTCCTCCAAGCCTTGGTTTTTTGTTATGAAATGAGAGTAACATCATCATTGTTCTGTGTGGATTAAATAAGGTGATGGGGTGAGAGTTCACTGTGCACTGCAAACTGTCCTAGAGCTAAAGAGCATTAGTGCAATGACAATTTGCATTCAAGGCATAATATAGTAGTTAGGTGCAGGACTAAGCCTTAGACAGTCTTAGATTCTGATCTCAGCTTCATTACCTGATGAGTAACTGCTCCCTATACCCTAGTTTCCTGATATAAAACAATGGAGATAATATCAGTACTATCCAGTAACAGTGATATGATTATAGGAGACAGTGAATTTAAGAGTGATCAGTGAAGTGCCTGGCACATAGTAAACACTTAATAAATAACTGCCTTTAAAAATTGTAATTCTCGGGCGCTTGGGTGGCTCAATCATTAAGCATCTGACTTCAGCTCAGGTCATGATCTCACGGTTTGTGGGTTCAAGCTCTGCCATCAGGCTCTGTGCTGACAGTGTAGAGCCTGCTTGGGATTCTTTCTCTCTCCTCTTTCTGCTCTTCCCCAACTCGTGCTTTTTATCTCTCAAAATAAATAAATAAACTTTAAAAATTGTAATTCTTCTTGCTAATATTATTTAAAAAGATCAGTCTTTGCCACAGATTTCACTACTGTTTTTCCAATAAAGTTTTCCAATCACAGAAAAGTCTGGTGGAAAATCAGCTGAAGTTTGGGACTTGCAGATCCAAGTTTGCGTCCCTCCTCGCCTGACTTTCTCAGAAGCAGATGGCAGATGGTACAAACGGGAGCATGGGCCACGACTACCCGATGGGGAGACAAGCAGCTGCGAAGGCACGGTGGAGCTTGGACATTGTGATCGCTGCCGCGTGCTCCTGCGTGCCACTGACGCAGAGTGGACGGGGAGTTTTCTGTGCAATCAGCAGGGCTGCTGGGGAAAGGCCGCACACAGACACTTACCACTTAGAAGAACTTGCCACAGGGGGCAAGTGAAATCTCTGCTCTGGCTGACACAGGATGGATGAGCGGAGGAGACCATCCATCAGTGTCAGGAAAGATCTGAAGCACCTGGCTAGTCAGTTGAAATAAAATAAATTATTTACTGATCTCAGAATCCAGCTGCTCACTCAAATGCTCATAAAAGGTGTGCTGTTTGCTGCCCTGTCCTTTACAGTAGAGTCAGTTTCGGAAAGAAAGAATTCCTGGATTACTCTGCAGGTTTTTGTCGTTACTGTTAAAATGAAAGGGTGTCACCTGCTTTGCAAGGAGGCAGAGGGAGTCTGAAGTTACAGAACTCATCTACATGGCAATAGGAAATGAGTTTATTCTCTGCATGGTATAGTATTCACAGGCAGAGTTTGTGTAATTGTCACAAAATTCCTTAGGACTAATTAATGAAGTTTCTGTTCATAATGCTACAGACTGAGCATAGATTCATCACTGAAACAAATATTCTGACATCTGACTGTTTAGAAGCCATGACTCTCCACCAGAGGGCACCATGTGTACCACTGGAAACTTCCAGAGGTGATTGGGACCTGGCCTCTAGTCACACTTCTAAGAACCCCTGCTCCCGGGAGAGATATCCTCATCACTGTCATCATCCACTTCTACTTGACAAGTCTCCTCCACTGTAGCTACAAGTGAAACTCTGCCAACAGAGTCACTACCTAATCTAAGTGATCTGGTTAATTTCAAGATGGTAGACTTGGACAGAAAGCAACAGGCAAAATAAATAATGGTAACGATAATAACAACAGCACTAAGATGAGCCTCCTTTCAGAGTACAGCTTCTCTGGGCCACTTTTATTCAACCTTGAAAGGTAAACATTAGAGTTCCCACTTTGCAGATGACAAAAACTGAGCCTGAAAAGGGACTTGCCCAAGGTGACACTGCAGGTAAGCGGTAATGCTGGGATTTAAACCCAATCCTGACTACAGAGCTAGGGCTCTTTCCACAGATCCTTTTGTGGGCTTTTTCTTTTAAATTAATATACATGTCAGAGTCTAATGAATTAAAGTTTGGCTTTTTTGCCTTTGGAAAAAAAAAAAGTGAGGGAAAGAAGCCCACGATCTTGGTACTCTTTCCAAAGCACTGCTTTTTTACCTTGGGGATTGGTGGATTTACTGTATGTCCACCTGGGAAAATCCCTGTCTTGTAGGTGGACCTCTGTCTTGGCCGCAGTCTGGCTACTTGCTGGCTCCTTAAAATCAGACACTCTCCTTTGTTACTGGGAAGGTACTGTAGGCAAACCCAAACTAGATGTCTGAGTAGTGTTCTTATTTTAGTAAACTTTTAATTGAAAATATACCAACAGAAAGTGCATGAGTTGTAAAAGTGTCTATAACTTGATTTTTTTGATGTTTTTATTTATTTTTGAGAGCCAGAGAGAGAGACAGAATCCAAAGCAGGCCCCAGGGGCTCTGAGCTGCAGCACAGAGCCTGACACAGGGCTCGAACTCATGAACAACGAGAACATGACCTGAGATGAAGTCGGAAGCTCAAGTGACTGAGCCACCAGGCGCCCCCATATAACTTGATTTTTCTCAGAGTCTATATACCCATGTAATTGGTACCCAGATCAAGGAGCAGAACCTTCCCAGCATCCCAGTCTCCCCTGCAGTCACTACAGCCTCCTTTCCCCACGGGATGACCACCTTCATTACTCCTGCCTAGCAGGTGACTGTGTATTTTTGGAAGGCAGCTACGCTCACCACCCTGGCACTGACACTATTTTTGTGTATTTTTGAATGGTATATAGTGGAATAATACAGTATGTACTCACCCTCCCTTTTTTTGAATCTGGCTTCTGTTTGAGGAGCCTCATTATTTTTATTTCTATAAGAAGTACCAGGAAAAGCAGCCCCAGGAAGAAAAACACCAAAGAATTTTATGTTTTAAAAATCGAAATTAAATAAGTAATTTTTTTTACCACTTAGATATTTAGCTTTTGGTGTTTTTTTGGGGGGGGAGGGGTAAGGAGGCAGAAATAGGTCTAGAAAGAGGAAAAAAAGGTGGGTTCTATGTTTTGGTTCAAAGTTACTGGGTGCTAATCCATCTAGTTAGTCTGTTAGAATCACCATCATCTTAGCATGAGCAGCTGGTGTTTACTGAGGACTTGCTATGTGCCAGGTGTTTTTCTAAGTATTGTGCATGTGTGATGTCATTTCATCCCTGTAAGTACATCTATGAGACAGGGACTATTATCCTCACTTTATAAATGACGAAACAGAGGCTCTGAATCATTTGCCTGTGGTGACACAGCAAATGAATGAGCCAGGGTTTGAACCCAGGCCTCTAGCTCTGGAGTCTGTCCACCGCCCTGCCTACCCACTACCAGCTCTCCTTTACAGGGGGCCTACCGCCCGCCAGGCCTGTGCTACGAGCTTCATGTGGCCTAATTTGCTCCCCAAGGCCATCCTAAGAAGTTGGTGCTACTGATACTCCCATTTAGACCAAATGGAATTGAGGCTCAGAAAGACGAAGGCACTTGCCTGACACAGCTGGCTACTGACAGAGCCACAATTCAGAGCTTTGCGCATCTGACGGTCCTCTCTTACCTACTAAGCTGTACTGTCAGGATGTTTCAGGTTCCAGTCAGTCAGGCTGGGAAGGAGTATTTGAAGAGATTTCTGAGGCTTATTACAAATTAGCCAGACTAACGCCAGCATTACAAAAGACTTTATTATGAGACACACACAGAGCGTTTGTGAGAAACCTAGAATCAGGGGGCTTCAGAGTTGAAGTGCAAACCTCTTCCCTTCACACCCAAGCAAACGAGGCCTGGGACAGGGTGGGGTGGCAGAGGCATGTGGCAGAGCCAGGTCTGCTCCCTGCCTAAGCCCGGCACCCATGCCTGCACCCCGCTCACCCCAGTGTCCTTTCTTAGGGAGCAGGTGCACTTTAGCTGGCCAGACCAGGGTTCTGTTCCTGACACTGCCATCTACCTTCCTGCTGTGTGAGCTTGGGCATGAGATGTCCGTCACCTCTCTGCCTTGTTTACCTCCTTTGTTAGATGGGGAAGGTACACATACCCACTTTCTAGGTAGTTCCATAGAGTATGTAAAGCACTGAGCACAGTGTTTAACACACAGCAGACACCTATAAATGGCAGCCATGATGATGATGATGATGATGATGATGATGATGATGTGATATTATGTTGACCACTATGAGACTTATACTTTTGTTATGTGTAAGTCAAAACAGAAATACAGCCTTAATTGGAACAGATTAATCCCAAATGTTAATTGAAAGTTCTGGATTATTTGGTGAGGATCCAAATATAACTTCTGAGATCATTAAAAAGCTTCCTGAATAAAGGCATGAATGAATAAGCAATGAATTCACCTGAGTTAAAAAAGGCAAGTGGCAATGCTACAAAGCACTTCTAAGGATAGCATGTAGAAAATTACAGAATGAAAAGATTTATGGAACTTCACAGAAGTCAATCAGTTTGAAAAGAGTCTCAAGTTAGTTCTATTTCTAATCTTCTGCTTCATAAAAAAGAAGACAAGACAGAGCACTCAGGTGGGAAAAAGGAGGTACTTTATATTTCACTGTTTAAACATTTTCTCTGAAAACAAATTACCGTTAGTCATTCAGGTCACATAAAAGTAGGATGTTGCTTCTTTCCCGGTTTCTACACTGACCACTGATACAAAAGGTTCAGTCCATCATTGGTTCATGCACTTACCTAACTGGACATCGGTTGTGAATCGCAGTCTGTGGATCATGCTGACTTTGAATGACTTGTAATGGTGGCTGCTAAGCATGTCCTGTACTGTGGCTATGTCAATTTGTGAATCTTCCTCAAAAACTCCGTCTGCCCTTGAACCTGGGGAGGAAAAAGCAGTTTAACACATAAAGATACATGAGGCTTGGCAAATGGTGTCTGCTTAAAATGCTTTGGGATAAATTAAAATAATATGGGCTATTTAATTTAGAGAAGAAAAGGCTGAGCGATGACTTAATAATGCCATTCCAGTAAACAGAGAATGGTAACATATTCATCATTCAACAATTAATTCCGCAAACACTGCCTATTCTATGGCAGGCCCTTGGCTGGGCAGCAGGAGAGAAAAACTGCTGCTCGCCAGAAGCTCTCCGTCTCCATGAGAGTTAAAACCTCAGAAGCATGGGTGGTCATACTTCTTGTTTCTTTTCTGAATAATTTTTCCGATCATAAAAGTAATCCGTGCTCTTGAAGAAATCTTGTGCTTTCCAAGATTCTCAGACCGTGTGTTCATCAGCTTCCCATCTTGCACCCTATAGTCTCCAAGGGTGAGAGCACGAGCCTGCTCACTCTTGGACGGGTGGAACAGTGTTCCCATGGGCCTTCTGGCCACGAAGCTCTCCCTGCAATCCAGCCACCACAGGACTGTCTGATTCATAAAGCTTTCTAAGGCTTAGATAATTTGTTTCGTGAGAGCTTCATGCATGCTCAGGACCCTGAGAGGTATACTGGGGATAAGTAAGAAGGTGGGTGCTCAAAAATCTTGCCTGGCTTCCCATGGCCTCCTGAATGAGGTGCTCTTTTCAGCCAAGCAATCAAGGCTGTCCATAATCTGGCTGAAATGTAATGTTTCAATTTTACTTATTATTTCTCAGACATACCTTCTCTCAGCTCTTCCCAAACTCCTCAGACTGCACACAAGACCAGGTTTTTCTACTGCTGGGCCTTTGTTCAGGTGGTAGCCTTTTAATCTTACCCTGGACTTGTCAAAACTCCACCCAAGGCAGCTCCTGAATTCCACAGCAATTGGAGTTGTGAATCCTGGTTATACTGGACTTGGGGGCCAGACAGACCTGGGCTCAATTCCTACCTTTGCCTCTAACTTGCTAGATGATTTTGGTCAAGTGACTTTAATCTCTCTGAGCCCCAGTTTTTACCATGCACAGAATGTCAAAATGTATTTAAAGAATCTAACCATAATACACTTACTAAATAGCAGTCATGATTGTTTTCATTCTACCATCAGAGAGGACCACATTCAATCTTGCATTAGAATTGTTGGAGTGGTTGCTCTGGCCTAATCTGGAAGCTTTCTGATGGTCTGTAAAGTTTCTCATTCATCTCTGTATCATTTACAAGCAGTGCAGGCAACCAGTATGCCCTCGCTAAATTGTGCTAAATAAATAAATAAATGAATAATACATAAAGAACCAGTGCGTCTGAGTGCTTACTATACATCAGGCATGGTGCTAAGCACTTCACACATGCACTTAAGCCTCATGACAACCTGGTGGGTACTAATTTTCTACATTATACAGATGAGAAATCTCAGGCTTTGAGAGGTAAAGTCATGTGCCCGAGTCCACACTAAGCAAAGCTAAATTATCTCCCATTCCCCAGTTTAAAATGTGGTCTGAAGGTGCGGCTGCTGGTACCATTCACCAGTGGGAGGGAAGCACCTGTGTGGCAGAGGCCAACCAGAGCTGGGTGCCCTAAGCCTTGTGTTGAACACCCAGAGATGGCTTCGCAGAGAAACCCAAAGAGAATTCCTAGGGACAGAGTTGGAGGAATGGAAAACTCTAGATTTGAGTATATAATGGGAAAATTCTGTTACATAACTGGCAGCCTGACAATTACATGCTTTTCCTTCCCACAGTTATTGTTTACAGGGTAAGCTTTAAGTCAAAGTTGGTTTCTGATGCCTTCACACTGAACACCTTTATTAGGAACAGTGCATTTGATTTCCAAACACTACAGTTATTCCCAGCTTGGACCACTCTAGCACCTACAATAATGCTCCCCCCTGAGTGAGGATGCAGCCTCTCCCTTAATGGGCCATTCACTGACTGCCTGTGACACAGTCCCATCTTTGAGCATCTGTACTTATTATACTGTACTCTCTGCCCAGGTCCCCCTTCTCCCACTTCACTCTCTCCTGACCTATTCCTCCAGGTGTCCTGCCTATTTTTCCTGAAGAATGTAGCTCAAGTGACATTTCAGGGAAAGCTTCCCTGGGTCTAGCTCATCTCCCTTTAGCACTGCACCTGGCATTTTTCTGCAGAATGCTGTCACAGCCAGTCATTTATCTGTCTGTGCCACTGGACTGTAAACCCCAAGAGAGCAGGCAGAGTGACTGCTTGACTCACCATTACAGCCTAGACCCTGCTAGTGTCACCATGCCAGGATAAAGCAAGTGCTCAATAAAAATGTACTCATGAACATCAGCTGACACGGCCACAGGACGGTGAGAATCAGAGGGGCTGAGCGACTTAGCCAACATCACATCGCGAGGACCAGAGCTGCACTCATCATCTGTGAGGGCCAGTAGGTAGCCTCATTGCGTTTCTTTGGGACATCTGTAATTTTGGACAGAAATGCCATCATTGCGAACATGTCTGTCTTCTGGGTAATGTCCATATTTTAAACCAAGAGGCTGGCTAGAATTTATAGAGATTCAAATAATCATTCACTCTCCCCAATATACACTCTCCTGAGACAGAACTGCAAAGATGTGTTTATTTTTATTTTTAGAACCTTTTATATATGACAGCTGTGGAGAATTTTTGGTGAAATATTAAAATCCTTTCATGTTTTAAAAATCAGTTAAAGTCATCTGATCTGAGAAAATGCCATTATTAGATATGGCTTAGCTTAAGAACTTCTGTTTTCTTTACTAATTAGTATTTTCTAAATATTGTAGGTATTTGATTTGGAAAGAGGTAACAGCTCATTATGCTAAAATGCCAATTACTAAAAAAAAACCAAAAAACCCACACTTAAGAGTTTTACATTTTATGATGTTGGATTAAAACCAATTTAAAAATTACTATAACGTGACATATAATTTTTTACTGAGCAATTTCAATGCCAGCTGCTAATAAAGCATCTTAGCTGTAAATGATAATTCAGATGCTTTTAGATAAAGTGGTGCATAAATATGGCTGGAAATTGATTTAGCTTCTTACAGAAGCTACTGAAGAATGACATATTTTGTTTAATACACCAGCTAATGTAGTCCTAAAAGCTCAAACAAGTGCCAGTTTTCACTCCTAAATTTGCTGGGGGAGATTAATGAAAACTTTATATTTTGCTGAAATGTTAATAATGGGCAGATGAGATGATAGGATTTTAGTAGAGGTCTTAAACCTATGGAATAACCAGCAAGCCTTGTCAATTTCTTTATATTAATTTTGTCCAAGACTTATATAGCTGGAGCTGGCTCAACACACTAATGCTTCTTGCATTGACCTACTACTCTCTAACAGTGTAAATTCATATCCCATTTGAGGATTTAGGCCCCCCTGTTACTTGGGTAAGTTCTGAGCCTTGTCCCAGATGATAAGGGGTGTGTTTGCTTTTATGATTAGAAGGGCAACAGCACCTGGGGAAGTAGGAAAGAAAGGAACAGCCCTGCACTCATCTCAGTACGTGCTGCTCACCCCCAAGCAGGTCATATACTGAACACGAACAACTTCTGTTCTTGGGGTTATAGAGCTCAGGAGTGTTGCCGCTCGGAGGGGGCATGTCTGTGTGTCCAGATCAGTCAGCCATCTGACCTGCATCTACTGTCCCCGTGTCAGCAGTATGCTAGACTATGGAAGCACACTGGTGAGGATAATGCAGGGTTCCTGATCTTTAGGAGCTTACAAACTTGCTACAGAGCACAAAATAGTACAAGGCAGAGAGAAGTACCCACTAAATGGTGCATATGACAGGCATTTTATATCTAAAGACAAACATGTGAAGCAGAGCATTACACCAAAAACATGTTTTTGGACCAGAAAAGTTTAGACTTTGCATGTATACCTTTACTGTTCGTATCCTTCTAGAAAGGAGTGAACCCAACCATATATCGGCACTATATCATTCTCATATTAAAATTATTACTATATATCAACTTCACATTTAAAAACCCACTTCTGTTCAAGAGAACACATTTTTATCTACTCCAAGTAAAAAGCTGGGAGAACCAGAATGTCTTAAAAAAAAATAAACATATTAAAAAAAAAAAACACTCCCAAACTGTTAATTTAATTGAAACATAACCCTTTGGTATTTCGTTAAATTAGCAATTAAAAAGGTCACAAGCAATTAAATGAAACAAAAGCCACACTGTGTTCATCTACATTAATGCTGAACTGGGTCTCCTCCTGAATGACAAGATAAATTGTAATGGTGCCTTCAAAGACTTCACAATGTATTTTGTCAAAGTCGGGAGTGTTAATGTCTCTATGTGCCATGGATTACCATAATGTATCGTGTCAAAACGCCCAAGCTGCAATAACTCAAAGATGTATTGTGATAGATCAAATTTTGGGGTGGGGCCTAGAAGTGCCTTGAGCACCAGATGGACTGACACCAGGCTCGGAAGAATGACAGAGAGCCCATTTGCAATTTGCAAAGGTCTAAGGAGCAAAATCTACGAGGGGAAGGAGCCTAGCTATCTGGGGAAGGAATCGGGAAGGAGGAAACAGGAATGGTATCTATCTTAATAGCAAAACCAGGCCAGGGCAAGAAGGGACAGAGGGAAGCCAAGAAAAGAGGAAAGTGGAGGCAAGCAAAGTCTAGGGCCTGCGGGGAAGAAAGAGGAGGTGCTGAGAGAGCCAAGGGCTGGGAAATAGCCTTGGAGCTTAAAAACACTGGAAAGAAACCAGAACACAGAGTTCAGAGATGTAGGTTCAAATCCTAACTCTGACATCAAAGGTCAAGAGTAGGTCAAAGAACACTGGAGTCCGTGTTCTTTCTGCTGTGCTTCTCCTTCCCCTCCCACCTCACTGCATTCCTACAAGAGCAGCAAGGAGAGACACCGGGTACGTAGCTGTAAACTACAAATCAGTGGTTCTCAAGTGCAGTCCAGGACCCACGGGAGGGAGTGATCCCCGAGAAGCATTCCACAGGGCCATAAGCTCAATACCATTTTTATAATATTAACAGTAAGATATTATTTGCCTTTTCATGCCTATTATCCTACAAGAGCACAAAGTAATAATAAATGCACAAGTTTATTGATATGGTTCTGATTCCACATTGCAACTACCCTTTAAGAATCAATCATTTGAGTTTTGGTATATTAATGAAAATTAATACCCACTATTGTCTGAAAAGGCTACTGAAACACACTTCCCTTTTCCAACCACATATCTATGTTAGGCCAACTTTTCTTCATATACCACAATTGGAAGAATGTATTATAGCAGACTGAATGCAACAGACATGGAAATCAAGATGTCTTCTCTAAGATACTACAGAAGTTTGCAAAAATATAAAACAGTGCCCACTGGTTCAGGTAATTAGCCAAGAATTTATCTTCCTGATGGAACAAAAATAAATACTCTTCAGAGAAAGAAAATGGAAAACCAAATAAATAAAAAAACAAAATAAAATATAGCTATTTTCATAAAAATCTGTTAACATGTAATGGATTTATTATTACTTTTTAATAAATTCACAGTATTTAAAAGTTTCTCAGTTTTGATTCCTAATAAATAGATATAGCCCAGTATAAAAAAGCTCTTTGGGGTCCTGAATAATTTTTTTTTAATGTTTGTTTTTGAGAGAGAGACAGAGTGTGAGTAGGGAGGGGCAGAGAGAGATGAAGACACAGAAATCCCAAGCAGACTCCATTGTCAGCACAGAGCCCAATGTGGGGGTTGTACTCACGGACTGTGAGATCAAGATCTGAGCCAAAGTCAGACGCTTAACCAACTGAGCCTCCCAGGACCCCCCCTCAATAATTTTTAAGAGTGTAAAGGGGTCTAAGACGAAGTAGCTTGAGAGCCACTGCCTTTATTGGTTCTTATGCCATGTTTTCATTGTCCCTGGATAGCCTTCGGACATTCACGATGAGACATGAAAGCACAGTTACATATCTGACAACAACACAGACAGAAAGTGTGGATACACATTATAAGAGTAACAGGCTTGTTGTCAGGTGATCAGAACAAGGCTAATTATAACTAATGCTGTTTTATCTTTAAAATATGTTTTCAAATACATGAGTTCACTGAAACTGAGAGAAACTCAGAAGTACATACGTGACTTCCTTTCTGACAAATGGGCACTAAACTTTCAATAAATCAAAGTTCAGATCAAGAAGATGTGGTATATTTATACAATGGAATACTACATGGCAATGAGAAAGAATGAAATCTGGCCATTTGTAGCAACATGGATGGAACTTGAGGGTGTTATGCTGAGTGAAATAAGTCAGGCAGAGAAGGACAGACACCATATGTTTGCACGTATAGGAGGATTAGGAGGAACTTAATGGAGGACCATGGGGGAGAAGAAGGGGAAAAATAGTGGGGGAGAGGGAGGGAGGCAAACCATGAGAGACTCTTGATGCTGAGAACAAACTGAGGACTGATGGGTGTGGGGGGAGAGGGGAAGGGAGGAGGAGGGCACTTGTTGGGATGAGCCCTGGGTGTTATATGTAAACCAACCTGACAATAACCTATTTAAAAACAAAACAAAGTTCAGATGAATTCACTGTATGCTACTGGCAGATGTCTTATGTTTATAGATACAAACTACACAGGACTTTACACTTCATTTTATGGTTCAATGAGTCTTAGACCAAGTCAAAAAGCTTGAATCCAGTTTATAAGTTAAAACAACTTCAATCTCTCGTCTCCAAAAAGATCAATGCCAACTCTAGAACTCAACCAGAAGGCGACGATGGCCTTTGTTACATCTTCTCCTTTAAACTGTCTGTAGGGGCGCCTGGGTGGCTCAGTCGGTTAAGCGTCTGACTTCGGCTCAGGTCATGATCTCACGGTTCGTGGTTTCGAGCCCCCGTCCAGCTCTGTGCTGAGAGCTAGCTCTGAGCCTGGAGCCTGTCTTCTGATTCTGTATCTCATTCTCTCTCTGACCCTCTCCTGCGCACAATGTCTCTATCTCTCTCTCAAATAAATAAAACATTAAAAAAAGTTAAACGGTCTGTAGCAAGATGATGCTGTTGACTGATCCCACCAAGTTCACAATAGTCCAGCACCAACCAGAGCTGTGGGACTGTGCTAGTGCTTCAGGAACACAGGAGGATGGCAGGATTCCCAGATGATGGTGACGGGCAACCCACAGAGGGAATAGTATGGGGAAAACATGAAGTCCATAAAGTGTGAGCACTTATATAGGGATCTGCAAATGTTTGCATTTGGCTGGAGCAAAGAGTGTATGAAGGAGAGTAGTGGAAAATAAAATGGTCAGGGGTGGAGAGGATGAGTTCTTCAAAGGCAGAGCTAGTATCCATTGCAGGACCTGGCACACAGTAAAATACTGCTGTATAATAAATAAACCATCTTCTGCCCTCCTCTCTCCTACCCCTCCCCCAACACTGGGCTTGAACTCATGACCCTGAGATCAAGAGTCACATGCTCTACCAACTGAATCATCCAGACACCCCTGCCCTACTCTATCTTGATACATTACTGCTATTCCCGACATAGAACAATCCTTGCACTTCAGCTAAAATGGATCTTGCTCAGGTTATACCATTTGGCAGAATGTCCTTCCCACTCTTTAAAATGTATACACTTCAGTGCACCTGGGTGGCTTAGTTAGTTGGGCATTTGACTCTTGATTTTGGCTCAGGTCGTGGGATCAAGTCCTGTGTCGGGTTTTGCACTGGGCATGGAGCCTGCTTGGGATTTTCTCTCCCTTCCTCCCTCCCACCCCTCTCCTCCTCTCTCCTCCACTCGCCCTCTCTCTAAAAAATAAAATAAAATATGTACACTTCCAGGTATAGTCTAGAATCTTTCCTGATCCCTCTCCTGAAACCCTGTTGTTCTTGTAAGTCTCTTTTGTGATAAATATCTGTACTCTGCTTCTAGACAATGAGTTCCTTTGAGGGCAGGAACATTCTATCCTACAGAGCACAAAGCTGATGCTCAAAAAGTGCTGATGGTGGCATGAATGAAGTTTGATGCAACCACAGGTTAACCATAACAGTATACCTGAGTTTGTACACCATCTCCTGTATTTATCTTGGTTAACAGAACCTAACACACCATTTCTAGTCTTCCATTCGGACCACTCACCAGACTGAGATCCTGCCTCAACAACCACCACAATAGCAGTTAACATTTACTGAGTGTTTACTATACGCCAGATACTATGCTTGGCAATTTATCTTTTTTAAAGGTTAAATTTATTTATTTTGTGAGAGAGAAAGAGTGTGTAGAGGAGGGGAAGAGGAAGGGGAGAATCCCAAGTGGCTCTGCACTGTCAGCACAGAGAAAGACGTGGGGCTTGAACTCACATACCATGAAATCATGACTTGAGCCAAAGTCAGGAGCTTGACCCAGTAAGCCACCCAACCCAGGTGCCCCACAGGCTCGGCCCTTTAAATATGTTATCTCATTTAATTTTCCCAATGCCCTTAAAAGCTGCATATTATTATCCATGTTTTACAGGTGAGAAAAATGAGGCTTAGAATGTCACCCTGCTGATTCATCCATGCAATTAGTATAAGCTGGAGCTAAGAACTGAACCCATGTCTGTCTAATTCTAAAAATGTGCTGTTACCCACCACATAACCCACCACGTAACCCTTTGGGTAAAATGTTCCTTAGATGGGCTGTGAGTGTACAAATCCATGGGCCATAACAGTATCTAAGGAGAACACAATCATGCCTGGCCTTGCCAGAACAAAGAATCAGGGATAAAACCCAATTCTCTTCGCTCTTTCTGTAAGACTCCAAGCTGGTTGCATAAGTGAGTCAAGGAGAAAAACTCTCCCTTTGCTTTCTGCATCCATCACATTTTTTTTTCTAAAGGCCTTTTAAGTCCCTAAAGCCTCATAAGCCCCAAACTTCTCTTCTATTAAACACTTCCCTTTGGCTACTAGTCATTTTTGCTGGTCTCTAAAAAAGAATCAATAAGTGATATACTGTAACACACACATGCACGCAGGCATGCCCTCTGTAGTAATCTCTCCAAAGCCGTTAGGATCACATAGTAGGATATGCCCTTCACTGAATGTTCCATGCAACAATCAGGGTAGGGATCCTTGCTGTCAGGGCCTAATTGATTAAACTCTTGGAGTCAGAGACTTTCCACAGGGAGATTTCAGACCCTCAATAAATCAGGGTAATCTTGTTTTATAAGGTGATCAGAAAGAAACAGTTTCCGGTTTGTAGAATTTCTAAGAGTAGAATATGGAACCTGGGCCTTTGGGCTCTGCTTTCTAGATCCCACGCAGCCCTGTCTAAGCTCCCAGCGCTCTCACCCTTGCTCATTTCATCCCCCTCCACTCATTCATTCCTGAACACGTCAAGCTCCTTCTCAAGGCCTTCATATGAGCAGTCCCTTGCACTGGAACATTCTTCCCTTACTCACTAACTCCTTTTTATTCTTCTGCAGGAAAGCTTTCTCCTCTTCTCATGCTCCAGTCACCTGCTAGCTACTCTGTTATACTCTTTGTAGCAACTATCACAACTGTGGGCTCCATGATGTGCAACTCCTTTCTACCACCTCAGCACAGTGGCTGGCCTGGAGGAGGACGCCATCAACGTTAGGGGGAGGAATAAATGAATGTGTGCTCAGAATGAAACCAACCACCATTTAGAGGACAAAGCATGACCATCCAAGGGTCTGGGCCATTGGTTCATTACAGATTTGCTTGGACGTTAGGTTGATGACAGAATTCCTACAGTTTCCTCTTTCTCCAATGTGTCTTTGTTACTGTTGAAAACATAGGAAAAGAAGCCTGGGGTTTTTGACAATTGACATGACCAAATACCTAACAATCGTAATATTTGATCAACACTGAGGTCCTCTCACTCTTTCTCTCTCTCTGACTCCAGAGTCAGAGACTGAGGTCACACATGCTGGAAGAACCTCACCTCTCATCAGGAAATCACTACAGAAATGTCACCTGATGCATCACCAAACCATTAGTCAGGGGCTGCAGGGTGGACTGCGGGGCCAGGAGCTTACCAAAGGGATAAAAATCCCTGTGCCCTCACTTAGAGCCCATACAGGGTTTGTGGCTCGTCAAACATGTTTCCTTACTGCTCTAATGTACCAGTGTATCGCTTAATGAAAGTTCTTAATTGTAATTCAATTAATTACATACACAGAGTCCCCAATTACATTTTCCAATAAGACATTGGCTGTGGTACAGGTCTAAATGCACTTAACCAATTTCAATATATTAAGACCAATTTCCCTTGAATACTAATTACTACCTAATGATAAAATGAAAAGGGGGGAACTTTCAAGAAAGGGGGAGAGAGAAAAATGCAATTTGTGTGGAATTTCTCAGCCCACATAGTACAATTCAGACATTCATTACTGAAGAAGTAGGTGTGGACAGGGTGCAAGTTTGCTTCTAGTACAGGTCAGCATTTTGTCCTAGGTACCACCTGCCCTTGGTGCTGGCCATTGCCAAAGGGCCTGTGGGAGGTCTAAGAGGGAAAGCAGGAATAACAGGGAAGGAAGAGGCCACCGCACACAGGCAATGGACTAGCTGTGGTGTATGGGCACAGGCGCTCCCCTTTGTCTCAGACACACAGGCAGACAAACAATGGAAATGGTCAACACCTGCACTGTGCATTACACATCACTATGCGCTTTTAGTACACACAGATTCGCTTAATTCTCCCAACAGCCCTAAAGGATGGGGATTACCATCACATTTTACAGATGGGAAAATGAAGTTCACAGAGAAGCACTTGCCCAAGGTCATACCGGGCCTGTGAACATCTTGCTTTTCCCACTACAGCACAATATCAACCAGCCCACAATAACCAGAAAGCAAGAGGTGCGGACATACAGGTATTCTTACACTGGGGATAACGTTTCTGTTTCATTTAAATTCTGTTAGCATGCAGCAAGCAGGGAGCTACTGTCCAGTATCTACATGGAAAAACCTTCACCCGTATGAAAATTCCTTACAGTAAATACTTTCCCCCCAACCAAAGCCAGACACATAGCTGGCTTTCAGCAGTAACTCAACCTAAAATCCCTACCATGAACATCACAGGTCATTTCTATTTGTAGAGTTTATTTGCACAATCACATTTCCTTTTGCATTTAAAGACTGCTGTTGTGGTATAATAAAAGAGGCTTAAAGCCTTGGTATTTAAGTCACATGACAGAAATTGGAGAGATTAGTAATTTGTAGCTGAAGAAAGCAGAGCCTCCAGAAGCCAAATGGAACCACCAGGGAGTCTCCAGGGCTGGCACAGAGCACACACAGGAGGAGGGATCAGCCTGCTATGAATAAGCACCATGAAGAGGAGCTGGAAACACATCATGATTAGCAAACAGTCATTCACTGCCTATGGCTGTTTCCCCGCCTTCCTTCCTTACTCAGTTGTACTGGGCGGGGGGAGGCAGGCCCAGTACCACCATGAAGAAACACAGGCTTAAATACTCACCCAAATCCCTATTGTCTTTAAAAGCTATCACGTGCTTGCCCCCTGGAGCCCTTCTGAGAAGCCTGGAGAGGTCAGGGACTCAGGAGGCTCATCCCATCCAAGGGAATGACCCATACTTGACTGCAGCACCCGGATGGTTCCTGCCCTGGGTGAGGGGTGGTGGTGGTGGTGGTGGTCATAGCCCAGTGTGATCCATCCAGTGGGGTCAGTGATCAGACTGGGTTAAGGAGAAACCCTTCCGGACTCCAAGAAGTGGTCTGGGGAGGCTTTCTAGGCAGAGCTGCCTCCTCTTCCAGTCTTCAAAGGCAAACCAACAAAACTGAGAGAGGCCTCCCACAGACGAAGACCCAGAGACACTCTCCTAACACAGTCCACTTATCTAAGTGACTGTCCCCCTTGAGTTGAGGCCTTCTTCAGGATAGCCTTAAACTAAGGAAATTAAGGATTTCAGTAAGGCACTGAAATAATAGAAGGTCTCCTTTACAGATCAAAGGGGGATGAACTGGCATTTAGAGAACAATTGAAACCTCTTTGTATGGCGACTTCTACTTAGGAAATAAAATAATCAGATTCAACTGCTGCGCTGGACTTACTGGACAGAAGGCACAGTTTTCCAGCCTCCCACCCCCTCCATCATTATTCATGTGATCATGAGCAAATCATCCCTTAAAGCCTCGGTTTCTTCTATAAAATAAGGAGGATGAGCACAGTGACGTACAAGGTTATTATGGCAGCACTTGTATCTCATTTAATCCTCGAAAAACCCTTATAAAACAGACTCAACCACCTCCATTTACATAGGAAACTGAGGCTCGGAGAGGGAACATGAGTTGTGCAATGTCAGAGGCTGCGAAGGCACAGTGCTTTCAAAGCTCTATGCTGAACTACCGGAAGACTACTGAGTGATCAAACATTAAGGACAGTGTCTGACGTTTTGGTGGTACTCCATAAAGCCTATTTTAGCCCTGACGGTGGAAAACTTCCAAGTTTCTCTCTTAAAGTGCAGAGAATAAGTAGGTTCACGTTGCGTCTTTCTTCTAAGGACCTGGATGGGCTAACTACGTACGATCAGTGGGTAAGTGAAAAGGTCACTGGCAACATTTGGCACAAAAGGAAACTGAGGCTTAGTTTGGTGCCAGGATTTATATAGAGGCTTGGACAAGAATGGAAGTCTTCTAACGTTACATCCTCTCCAAAATGTACTCCTGCCTCCTTCTGGTCTGATTCCAGCTTCTGGCAGACAGTTGGCTGAAGGATGTAGTAGATTATCAGACAAGAATCCAAACTGGAAAGCTCAAGGACTTTGGCTTGTCATTTTCTTATTTAAGCCAAGATCCAAGCACAAATGTTAGCTCTCAGTCCCCAGGCAGAAACTCTTGTCATATCAGCTTCATTAGCAAGCTTCTCTCCCAGAGTGTGTAAGACCATTGTCATCACAATTCTTGGGATTGAAAATTTAGGTTATTCTATCAACATTATCAGGGTGGGCTTTGGAATCAAAGAGCTGAGTGAGAATTTTGGGTCTGTCATTCGTTGGCTAGCTAACTTTGGGTAAGTCACAACCTCTCTCCATAATTAGAATAGTATCTTGTAGGGCGGTTATGAAAATTACAAGAGCATTTGTAGGGGCACCTGGGTGGCTCAGCTGGTTAAGTGTCCAACTCTTGATTCCGGCTTAGGTCATGATCTCACAGTTCGTGTGATCAAGCCCTGCTTGGGATTCTGTCCTTCCCTGCTCGCACATGTGTGTTTGCTTGCACACCTTTTCTCTCAAGGTAAGTAAACTTTAAAAAAAAGAGAGAGAAAAAGAGAGCATTTGCAAAATGTCTAGCACAATGGCTTACGATAGAAGGCCTAAACAAATCATTAGAAAAACATCCTTTGATGTGGTTGATATAAAAGTATGCCCATCCCACTTGGAAGAAAAACCGAAAGGCTTATATCCACCTTCATGGTGGTGTGCTCAATCAAATGGTTTTACTTATAATATACACATCTCTTCTGGAACACCAAAGCATATTTGCTGGAAAGTACCCTGCCTCGAAGTTCTCTCATCTTATGACACAGATTACAGACTTGCCTGCCCTCCACTCCCCTTCCTCACTCCATTCTGTATCACTTCCTTCTCCCATCACACACCTCCTCGTGGACCCCGACAGGTCTATGATTCCAGATCTCCACATCTGTGGCCCATCTGCTCTGTCAGCCACAGAATGCTGCTTTCATTATTTATTAATTATAGTTAACATTTATTGAGTGTTTATTATGTGCCAGGCCCCATTCTAAAAGCTTTATGATTATTAAAACTCACTGAATTCTATCAACCTTATGAGGGCAGATAAAGTACTCAAGAAAGGTTAGGTAACTTGTTCAAGGTCACACAGCCAGCAAGTGGCAGGGCCAGAATATAAACTGCCTTTACTTAATCTAGTTTAACAGCATAGTCCCTTAAAACTGCCTCATAGATGTTCACAATTTAGTTCATTTCCATAATGGCTTTATGGGGGTGCCTGGGTGGTTCAGTCAGTTAAGCATATGACTCTTGATTCTGGCTCAGGTCATGATCTCACAGTTCACGGGATCAAGCCCTGCACTGGGCTTAACACTGACAATGCGGAGCCTGCTCGGGATTCTCTCCCAATCTCTCTGCCCATCGCCTAATCACACGTGGTCTCTCTCTCAAAATAAATAAACACTTAAAAAATGCTTTATGGGCAGCAAGCCTGTCCTGATAAACATACCAACTGAAAGAAAAAAATTCTATTTTTGAAATATTTTTGTCTCAGCCCAACTTTTTCTTCCCCCCAACTTTTTAATATATAGCTATTAAACTATTCTTAATACTGGGAGAACAATATTTGTTTCCTCATTGCAATTTCTATTTATAATAAAACAAATATTGAGGTGCCTGGGTGGCTCAGTCGGTTGAGCATCTGACTCTTGATCTCTGCATAGGTCTTGATCTCAGGGTTGTGAGTTCAAGTTCTGCACTGGACCACCCAGTATGGAGCCTACTTAAAATAAATAAAATTAAAAAATATTTTTAAAAATCCTTCTCTAGAAAAGGAGTAAACTGCTTTAAAATTTTACTTCCATTTTACAAAGATTAGTTATAATATTCCACTGATTTCAAATCACTGACTGCCTGTGCCTTTTATAAGTGCTGGGAAAGGCTTCTTTCATGAACACAGTGACTTTGACTCAGAGCGAGACAATTGGAATTTCTTGCAAATCCTTTAAGATGCTGAGGCTCACAGATGTCACACAAGTTATTTAAGACTGTGCTCATGCTTAGAAGTAGAGTGAGAATAAGAGCCCAGATTTCAAAGCTTTATCTACCAATCCTCACAGTGCCTCTCTCCTAGAATGAAGATTGGGCCTCATCTTCAAAACAAAACAAAACAAAACAAAACAAAACAAAACAAAGCAAAACAAAACAGATTTGAAATCATGTATACTATGAAATACTGTGGCATAGTTAAAAAAGAGGTGAAAGATTTAAAAAAAGACAAAAAACAGAAAGAGGTGAATTTATATGTGGAACAACACGTGGATTAACATGAAATAATCTCTACAGCGTATTGTTAAAATGAAAAAACATTAATGGTAAGTTTGCTATCATTTGTTTCTAAAAAGGGGAAGTACAAATGTACGTGTACGTTGCACACATGTGAGCATGTATATGTGTGTAAGTATGTACATCCATAATCAGAACATGCTTGCACATATACAGACGATGTCTGGAAAGACACCAAAGAAACTGGAAACGACTGTGGTCTCTGGAAGGAGAATTAGGGGAGAGAAGAGAGGCCAAGTTTTCACTAGAGACACTCTGTGATCTGAGGAATTTTTTTTTACGTGAAGAAGTATTACACATCCAACAAATTCAGGAAGATGCTAACAAATGACATCTCCTCTTAATCATTTAACAAGGAGTCAACATTCAGAAACAGAATCTACTACAGACTTCCTATCTGTGAATCAGTTTCCCCAGTTTGTTTTGGACTAGATTGTTTAAAGAATGAAAGAAAATGACAGCGAGGTAGGGATTACCCACTTACATCGAGTTAAAAAAAATTAGTTAAGCAAGTTACAAAGACGCGTGCTATTATAATTCTCCCTTTGGTGTGCCATCATGTGGCACTGCACATGGTTGGAGATTTCAAGCGTCACAAGGACTATTAAACTAAGAACTACTCTCATTATGTAACTTTTATCTACATCAATCTGACCTTATTGCTTTTCTTCTTAGAAAGTCATGGATGCTCATGATGAAAACTCCAGAAAGTATAATAAGTATAAAGAGGAACAAAAATGAATTACACAGAATCTTGCCAACTAGAGACCACTATTCATATTTTTGACACTTTCTTTTCTTTTTGTTTTGTTTTTACATAGTTGATATTAGTCCACTGTGCTTATTTTGTATCCTTGACATTTTTTCCTCCTTAATATTACATTAAAGTTATTTCTCCTGTTATGAAAACTCTTCATAAACACAACTTACAACAGTTGAATAATATTCCACATCTCCTGAAGTGACTTCCTTTTTAAAAAAATTTTTTTAAATGTTTGTTTATTTTTGAGAGAGACAGACAGAGGGTGAGTGGGGGAGAGCTGTCAGCACAGAGCCGACACGAGGCTTGAATCCACAAACCATGAGACCATGACCTGAGCTGAAGTTGGATGCTCAAATGACTAAGCCACCCAGGCACCCTGATGATTGTTCTTTTAATCTGCTATTGTGGCAAATTATCCTGACTGCGTTTTTCTAATGTTAAACTAATCTTGAACTCTTTGAATAAACCCAACTTGGGAATGCTGTATTATTCCCTTAATATAATACTGAATTCAGCTTACTATTTTGTTTAGGATATCTGCATCTATTTAATTCTGTGCTGTATGGTCTTTATTAGGGTTTGGTAATAAGACTGAGACAGTTTTTTAAAATGAATCAGAGAGCGTCACTTCTTTTCTTTGGAATGGGTGATGTAAGATTGGAGTTATTTCTTCCTGAAGTGTTTGGCAGAACCGGCTAGCGAAATCATCTAGACTTGAGTTTTCTTTATGGAAAGGTTTTTAATCGTGAACTCCATTTTCAAAATAGTTATGGGAATATTCAAATTTTCTGTTTCTTCTGTCAATTTTGGTAAGCTGTCTTTTTTTTTTAGGGATGTGTCCTTTTCATCTACATTTTCACAATTTTTGGTATGGAGGTTTTTCAAAATAATTTATTATTTAATAGCTGCAGGGTCTGTAGTTTTTAAACAGATAATAAAAGTATACCTCTTTTTTATTTTTATTACTATTTGTTTCTGTTATTTCTCTTGTCTTTGATCCATTTTACCAGAGGTTTAGTAATTTATTAGTGTTTTCTAAGAACTTTGGTTTTGATGTCCCTAAATATTCTATTTCATTAATTTCTGCTCTTTATTGCTTCTTTCCTTTTATTCTCTTTATGTTTCTTTATTTGGTTTCTTTTCTAATTTCTTGAGCTAAATGCTTAGCTTATTACTTTTTGGCCTTTCTTCTTTTGTAACATATGAATTTGAAGGTTGTAAAATTTTCTTTAAATATTGTAGTCCTCAAATTCAGATGATGTCAGGACAAAAATGTTCCTAGGTATTGATCTCCTTTCTTTTGGTTCAATCTTCTTCCAGATATAGAACATTATTTTATTTCTTGTGCTTTCTGATGACTTCAGGGTGATGATTTATGTACTTTAATCAGCTTAAAAAAATCAGCTTTTTAAGTTACCTTCAGTGGGAGAATTTGTTCAAATTACTTAGTCTGCCTTTACCAAAAGGTGATGCCCTGCACAATTTTCGAATATAGAGATATACCTTAATTTACCTGACTACTCTTCTAGTGTTAGACATCATAGATGTCTAACAACTATCATTACACATAAATATTTTTTGCATTTTAGATTTTTTCTCCTTAAGATAGATTTCCCAAAGCAGAAATGCCAGGGAAGGGCACTTGGGTAGCTCAGTTGGTTGAGCATCCGACTTCAATTCATGAGTTTGGGCCCCGTGTTAGGCTCTGTGCTCACAGCTCAGAGCCAAGAGCCTGCTTTAGATTCTGTGTCTCTCTCTCTCTTTCTGCCCCTCCCCTGCTTATGCTCTCAAAAATAAATAAACCTCAAAAAATTAAAAAGGCAAAAAAAAAAAAAGAAAGAAATGCTGGGGAAAACATTTTTAGGTCTCTTGATACTTTCAGTTATATTAACTTACCCTAGTCACTGGTATTTGAATATGCCTATTTCTCCCCAGCAATAAGGACTCTTTCTGAAATACATGGCTTATTTAATTGATGAAAAGAGTTATATTGTTGCTTTAAAATGTTTCCATCTTAGATTACTGATAGGGATAAAGATTTTTTGTTAAATTTACTTGAATTTTTGGAGCAACTGGGGATCTAATTTTTATTTCTTTGTATATTTATGTAAGATATGTATAACTGGCTGCAGACCGTAGGGATACCAACCTTCTACCTTTGAGAATTTGTTGCTAAGTGCAAGATCACGTTTCACCACTCTGTGCATGCCTCTGCCATGGCCCCTGGTCAATGAGTAGCAGGCTGGTCTTGCTTAGAGGGCTGGTGACATGACTAAAAACTGACATTCATTCATTCATTCATTCATTCATTCATTCTTTCTTTCTTTCTTTACTAAGTTCCTACAGTATTGGCCTATAGTGGATGATGAACAAATACTTGCTGAAATACTGAGGAACAACCTGGTATGAGTCAAGGACGTGCTCACAGACTTGCCAATCTAGTGGGGGAAGACAATCAATCATGGAGAAAAATATATAAACAGAAATATATATATGATGAAGCAAAAGTAGTATGTTCTGCAACAGAACCTAACAGGGTACCCAAATGAGGAACGGACTCGGTTTAGGTGATGGGGGACAGGGAGATCACAGGTGGCCTTTTTGAAGATGCGACACTTGAACGGAGACATAGGGTGACAAACAGTTAACTGGAGTGGGGGAAAATGTGTTCCTGACAGAAGAAACAGGCTCTGTAAATGCCCCAAAGCAGGAATGACCGTGGAGAACTGGCTGCCATAATCTCAGTTTTCATGTCACCTGTCCCTTAAGTCACTGGGAGTATAGAGGAGGTGATGCCAAAGATTCACAACTTGGAAACTAGAGAAAAAAAAATGAAAGAAATTAACTGAAGTTTTAAAAGGGTTTACAGCACAGTTCTGGGGACCACTACATTGCCTCCTGGTAAGAAGTACGCAAACAGAATTCTCTAAAACTGGAAGTCTGAACAGTGATACCGACAGGGCCCAGTTGTTTTATATATAAAATAGTCTTTCCTCAGAAAAGGCCTCATATTTATTTCTAAATAAAGCAGTTTCCAGGGCTGCTCCTAACTTAGGAAGATATAGTTTAACAGAAAAATATTAATCACAGAATGCTAAACAGGATGCAGACTTTTTACCCAAATGCATAAAATCAATCATTTCACTTTGGGACACACTTTTGGCACGGAGGCTGAGATGCACCTTGGAAAACAAAGTCATTTCAAAGCTGCCGAGGGAAGCCAGGCCAGTGAGTGTTCCCAGACACGGGGCTCCTAAGCATGTTTGCAATGGACAAAGCGGGCATGGAGCGAGGAGGCCAACATACTGTTCTCGCGGACCAGGCAGAACTCCCATGCGCTCTGGCTCTCCAAAGTGCTCTCCAGGTCCACGGCGACATTAGGCTCACTCTGCTTCTCCAGGCGGTACTGAGGGCCTGGAAGATCAAAGGGGCAGGAGGAGGGGAGGAAGTCTGAAACAGTGAAGTTAACATTGAAAAAAAAATACCACATACTGGCAAAAAGCTGAAAAGCATTAGGAAAATGCTGAAGTCTGTCTGAGGGCTTAGCTATCCAAGAAGGAAGAGTTTGGGGTTTTTTCCCCATAAGGTTTCACACACTTGTCTGTTCTATTATCAGCTCTGTTTTTGCTCAGCTCCCCCAATAGAGGTAAGAGGTGGATGGCTTTTGAGTCAGACCGACCTGGAATCACAACAGGGTTACCTGGTTTCTCAGGAGGCAGGTAACCTACGCTGGTGGAGCTTCTGTTTCCTAATACATAACGGGGGAATGCTTATACCTGAAAGATTATTGTGAGGATTACAGATGATGCAGGAAGAATACTTAGTAATGCACCTGCCTCATAGGAAGCACTCCTACAGAAGTACTTATTAATAATCATTATATAATAATGCATAATCAGTTGTAAGCAGGGATATAGTATGTGTAGAATTCTAACATGATGACAGCCCAAAAATTCAAAAAAATTTAAAAAGCAGGTGAGGTTAAAAAAAAAATCTCTGATTTCAGGGTTACAGTGATACAAAGACAGTAGCTGCTGATTCATGTTTTTGTTGAAACATTCATGAAAATACAAAGACACAGGTTCAATAATACGGGAAACCAGGAATACTAGCCAGCCTATGTCACATAGGGGGCTCTGGCAGATCCTAATAAAAACACTGTGACATTTTATACATTTATTCATGTATTTCTTTGTCAAGCCAAATGACAATCTTGTTCTCAGATAAACCTAACGGGTCCAATGATCAGATTCAAAAGACTACTCCTGTTGTTAATGGTTATTGAAAAGATTAGAGCTGTAAGAAACGGTCTTATTATTTTGACTCTGAAAGGCATGTTTGGTCAGACAGAGGAGAGGTGTGGGAGATCTGAGGAGAGCATCAGAGGCCTTCCAGGGCTCCCGGGCAGAACACGTATTTTTAGATATGTTCTTCAGCTGTTGTCAACTTGTTGTTATTCACATCCAGTGCCTCTCCCTCAGCAGTCAGGGCATTTCACTCACCTCCTCCACGTCATTTTCCTCCCCAGTGTTCTGTGTTCATCGAGAGCACTGTAGTTTCATGGTACAAGTCCCTCTTTTCTCTAATTGGTATTTCATTAGCAATTCTCAGAATGATTACACACCTTCAGTCTTTTTTACACTACACATAGCTCTTAAACTTTTACTAAGTAAATAATGCTCACAACGTTTATACAACCGTTTATGCAAATGCATGTTCAGAAGCCTGCATGATTCCTACAAAGTCTAAGATGCTATATTCAGGTCAAGAGGGTACTGCTTTTCAACATTATACACCAGTCAGATTTTCATTTAAAAAAGATTTAGCAAATAAAGGTATGGAAATACAGGTAATTCCTAGTCTCCAGTATCTGTCACCTGCCAGTGACATTTGTCAAGTACCAGGCATGTTTCTTGCTGATTCCTGATGCCTCCACAGTCACTGGTGGAAGTGATCACAGGAAAATCGTGCCCAGCTGAACTTTCAGAAAACTTAGTTGGTGAGAAGATTCCTACCCACCCTCTCCTCTCCCCTCCTGAACATCTACCTTTCGTAGCTGTGGGCCTCTTCAGCCCATTAGAGGGGAAGGAGTCACTGATGAACCTAGGCAGCTGCTTTCTAAGGCACTGGCCTGTTACACCATCTTGGGCTGCCCCATCTCCAGTACCTCCCAGCAACACATCCACCTCTATGAATTTACAGTGAAATCAGGTACAAAGTCAAGCTATAACAATTCATTTTTTTATGACAGCCCAAATTTGGGAACACCCTAGACGTAACAACACGGGATGATTAAACCAAATACTGTGAAATACCGTAAAGGTATTAAAAGTGATATTACAAAAATACTTAATTTTATAAAACATGTTTATAACATGCTATTTTACAAAAACGGCAAATTAGAACACAATGTATGCTGGATGGCTGCAATTGTGAAAAAATATATGTAAAGTCACAAGGGGCAAAAAGACTGCAAAGTTATTTCCAAAATGTGAATAGTGCTGGGGCACCTGGGTGGCTCAGTCAGTTATTGGCTCAGGTCATGATCTCGAGGTTCGAGGTCTATGCTGACAGCTTGGAGCCTGCTTCAGATTGGATATATCCCTCTCTCTCTCTGCCCCTCCCCCCTCATGCTCTATCTCTGTCTCTCTCAAAAATAAACAAACATTAAAAAATGTGAATAGTAAAAAAACTAGAAAAGAGAAAATTTAAAAAAATGTGAATAGTGCTTGTACTGGATAGTGGGATGATGAATTTTTATTTTTCCTTAGTGTTTTTCTGTATTTGTCTTATTTCCTATGATAAATAAAGGCTACTTTTATAATTTAACATACATCACATATACTTTCAAGTCTTCTGATTTCTTACTACACCATTTTTCTGATGATGCCATAATCACCACACATATGGCATTTCACACATGATAATTTAATCAAACCAGACATTTGTCCATTTACATAGACTGCTATTTTTTTCCTAAGTAACCCTGTAACTGAGGCTTGCTTAGTCTGACTCTGAGCGCAGTATACAGGGGATTGGGCTTTTGGAGCTGTCTGCTGACAGGTGGACTGTAAACGAGCCACCCCCTTCCTGATCGCTGGAAGCCCAGGCCTGGCTCCATCAGGGTTATTTCAGGCTGGTCTCCTTTGCACTCTTTTCCCTTCAGTCTCTGCAGCTGTCTGGGAAACATGATGAGGGAATCCAGGGGGTGAGCAGGGGGAACTAGGAAAGGTTCCTTGTCCCTAAACACGAGCCCCGGCACCACTCCCAAAGTCATAACTGCCGTCATTCAACATGTACTCTCTTGTTTCTTAGGTCTTGCAGATGTTTCTATTAAAATAGTTTGTTTTGTGAAAGTAGCTTTAGGACTTTCTCCTTGAACCTTAATATGATGATGGTTCTCACTTACTGAATGGCCATTACATGCCAAGCACTCTACACATGTTACCTTAGTGTATGCTCACAGCAACTCTAAGAGGCAAATATTATTATCCCCATTTGACAGACTGGGACCCCGAAGGTTGGCAAGGTGAAGTAACTTGCCCAAGATCACAAAGGTAGGAAGTACGACAGGGGAAATAAAACCCAAGGGTCTTAAACTCTAAAGCTTGTGGGTTTTGAACCTTTCTTCCTCTAGCAAACTATAAATTACTGGCTAACTATAAAGAGGCCATAGTTTATACCGTAAGTATAGATTTTTGTAGATTTGTAGTTTCATTTGGGTTCTGAATCACTTAACTTGTGGTTTTCTATAAATTCAAAATGAAAATGATCTGAAATAATTTATTTTAATGAAATCCATACATACTAAATATCCTGTCCAGTGGCTGTGTCCTGGGTTCTTATGAAGGCAGGATCATTTTATTTTTTCCATCCATCCAGGAAGACTCTCTCCCTCTATCTTTCCTTAAGAATATACCTATGTGTACCCAGTTTTGTCATTAACTGAAATTCTGAGTATCATCTTCTGCCCTGGGTACGCCCTCTGCTCTTCCATAAAAGCTAAAGACCAACCTGGAAACGCATTTATGAACTTAGCAAGACTGATGGGTCTTGACTTTAGGGAAGACAGGGCGGTTAAGCTCTAGAGGAGACTTGAGATCAAAACCCAAATGGAAAACTGCCTCTTACAAATATCAACTTCTCTCCTAATTCTTGCCCAAACAGTGGAGAAGACCTCTCACATGGAAAGACTGTCATATACATTTTCCCCTGAAAAGGCCAGACTGATAACTTCAAGCGTACATGTAACAAGAGGCAGGGTATGTCTGAGAAGCAACATAAGCTGCTGGTTAAGGGCATGGACTTGGGGTCAAATTGTCTTGGTCTAGTCCTGGCTGAGCAGCTTAGCTGTAGGACTCTGGGGCAATTCAACCTCTCCCAGTTTCTTCATCTGTAGAATGGGAAGATAATAATACCTCCTGGGCCTATCTGAGGATTTAATGAGTTAATAGTTGTAAAGCAGAGCAGGGTCTGATACTATTTAGTGTCAATTGTCATCTACATCCTCATCACAGGACTATCACAAAACTAAGAGACCATAACATAAACAGGGCCTACTATGTGCCAGGTACTCTACCAGGCCTTTTATAAAGATCATCTGATTTGTCACCCTAGGATGTAAAGAATATGAACTCTGTTTTACAGGGGAAAAAACTGGGGCTTACAAGGGCTGAATAACTGGCTCGAGGATCCAAAGGAAGTGGTGGGATTAGGATTCGTAGCCAGGGCTGCCCTAGCCTGCAATCGGCAGTATGTGCGAACCACATCACCTCCCTCATAACAAGTTCTTAATAAAAGTCTGGTGATGGTAGTCAAGATTATGACAACCCAGACCTGCTAGATCTATCAACTTATAGTTTCTATCAAATGCTTAATTTTCAGGCAGCTGACGTAGGAAAAAAGAAAAAACAGCAGCCAAAACCATTTTAAAAAGACAAGCTGTGAGGTCAGTTTCTAATAATATATTTTTGCTAAGGAAATGATTTTATAAAATATAAAAGTCTCTTTCACACTGAATAGGACATAGCTCTCCAGGCAACATCCACCTTTTGAAAGAGGCTTTAAAATGTCATAGCTGCACATGAAGCCACATGCCCTCTACCTCACAGTGGATGTGGACATAAAAGGAAGATTCCGCAAAGCAGTCACTATGCAGTGACAAGGAATGCTCGGGCATTCCAATGATGTATTTATTTTATTAAAAAATTTTTTTTCACATTCATTTTTGAGAGACAGAGAGAGACAGAGCATGAGTGGGTGAGGGGCAGAGAGACAGAGGGGGACACAGAATCTGAAGGAGGCTCCAGGTTCCAAGCTGTCAGCACAGAGCCCGATGCAGAGCTCGAACTCACGGGCTGCGAGATCATGACCTGAGCTGAAGTCGGACGCTTAATTGACTGAGCCACCCAGGCGCCCCTCCAAAGATGTATTTATTGCAGTAACACCATGTCACCGGATAGTCTAGGAACAAAATACCGCTCTGGGCACTTTGAGAGGTTCCAAGTTATAATACCCAGGCAGGATTTTTATGGGATTTTGTAAACCTGAGGCAAACATCTCAGCACATAAGTTTCCAAGAAAATTACAGTATCTGTTGGATGGTGGATACACACATGGTCAGTCCAGCTTCCTCTATCCCTTCAATCGTTGGCTGAAACATAAAAGGTTTTAGCATACAATTCCTCAATAGCTGAGAGCCAGCTGAGAACTGAAATGCAATGGGAAGCAAGTGCAGAAGCCCCAGGAAAGAGACCATCGTCTCAAGCATTCTGCATCTTATTTCTAAAGATGTTGCAGAGAAACTTCCTTCAGACCTTTCAGGAAAAGCTGCACTTTCTTGGAGCAACTGGCTTGCTTTTTTGTATCTTTAACATGAATCATGTATGTTTAACATGAATCTTGTAACTAACTGATAGCTTCCCTTTCTCCTTTGCCTGTTAGGAAGCTCGGCGTTAAACATGTGACCCAAGTGTGCTGACTGGGCACTCATTTCTGGGACAATTAACCCTCTGGATTTTTATTTTCCTTTTCCTTTTATGTAGTTGTTCAATACATGTATCTTTATCCTACTATAAGGATGTATATAATCCGAATGCTCTTTGGATTCAAGTGAGAGATAAATGAATGCACCTATGGTTATTACTGCTGAGCATCAGAACAAGTGTGAGGGTCTGAAGAAACCCGTCTGGAGAAAAATGAGGAAGTTGAAGGCAGAATACTTCCATGGATGTGCCCTCATGTCAGTTATTTCCCATTCACCAGCTTAAAGAGCTGCTTTAATCTGAAAGAGCTTCTTGTAGCCAGAAAAGGCTGACATATGAGTCAGTAAGAGGGAACTCTGGGTTCTGAGCAGAAAACTCCAGGTGCCTGGAGTAACACAGCCAGATACGCATCCTGGGGAAGTTACCTGAACTCTATATTTTCTCATCTGTAGAATGAGGACAACAGAATTTCCCTCAGAAGGCTGCTGCGAGGATTAGACGAGACAATCCTGGACTCCTCAGCACAGTGCTCAGTGCTGGCGGCTGTTCTTGCTAGCACAGGCTGGAAAAGAGACCGCTGCGGTGAGGTGAAAGTAGAAGCCCTAGGCCAAGGGTCCCAACAGCCTAACAGCCCCATTAAGGGGAGATACACGGTGGTGGGGAATGCTGGCGTCAAAGCAGATGTTATATTTTTTTCTCATGTGTGTCCAAGTCAGGGATGCAGGGTGGGAGAGGGCACGTATCTGTTTAAATAGCTTGCTTTTAAGCTTCAAGATTAGAAACTTGTTCGGCAGCCAGGATTCCTAAGGTTCCCCAGGCTTAGGTTCTATAAAAATAGTCTACAAATGATGAATAAGGGTCACCAAGGCAAGCATGTCAGCACAGATATCAAAGGACAGGCGATGTTACGACGCAATCCACACGTCCATATAACAGACATATTCTGAGCGTCAACAATGTCCCAGCCACAGAGGTGAATAATTAGTGGTTCTTGCCTTCGAGCTGGCTGGGGGACGTGGCAAGACAGGAGCAGCTATTATCCCAAGAGCCCATCTGTGCTCCTCATCAGCAGAGAAGAGGGAAACCATGAACTTCCTCTTCCCCAAGATGGAAACATCTGAGCAGAGTCTTACAGGAGGACTCAGAGCCAGGTGAACTAGAGGAGACTGCATTTCTACAGATGGAATACCATGTCCAAAAGCAAGGAGGTACTCAGGAGCCCACATGGTCTGAGGGAAACTCAGTGTGGAAGAGGCCCAGGCTTTGTGCTGGGGTATGAGGTATGTAAGCCGGTTGGCATGCTTGGCCCAGACTGTTGGTCAAGGTTTGGATTCTCTGTTATAAGCAACAGATGCTACCAGAGCAGGGAAGTGACATAATCAGCTTTATACTGTGGTAAGATTCTTCTGGCGATACTGGGGGTAACGGGTTGGAGGAGTCTGGTGGCAGGGAGGCCTATTCGAGGCACACTGTGCAAGCCTCACCTGCTCTGTGGCAGGGGCTGGCCGAATCCCGAGCTCCTCACTGAACCAAAGCCACCACTGACAAGCTGATGCTGTCAATATCAGAGCCCAGACCCAACATCAGCTATTCTAAAATATCTGCATTTAGTGTCAGTGCCATCACTTATAACTCTTCCTCCAGGGGAGACTATAATCATCTTCTGCTTGATCTTAATGTAAGCACTGAATTATATTCAAGTGATAGCCACTGTAGCTTATACCCCCTCTGAGGCTTGGATCGGATAATTTGGAATTTAAATAATAAAAAAGGAACAAGCTGACATGACAATAAGGTCACACTTTAGCCTATTCTGAGCCAATACACAATTTGCTCTCAGTGAAACAGCCGAATATAATCAAATTAAATACAATTCCTATTACAAAAGAAGAAAGACCAAGGCTGTTCCAATAAACCAATTCTCCTGCCTAGTTAAACTGCAAAACCTTCAGGAAAGGTTTTGAAAGCATGACCCATCAGTTCTAATTTTTAAAACTTATCCTTTCAGTCAAGACTAGAAAAAGGCCCATTCCAACTTTTATCTTTACTACAAAGTGCTGTTATCTTGGCCTGATGTCAGGAGCTCTATCTCTCTTTCTGCTGACAAGCAGAGACGAGAAAGATAAGATTGGAAACGAATCTCACTTCTCTGAGTAAATAAATAATCAATACTCATCTAAATGTAAATGAGAAGGGAGCCCCCTCTGATAACAGCACTCTTATCAGAGAGCCAATTTTCTTCAGACATTTGGCCTCAACCAAATCACCATCATTCAGCCCCAGCCTAATGGCAAAAAATCGTAACTAAATTGAACCGATCACCAGAGATCAACTAAGTTCGGCCCTGGCCACTTCAGGTTCAAATGTTTGGGAATGCAATTTTGCCCCCATTAACTTTCAATAGCAATGAAGAACAGACTGGTCAAGGGGCCAGTCTGTGCAATAAACAAACCCCAGTAAGGGGGCCGGCCGGCAGATGAGGAGGAGTGGGCTTAAGTGTTTACACAAGGCCATAACTGTGGCAAACTCCTAAACTGTGCAGCGAAGGTTGCTCCTGCGGGGTGGGTAGAGGGTACTCTTTCCTATAGTCACAGGCTTGGCTGAAATTGAGGAGACATTTAATATGCCTGATGATGACGGTTAAAGTTTATTAAAACAGATGTAAATAAAGAAAAAAAGATATTAAAAAGCTACCGTAGTTAAAAATAACCTAATGTTCAAATGATCAATTTCCCCCAAGTAATTTGTATCAGACTTACATCTGACCCAGCAGTGCTGCACTGACCTGATTTTACTGAAATAAGATGCCGTCTACAAGACAAATCACTTTAAAACCACTGCACTGGGGTTTCCATTTCTTTGCTGCAAGACTCAATTCACTGCTGATGAGAGTATTGGGGAAATTATGACCATTATTGATAGGACAGCAAAACCACTTTTACACAGTAGTCTTCAAGTTGACAGAAAGCTTGTACTGGACCATTAATGAAGGTGTCAGCTAGAATCAGAAATTAAAGACAAAGGCTGGAAAGGCCTAATTTTTAGAGCATGTTAAGGACACCAGACAACCAGAAAAAGCAGACCTTCATTCTCTGAAGCATCACAGGGCCTGAACAAGGACCAGCCGAGAAGCAGGCTGCTCTGCCTGCAACTAGGAAAGGAAATGCCTCTCTTTTTGCCTAGTTGTGGAGTTCTTAGAGCGTAGTTTCTCAATACTATCTGCTCCAGAATCTTTGTTAGCCAAAGGAGGCCATGGACTGTGTAAAACAGACTACTTTTGAGGAGTTTTGACTAGTTTTACCATCTCTGCTCCTGCTGAGTATTTAATCCTAGCAGGTGGACATGCGATGGTTAGACAATGGTTTTGGAGTCAGAAAGGCCATCATTAAAATACTGGCCTTTTTAAGCCATGTGACACTGGGCATATTAGCTGACCTAAACCTTTGTGGAGTAACTGCGAAGACTATGTAACACAGTGCCTACGACGTAATCAGCACTCAATAAATGTTGGTGGTTGTACTGCTGTGCAAATTTAACAAAATTATCAATTTGCCCTTTTTTAATACAACAGTGCGCGACACTGAGGACTCCTGGCCCTTAACAAAGCACTTTACACGCATTAGCCCTCTGAATCATAAAGCTCTATGAGGGAGGCCCCATTATCATCCTCATTTTACAAGGAGGAAAAAACATGTGGACTGGTTAAGCCAGGCGCCCACGGTGTGACTAGGACAAGAATCCGGAGCCCATGCTCTTAACCATACTACCACGCTGTATTCCAGAAAGAGCATACTAGAATCTTCTTGATTTGGGGATTGAAAAAAAGAACTGTAAGGTCGTGATGATTTATTGACTCAGAAAGGAGTAAAGCTGTTGGGGGGTGGGGGGGAGGTAGAACTAGGTGGGAAGAGAGAGAGTAGCTGGGTCTTAAGGGGGTCAAAACTGGGGGCTCCCCCCAGCCCACACAGTAGGCATATATCCGACGAGCACTTAAGAGTGAACACCAGCTGCTTGCCCTGAATTTTTCGGGGTGGAGGGGACCTTTTTCTAAGTTAAATGATTTACAGAGTTACTGCCTCAATCCACAGTTCTGAAAGTATGATTTCTTTAGGGTTTAACTAGACCCATTTCTAGTCTTGTTACAACTTTTTTATTGCGATAGAAAACATTTACTGGAAATATGTTACTGCTATTACCAGGTCATAAAATAAAAAGAAAAATAGTTTATGTATTGCCATCATTTCCAATCATCAATCAGAAAGTGCCAAGAGGAGGAAAGGAAAGGGCGTACAGCCGAGATTTCCTTCTTTGTGTAGGAGAAAATGCAGGAGCATCATAATTCTTTAGAACGAATTTCTTCTTGAACACCCAGCCTCACAGATGGGCTCCCGGGAGTAGGGAGGCACACCTTTTGGCATCTCTCCTCCTCTCTGCAGCCCTGCCCGAATCGAGAGCTTTCATTGCAACTTCCTTGGGGCCTTACATCTCCTGGGGTATCGAGCATGCTGGATTAGAAGCATTTCTGCCTATTTGTCATTGTTTGCCCCCCACTCCTACAAATCTTTGAAGATGAGGGTGAAGGGGCTTTTTAATAAAACCAACTCTATTCCCAGAGCTCCAGCACAGCAACAGGCTCTCTGGAGGTGCTCAATAATCTTTGTTCAATAGAATGACTTCAACAAGGTGGCGTTTAAAATTGAACCACCTTGACTCTTGACCCAACAAAGGAATCTATCCTGAGGAGCATTACTCCAAGTACACAATGATGTATGTTCAAAGATGTTCACTGCAGCACTGTTGTAAAATCAAAAATTGCACACAGTCTAAATATTCTCCAGCAGGAAATGATTAAATGAATTACAGTATATCAGTACACTGGGATGTAATGTACCTGAGGAAAAAAATAAACTAAGTTAGTAAGACATGGGAAGATTTCCATGATACATTATTAAATTTAAAAAGATAGATAATGTACAGAGCATGCCCCATATTAATAAAATAAAACTCCAGCTATATATATAAGTGCATCACATGTGTGTGTGAATGCATAGTTGTTGAAAATACACACTCACACACCCACACACAATCTGGAAGGATATTAGCCAAATTGTTCTCACAGTTATTACTCAGTTAACCAGAATCACCTTTGTGTGTAGGATGGGGTAGTGGCAAAGACAAAGGCTTTTGCTTTTTTACTTTATGGATTTCTATCGTGTGTGGATTTTTGACATACATTGGTATCACTTCTGTCATTAAAAATCCAATCTAAAAAAATGAGGTTAAACAATCTTAGAGGTGATTTCAGCTAGATCACCTTGGACTGTGGCCTCTTCTCACCATTTCTGGCTCCGCACACATTAGCGGGGGCTCAGAGGCTGCTGGAGAGACATGTAAGCAGCTGAGGGGCCAGGAATTAAAATGGCACAGAGCCTTTTCAGGGGTTCCCATGGTCCAGAGTCAAGCCACGGGGTGGGGGGCTGGGGCACAGAGCCTTCCAGAGCTGCCCAAAGGGGCTGGGCAGGCAAGGTGAAAAGCACTGGAATACGTGAGGCCAGGCTGTTTACAAAGAGAGGCCATGACTGCAGACCAAGGGATCAGACTGTCCATGTGCTTCTCTGTCACCACAGTCTAGACAACTATGCCTGCCCTGTCTGCCTACTGGATTCTAGATGCGTTGTGGAAAGCAAAGGGTGACTCCCTACTGTCTCTATCTGGCCTGTTCAACCTCCTTCTAGGACAGTCCTGATGCCTCCACTCAGGCTTTGAGACAAGAGGCAGTGTGATAGGAGTCCATCCCTGCAGTGTGGGAGGATAGGAAGGTCTGGATTTGATCCCTGCCCTAAACTCAGTATTGTGTGTGTACGAGTGTCCACAACCCCTGCTGACCCCATTATCAGCCAGAGTGCTTGGGTTCGAATTCCCAGCCCCACCACTTACTGGCTGTGTGACCCTGGGCAAGTTACTTAAACTTTCTATGACTTGCTTTTCCACCTGTAAAAGAGGGATAACAGTATCTCCCTCTTAGAGTCGTTCCAAGGATTCCACAGATCACAAGTCTGGGCTTCTGCTTCTGCTTCCCAGGCTTCACTGGGTGGGGAGTGGGGTATGCTTCTTCAGCAGAGGCAGGGACCTCCAGAGGTCGGCCACACTGATGTCCTCTCCTTCTCCCTCTTACCTCCCACCTAATGACACAGTAATCCAGAAACATCCCCCAAACCATGCCATTTCAACCCCCTGTGCTCTGCTCATCATAGTCCCTCTGTCTGAAGTCATCTTCCTGTTTCTTCACATCTCTGGTGCTCGCTCCCTCCTACTCAACAAGTCCAAACTGCTTAAGTGCCACTGCTTCTGGACTGCTCTGTGTGACACACGCTAAACAGATCCCTGGCTGGGCCTGGCTCTTGCACCAGCTGTATGCAAACTGAGGCTGAGGTATACATTTCAGTATTTCTGCGTTCCTGGGACAGTCACAGCAAAAGGTGGATTTCAGTGTATATTTTGGTGACTAAGTAGGAACTCAGCCTGCTTGCTACCACCTTGACTACCTTCCTCCAAATCAGACTTGAGGTCCATCTCCAACTGACCCATGTGTCCCCATTGCTTCAAGAATCACAATAAAGCCCCAACTCTGGGTTGGGGTTGGTTGGGTTTCCTGGGGATGGATGGGGCTGGTGTAGATCAGTTCTGCTTTGGGCACTGGCTGGAGAATGGAAGACCACCACTGTCAGGGGTCAATCCCACCTCCCCACCAGCTCAGGTCCCTCAGCCAGGCCTCTCTTCTCTCACCACAGCAACCTGTCCTACCAGTGTTCTCTGAGCTACAACACACGGGCCCGGGAATCCACTCAACATCAGAACAAGAAGAGGTAAGGCATGGACAACCCAAAACTTGGCAAAGGCCAGAAGCCATTGGACAGGAGCCTCTTACACACCACCCCAGGCAGGGAGAGTGCTGAAGGGGCAGGGGAATGTCCACAGTCCATATCCTGCTCCTATCCAGCTGGCCTGAATGCACTTCCCTTTGGAGAAAGGAGGCCTGATATTACTTTTAAAAGAGAAACATTTTTTCCCCTCCTTTAAATCCAGATATCACTTGTTAGAGAGGATGGAAACCTTTAACACTGTCCCTTAGCATCCAGTTTTTCAATCTAATCTGTTTCTCTTAACTTGAGTCACTGTGACATTACCAAATTTTACGTACAGTTATCTGCTACTCTGTAAAGAAATACAGATGGTTTTTGTGGAAATAAACAGTCATTTATTTTAAACAATTGTAAAATAGTTTATGGAAACCAGTGGGGTAATGCATTCAAATAAATGCCAAAACTGGTTGATGGGGAGCCAGGGTGCTAAATCACGCTGCTGAGGAATTCAGCTGTGGGGAACAGATAGTAAATCCAGAGTGACAGAATTTCCCGTGATGGCAAAGGTTTCTGACATCCAGTCCAGTACTCAAAAACCACAGCAGTTCAAACCCATTTTCCTTAACACAGCCTTGACAGCCAGCAAAATTAGTGAATTTAGTCACAAACACCTAAGGACAAAAACAAAAGAAACAAACAAAAAGGAGATTTCATTTCTCTGTAGCCTTTTCTGAGCTATATAAAAGTGGGGACTCCAACCGAAGTCAATGGAGAGCAGGCTTAGGGCCAACTGTTTTCAATCATCAGACTCTGTTATGATACAGTGGAATCTGAAAACTTCTATTCATATAGAAGTCTCTGCTTACGGCAGAGACTGGCTTGGGTAAACCACTCCTCTCTGAGCCTCAGTCTCCTCCCCTGAAAGTGGAGATAATAGTTGTATGTTCTTGACAGGCTACTGAGCAGATTCCATGAGGCACCAGGAGTGACAGCTGGGGGTCAGTGACCCTGGTGGAAGGGGTTCTAACGCTGGGTGGGACTAAAGGCTGTAGGGCCTCTTAGGGACATCCACCAACTCTCCGAGGACGTACCACTGACAATAAGTGGCTCAGGCCTGCCTTTGCAGGAATGAAGAGAACTCCAAGCACCTATGTGGTTCTAACTATACAGGATAATCAACTACAAACTTATGAACCTTCTCTACTCAAACTGACTCTTTTCCTTGTAAGTGGGTTTCCAATGATGACACCGCGAGTCTCCCAATAGATTCTCTCAGTTCATCAAACATTTACTGAACCTACGGTGTGCCAACTCTCGGGCTATGCACTACAGATGCAGAGATCATGAAGACTGATTCTGGCCTCTAAGGATTCAGAGCCGTGACCGAGGAGGCACTCCCAAGTCTGGAATACTTCTTACTCAGCCTTCCTCCTTGTTGCTGACATGAAGTCAACTCCCAAGTTCCAGAGACTTTACCTACTTAACACATCTCCCTTACCTTGCTTATCATCCAGCCCTCAGTAATGGTTTCCCAACTCCTGTCCTAGCCTCCAGCCACCCATTCTTCCTCCGACTGTCAGAGTGGGCTCTCTGGAATCCAACTCTTAAGGCTAACACTTCCGTGCTTAAAATCCTTTCACAACTTCCTTACCCTACTCTCCAGGCCTTCTATCCATCCTAATTTCTTGCCCATCTATGTCCTCTATGAGCCAGCTGAGCTGATCTCCTTCCTGTTCAGTACATAGTATCATGGCTCCCTTCACCCGCACTGCCTGCTTGCAGTCTGTCAAAACCACATTCTTCTTTCACAGTCATTCCCTAAGTCTTATCTGGCCTCCGCAACTCTTAGCATATGTTTTTCTCTGACTGACCCCTATGACAACATCAGGCCCTGCCGGAGTCCCAGAGTGGCCCACTTTCTTTCTGCACAACAGGGAAAGCTGCACCACCTAACATTCCTCTCACCTGCAGGCTACGCTCTAAGGCAAGAGGCCTTCTGCAATTTCAGGCCAACCCAAACAAGACTTCTTTCTTTAAATCTGATCTTGACCTTAATGTCTCATTCAGGTAACTGCCCTTGCCCCTGGCCCAGTCCTGCCCAGAACTCGGCCCTGGGTTTAGTACCCTGCTAGGTCCTCAGTGTGCCTCTCAGGGCCTGCTCCTGATGCCATCTACCTGCCTGGATCTCTCTGTAAGTTACACATTTAATGTACCTGAATTCGCCTGTACTTGTTTTGTAAAAATGAGGAAAAAGAGAGAGTGAGGAATGACTAAGAGAACAATTTCAATAGTCTGGAGAATCCCACTTGCCATGACTCTTGGTGATTCAATGAACCGCAAGAAGGTGAATGGGAGGTGGGAGACTTATTCATCGTTGCAACTACAGAGCTTGGTAAATGTCTGATGAATGACTTACTGAATTAATTGGGGGATGTTGGGGTCTGTTTTGTAGCTCCTCTTATAGTGTGAACATCTTCCTGTGCCAAGTTTGACTTTAGCGTTTAAAGGTATATATTTTTAGTTTTCATTGGTTCTCATGCTAGGAAAAAAAGCTCGCTGCCTTGGATTTAATGAGAAAACTTATAGTGTGTTGGCCATTCATAGGCATTTTTAACAATTTTGACAACAGGAGTTTTGCTCACCTGCTGCCTTTGTGACTGGACCCTTTGTATTTCCGTCCCTGGATGCTAGGCATCATCTGTTTCCCTGGTCCTTGCCGCCAGGACCTGCCACCATTCCCTCTCAGTCCCTGCGGCCTCAGGGATCAACTGCCCATCTGCCCTGCTCCCTGCTTTGGGGGATCAGGCCCTTCAGGTATCATCTCCACTTGCTAACTCGGCTCCACTCTGCCCGCCCATCTTCCTTCTAACCACCACTGTACCAGCTAGCACTGCGTTTCAGGACTCAGTAAGCACTTTTCTTATTGCCAGTACCCTGTCCGGCCCCATAACAGCCATTTGGGCTCTTGCCTCAATACTTCCACTGGACTGGTAGGACCTTAATGGCACGGTTTAAATCCCAGCTCCACTAAGCTTTAAGACCTAGGGAAATTACCTAAGTGCTCTGAGCATTGTTTCTTTATCTCTAAACTGGGAACAATGATCATTTCTAAAGCAAGAATTTGTTATATGGATTAAATGAGATAATAACACATGTAAAGCACTTAGTCTGGCACATGGTAAGTGCTCAATAAATGGCAACTATGTAATACGATATTAACACAATTGTATACATTTCACCATGTTCAACTATGAATCTATCAAACCAGTAAGAAACTGAATTATAGATCCTGTTTTATTTTAAATCAGTTGCGACTTATAACCTAAGGTGTTAAAATCCGCTTCCCCTTGTGCTAAACACACAAAACAAAAAGGTAAAAGCAATGGAAAGAAATGGCAGCAGAGGAGGTAGAGGAGCTGTGGCTGCCAGCCATTTTCCTTCCTGGGAGTTTTCCTTCTTGTTACATCTATTATCTGGGAGCTGGGCTGCCCTGCTGGCTTTCCATTTGCCTTGCTAATAACAGTAAATCCAGCAGCTTCCACTGCAGCTCCTGTCTCCTTCAGCTGACTCCGAGGCCAATCAGCATTTCCTCTCTCCTAATGTCAGATGTTCCCTGGGAAGTCCTGCTGAAGAGAAAATTTATGACAAAAGTTTCTCCAGCTTTTAACCCTTCTGCATATCCAGCCCCAGATGCGGTGTGCTCCAGAGGAATGCTAGGTCATTCTTACATGTGCATACCTATGTTCTCACTGATGCTTTGCTGCTCTGACAAGGGGCCTCAGACCCCTGGAAAAGCTCAAATGAGCAGCTGGGCAGACAGATGCACACATTCTGGGCCGTACGTAACGCGGACTAAATTTGAGCTGGGTTACTTAATGGCTAGGGTCTCTGTTGAATCATGACTCAAAGCAGTCATACTCATAAAAAACAAAGTGTTATATCACAAAATGGTCAGTATGACTGGGTCTCATAACAATGAAATTGAAGGGAGGGGGCAGGACTAACATTTAGTGAGTAACAGAATAATAGCTAAGTGTTTGGTGTTTCACCTGAATTTCTATTTAATTCTCACAACAATGCCATAAAGAAGATAGTATTATTCTCTTTGATAGATGAGGAAAATGAAGTTCAAACAGGTGCAGAAACTCACCAAAGAGCTAGAAAGAGTGTAACAGGAACAAGAGCAGAGCCAAGGAGATGTTTCTTGAACCCAGGAATTAAGCTCCCACAGCTGAAACTACCAACCAGTAGCCTGTGATCTAGTGGTGATTTTATTTTACTGAAGCGCAAAATAAAGCAAGGAACTAAGGGAGAATGACCGGACCAAGGTTACCCAGCTAGTGGTGGCAGGGCCAGCTTTAAGCCAACAGAGGGAGTACAGCCTTCTGATCCACAACAGCAGTCCCTGAAATAAACCCTCCAAGGGCTGCACAAGATGAGACAGCACGGATTCAGGCTTTCAGGAGACAGTGGGGGTGGCGCTCCATGGCTCTCCAGCCAGAGAGGGAACACTGGCTGCCCGCCGAGATGCAGGCTCTCTGGCAAGGGTGGTGGTGGTGTGGCAGCCGCCACCAGGCCCTTACAGACCTGATGTTCTTGGCACACAGGGGTCTCCTCAGAGGGTTTTCATTTTTAAATAAGCTTGAATCTTTGGAGATGGCTACATTCTAGCTCAAAAGGCTTTTCTGTGACCTCCTCTCCACCTTTCCACAGAAGTTAGATGATATGCTTAGCCAGATTAGTAGACTCAGTAAACTAATTTTTGTCCCAATTTGGAAAAAAAGAAAAAAAAAGAATGTCAAAATGTACATGCAACAGCTGTTTGGAACTGTAATGTTATGGAAAGGCAGCTGTTTTCATTTATATTTGAGATATTAGTCATTCTTAGAATGGGACAGGAGTACTCAGCTAATAGCCTGTGCTTTAACCTACGGAAAATACAGGTCACAGAGACAAGATGTTGGCAAAATCACAATATAATGGTTATACTCATATAACATTTTGGTCTTGAAAGATTTGGAGATGTTTGTAACAGGAAGCAACTATTTAATAACAGTGTTCTCACAGAAAACTGACATCCAACACAATAAAATCGATTGTGGCTTTTAAGAGAAAGAAGTTACCAAATGAAGAAAGTCCATGTAAGCAAGGGAAAGAAAGAAATCTTTCTAAGCTCTAGATTTTGAAAGTAAGCGGTCTTCTTTTTACAAATGTTACAAACTATCTTTACTTATATCAAAGGAACATGTATAGTTGACTGTTGGCCAACGCAAGGGTTAGGGGTACTGAACCCCACATAGCCGAAAATCCACATAGAACGTTTTGACTCTCGAAAAATTTTACTAATAGCCTACTGTTCACTGGAAGCCTTACCAATAACCTAAACAGTTGATTAACACCTATTTTATGTGGTGTATGTGTCATATACTGTATTCTTACAATACAGGGAGCTAAAGAAGATGCGAATGATGAAAATACATGTATAGTACTGTACGGTAAACAATGCACACACGAGTGGACCCGTGCAGCTCAAACCCATGTTGTTCAAGGATCAACTGTACATACAGTTTTAAAAGTAAATAACACTACAAGTCCTATGAAAAAGTTAATTCCCTGCACATCCCTGAATCCCTTTTTATAGGAAATTACTTTAAAAGATTTTGGCTGTTCCTCCTGGTACTCATCTTCCTATTTTTTATTAGCATTTTTACTCAGCTGTTTTAAAAATGATTGGAAGTATCAGACAGTACTTATGAACTTCTGCTATGGAAGATGAGGAAGAAGCGTGTGCTGTATCTTTCACACATGCGCATCCTGCTTTGGAAAGTGAATTTGCTTTAATTTTCTTTTTCTGTAATACAGTGTATATAGTAGCTTCTTCCTGTTGGCCACCCTTACTTGATTATCAATGCTTAAAATGTCTGTTTTTGCTATATTCCACTGGCTCCCCAAGGACTCATTAGAGATTCATGTCATTAAGGGAACCTGGGAGGCAACACTAATTTCAACTGATGTGCATTGCGTCTCATTTTTAAGACATTTACATTTTTATTCGATGATTTAATTCTCGGAGGAAGTTTGATCTCCAATAATCAAAGTGCAGTGAATCTATTCCTGAATAGGAAGTGGGTGGCCTCAGGCCCAGGCTGGCAGGGAGTGAAGCAGCTGTGGGCTGCAGATCCGCTTTCACTGCTTCTCCTTAGCTCGTTCCACAAAATGTGCTGATCACCAACTCCAGGCCAACTACAGTGGCAGCAAACACAAAGGAACCTGTTCTCCACAAGGGACTCTCATTTCACTCAAATGAAAGCTCAACTGCCCCATCCCAAAGGAAAATGAGGGTCCTCGTCCTTTTACTTGGTAAGTTGCTTACCAACATCTGGCAAGATGAGTGTATTATTAGGAAGTCACTGGGGCAGGTCCCTGGCACCTCTGATGCAGAACTGAGCGGCTGAGGGACAGTGTTCTCTCTAGCAGCTTCCAAAGCTGAGATACGGCCTGTACCTCTTACTTTACACTGCTGATCTGGATGTGACAAGTCATTCACTGCTCATGAACTGACCCGGCCAGTGCTGTCCTGTCCACATCTTGCATTAGGGAGTGGTGTTGGTAGTCACTAGCAGACACATGGAAACTTGCTAAAGTGGAAAGACAGAGGTAATGCCCAATCGTGGGGACAAGAGGGACTCCTTTCAGGAGGGGCACTCACAAAACTGGAGACTCAACGAAGTCCTTTTTGTCAGAAAATGGACAGGCTAAAAGCCAGACGTGAGCCTCTCTGTCACATGTATCCTGGTTGGTCTGTTTTTATTGACCATCTACCCCACTAAAATGAGAGCCGAGAACAGGTCATCCTTATTCGCTGCCTAAAATGTAGCACAGACCCCATAAATATTTACTGAATCGTGAGTTTGGATCCGGACACACTGTGTTTGAGAGATCTGCATGACCCTCAGGATTCCTTAGACTTAAATCATACTTTGTCTTAATTTTATCTTAATTTGCATTGTTCTACTACATGTAATGTGGGAAAAAAAAGGAAAGCTGGTGTTTGTTATGATTTGACATTTCTATGATCCTGTGGTGACAGCTTTGGGAAGACTGAGGAGCTCCAATAGACCACCTTGTATCTTCCGCAGCACCTGGGCTTTAATCACATCTCACTGACTCTCCCTTTGAAAAATTGGCTTGATGGCACAGCACAATCTATCCACCTTGCTCACTGTCCTACTGTGATCAGTAGCAGGGTAATGAGCAGTAGGTGCTGATATGTCCTTTCCCTGGACCCACCTCACGATGCCACTCCAATGCCGTTTCCTGATTTGAAGTCCTCTTTGTCTCTGGGTACTGTCATTGTAAGGCAGGAAAAGAAATACCCTGACTGACAAGCAATTTTTCTTCTTCTTTTTTTCTTAATGCACTTGAAGATAATACAGAAAGTACGAGTATTTGTAACATACTAAAAAAGGAAGAACTCATTGTGGAAAGGTGTCATTGCAATTGGTAAAGCTGCCTTTTAAACTGCTTATGGGGGAAGACCAGCTCCAGCGTCAGGCCTCTAAAAGCAGAGAGATAGAAGCTGGGGGTCTCAGGTCTCTGGGTTGGTCTGAAAGAGGTCTTCTGTGGGGACGTAGCCCATATAAAGTGATGCTTTCTCACTGCAAGTGGCTCAACTCAACCTTGGCAGAGGAAGAGTTTTCCTTATAGCTACTAACAGGATAAATACACGAATGGCCTGCCTAAAGAAAGGGGCCTTCTGCTTCCTCTGGGGGAGACAAAGACTTTTCACCAAGGCTGTAAGGGGCAGACACCGCACTCTAGACCCCTATGTAACTTCTATAATCATTTCTCAAAAATCATACTAGTGTTTCATTATATTTCCTCTTTTAAATGTTTTCTGAGTAGGCTTTGTGAGCTATTCAGCTGTTAATACAAAGGCTTTTTATAATCACCTGTAAACATGTTTGTTACAGGTAACTGTAATTTGTTCACTTTCTCTCTAGACTCTTTGGTGCAGGAGATTAAATCTGCTGATGTAAGCTACCTGACAAATGAGCCTTGTGACCATTAGGCCACCCCTACATGCCTGCTCTGGGTTTTCCTGTTAGGCAAAAATCATTAGAGCTGGTTCTCTGGATCTAGTTTTCTCCTTATTCAAAATAAAGGGTGCTTCCAACAGATCCATATCCAAACACAATTCAAAGGCTGGTTCTATCACTGGCATAAGCTTTCTGTAGACTTAACTCATTGCAAACAAAAGGTGCAGGCAACGGCCAAGTCATACAGGTAGAAAAGGAAGTAAATCAAAACCTAAAAAGCCAGATTTTATGATGTGCCTGGTGTGGTAGGAGCAGTAGGGATAAAGGCAGCTGACATTCACTGAGCACTTACTATCAACCATTTTATACGCATCCAGTCAAAACAGCAGCCCTGCCAGGTAGGTATTATTACCCCTGTTGACAGAAGAGCTAACCGAGGTGAAAAAGGTTTGATGACTTGTCTAATCTTAGAGCTTGAGCGAAGGGCACAACGAGGGTGGAGACTTGGGCTGCTTTGGATCCAAAGCCTGCACTCTGTCCACTGAATCATGCTGCCACGTCCGAATGAAGCAGGTGCACTTGGTCTCTCTAGGGAGAAAAGCGTACCTGCCTCCACTGACACGTGAACCCTGGAACCTTAGCCAGTGGGAGGAGGCACAGCCTAGCAGTTAGGAATACAAGCTTTGGAGCCGGGGTGGCTCAGTTGGTTGAGCGTCCGACTTCGGCTCAATCATGTAGTTCATGAGTTCGAGCCCCCATCGGGCTTGCGGATGTTGGCACCGAAGCTGTCAGCACCAAGTCTGCTTCGGAGTCTCTGTCCGTCTCACTCTGCCCATCCCCTGCTTGTGCATTCTCTCTCAAAAATAAACTAACATTAAAAAGAAAAAAAGTGGGGGATGCCTGGGTGGCTCAGTTGGTTGAGCGTGCAACTTTGGCTCAGGTCATGATCTCACAGTTCCTGAGTGTGAGCCCCACAATGGGCTCCTCTGTCAGCGCAGAGCCTGCTTCAGACCTTCGTGTCCCTTTCTCTCTCTGCCCCTTCCCCACTCATGCTCTTTCTCTCTCAAAAATAAATAAACATCAAAAAAAAATTTAAAAAATTTAAAAGAAGGAATACAAACTTTGGCATCATACATCTATCTGGGTTTGAATCCCAGTTCCCCAACTTACTAGCTGTGTGACCCTGGACAAATCTTGCAGATTCTTTGAGCTTTAGTTTTCTTTCTCTCGCTCTTTTTAAATTTGTTTTATTTTATTTTTAATGTTTTGTTTATTTGAGAGAGAGAGAGAGAGAGAGGGAGAGAGAGGAAGAGAGAGGGAGAGAGAGGGGGAGAGAGAGGGAGAGAGCAGGCTCTCACTGTCAGCACAGTGCCTGACGTAGGGCTCAAACCCACAAACTGTGAGATCATGACCTGAGCCGAAGTCAGACGCTTAACCAACTGAGCCACCCAGATGCCCCTCTTGCTCTTTTTTTAAAAGTTTATTTATTTTGAGAGAGAGAAAGAGAGAGGCAAAGAACACGAGCAGGGGGAGGAACAGAGAGAGAGGGAGAGAGCAGGCTCTCACTGTCAGCACAGTGCCTGACGTAGGGCTCAAACCCACAAACTGTGAGATCATGACCTGAGCCGAGATCAAGAGTTAGACAATTAACTAACCCAGGCGCCCCAGCTAGTCTTCTCTTTTTACAAAACAAAATAACAACTAATTCAAATAGTTGTTTTAAGAATTAAATGACATCATTTAAAAAAGTGTTTGGCAGACTGCCTGGCATATTTTTAATATTCAATAAATGGTAACAGTGATCATATTCACAATTCTATATGCTACTGAAAACCCACAGGCCCATGGAAGAAACTGTGATCTCAAAGATGTCACTGCATACATGAAGTAATGGAAGATAAAATATCCTACAGCAAGTAAAGATTAGTGTTTTCTATGCCACAAAGACATATTTGTAAGTTTAGAAATTTTATTAACATAAGCAGAATCTAAATTATATACTTTTGATTTTTAGGAGTTCTTTCCTAGTTTATTAAGAACATTTTTAAATTACAGAAAAGTTGAAAGATCTGTACGTTGAAAGTCCATGTGCCCACCACCTAGATGCTACCACTGGCATTTTACTATATTTGCTCTATCACATATCTACCACCAGTGCATCTTTTTTTAAAAAATGGATTTCAAAGAGCAGACATCAGTCATTCAGTGTGCAGAACCTTAACTGGTGTCTAATATTTGTTTGAGATTCTCTTTGTACATTTAGGTAAAATTTTCATACAATGATATGCACAGATTTTATGAGTGCCACTTGACAGTTCCAACAAATGCATACATATACTTGTGTGACACCAGCTCCTGTCAATATACAGATTACTTTTATTCCAGAAACTTCTTTCATTTGCATTACATTTTAAGTGGAGAAGCTGTAGTACAGAGAAAAAAACATTTGGCTTAAAAATCAAGAGGTATAGGTCCAAATCTCACCTATGTCAGTCATGAGCAACCCACACAAGAATGCATGCACATATACACAAGACATAATGCACAGCCTGTTTTCTCAACCCTAAAAAAATAGATAATGTCCATTTCACAAGGTCTTCGTAAAGGTTAAATACAAAAATACAGTAAGCGTTCCGTTGATGGTACCAAAGGGTAGTTTCTCTCCTACTCCCCTCCCAGCTCCCCTGAGTCTGAGGCTTTCGCCTTCAAAAAGAAAACAGTAAGGACAAAACCAAAACCAAACCAGGTAATGAGAGATGAGGGAACAAGGCATCTCTCTGCATAGGCAGTCCTCTCCCAATTTATCCACTCTGACTTCAGCTAATTAAACATCTGTCTCAACGGTCTCCTCAGCAAATTAGTCATCCCCACTTTGTGACACTGATTGTTGGTTGCAGCCTTTTCCCCACTTGCTACCATTCCGAGAAACTTCTAGGAGTTAACTCACCAGGCACATGGCAAGGAATGATGCAGGGTCCCCATTAGCCCCCTACAGTTGCCCTTGGTGCCAGTGCTGTTCATAATGCTGCCAGACGTGTCCTTAGATGTGCCTCCCGAAATAAACCTGTTAAGGGGTGACAACTTTTTTGTCTACATTTCTGATTTCCAGATTGTGATGCACTTTCTAAGTACTAGGTACATGTACCAGACTAAAATAAACTATTTAACAGAAAGTCTGTCTTTTCAAATAGTTCTGTGACAAAGCAGGGAGGTAACAAAATGAGGTCCTAAATGAAGAGAATTGAAATCTAGTGAATTACCAGCTAACTTTCTCCCAACACAGGAACAAAAGCTTTGCTAGTGAATGAAGGGCTGGAAGGCAAGCAAGTAAAATGGTCTGGACTGGATGTGTGCCTTTTCTCTATATACTGGGTGTGTGTGTGTGTGTGTGTGTGTGTGTGTGTGTGTGTGTGTGTGTGTACACACCTGCTGGGACAGGAAAGGAGCTGGTGGGGTGAAGTGTATTTTAAACTACAGGGTACTTCTTAAAAATGGTTTTGTGAAGTTAGACTTCTCAATCTTTCTTCTCACTAAAATAAGTGATTTAAAACCTATCATTTAGAAAGATAAGTGGCTAATAAAAATATTTTTAAAATGCTTAACTTTACACTAAAAACCCAGAAATACAAATTCAAATGAGATATTAACTGCTGGCCATCAGTTTGGCAAAAGTTAAAGATCGGTAACGTCAGTGTTAGTAAGGGGATGGGGAAAGAGGTGGTCTCACAGATTCTTGGAGTGTCAGAGAATGGGTATAAACTTTTTAAAATGCAATTTGTTTTTCTCAACGTTTGAAGTAAGTGACAAGCAATCCCAGGTTTAACATCCAGCACAAACATGCAATGAATATTCACACAAAAATGTTCACTGTACGTTTGTTTGTGTTAAACTAAAAATTTGGAAATGCTCTAAATGTCCAACAACAGAAAGCTAAGTTACCTAAATTTAGCTAGAAAGCTAAAACTGCAGGGGTCACTCTAACAGAGAGCTTATGATGTGATACTGAGTGAAAAACAAATGCAAAATCATATAATACTATATGGTATCATTTTTTAAAACCGTTATGTGGATACATTCTTCATGAGTTCATTTAACATTTACTGAGTTTCTTCTATTTGATATTCTGCTAGATGAATAGGGTCCTGCCCACATGAAACTTAGAGCCCATGTGTGTATCTGCGTGTGAATTGAATGAAAAAAAAAAAAACCAAACACCAAGGTTCATACCAAATAAAGTCAGAGGAAACCTCACATGCTTACTTTTTACTTCACACACTTCCTAAATGTTTGATTTTTTTTTCCAACGAGGATTTAATTTTCTTAAAAAGCAATCTTTAAAACCTATCTTTTACCACTAACTAGTTTTAATATGAACACCAGAACTGGAAGCAGCTCCAGGGTATATCAATTCTCCCCAAACTGTGCATTTAGCTCTAATAAAAGAAATCAGACTTTACTAAGGTGTCCAGCCCTCCACTTCCTGAAATGAGCATCATTTGCTTCTCTCAATGCCTTAATTCAGGGCTCATCAGCTGTTGGATAGAGTCCTCAAGAGCCTCTCACCAGTGTCTGCCTCCTGTTTTATTTCCTCTCATCGATTTTTATCATGCAGACTGTGTGTTTTCTAACAAAAATTCTGACTATATCGCTCTCCTTTCAATGGTTCTCTTCTGCCACAGAATGAAGTTCAAATTCAACATGGTTTACAAACATGACCTAGGCCCAAATGACCACTTCAGCCTCTCCACACTCCACCTTCCTAACTCCTACTCTACTGCTTTATTATACTGAGTTACACTGTGGTTCCCAGAAGGCATCAAACTCTCGCACTTCATTCCTTCAGCCTGAATGCTGGTCCACCATCTTCATCTGGTCCACCATCTTTTCTACCATCTTCAGGTCTCACCTGGAGGATTTGCTCAGTGTAGTTCTCCCTGACTCCCTAGGACTGGACAAGGGCACCGGTCCCCTGATGTGCATACACAGGCCCCTATCCTTATTTCCACTTACCACATTCATGGTATTGAAACTGCCTGTTTGTCTCCAAAGCAACACAGTAAGCTCCTTGAAGGTAAGGACCGTTTCTTGGCTTCAACAAAATCCTAAGTGCCTACATAGTGTCTGCTGCATGATAAGCCCCCCGATAACCGAACGTGGCTCTTCTGGTTTCCAGCACACCATCACGCCTTGCCTGATCAGATCCGGCTCCTGCCTGGCTTCTGCAGCTTATCCTCTGCCCTGTTCTTGTCCTAGTAATTTGGGAGATCTATGTTTTGTTACTCTATCTCAAAACATCTCTACCTGGAATGTCCTTCCTCTTACTTACCCATCTGGCAAAATTCTAATTAATCTTCAAAAAACTGTCAAATCATTTACTCCAGAGCAACTTTTCTCAGCCCCCTGCCTCACCCAGTAGTTTTGAGTATTCCCTTATCTATGCTGCTTTGGTAGCTTGTGTACTTCACCTGGGAATTTACCATATTTTATTGTCCCCTTTCTCACTGAGTTTCCACCTGATTCTAGAACAGTGCTGGCCCAGAGCAGGGAGCAACGAACAATGACGGGTTAAGTCAACAGGGTATATCAGAACCACACAGAGCTTGAGAACACACTTGCCCCTTCCCGAAGTGCCCTGGGTGCCTCCTCCCTCACCCTGTCCCACGTCAAAGCACAGCTCAGAGAGGTAACTACGGGATTATGCATTCAGTTACCCCAGTTCTGAACCTAAGATGTATTTCCCCTTATTTTAAAACATTTCTAAAATTAGGCTATGGTATACAATCAGTATGTACACATAATGTAGTATTTCTTATTTTGTTCCTCAAAAGCTATAATAAAATTAGTGATATTCTAGAATTAGTCCCTAGTGGTCCAGAGAAAGGTCGTTTCTCTGACTCCAAAATTTGTGTGTGTCCTGAAGCACCACACAGCCTGCCAGAGGTATATGTCTTTTCTCTTTCATTCGGGTTTTGCTTTAATTTAATCCACATTGGTGACTGCCCCAGATGGAGTGAATGAATAGATTTTGTGATAGAAAAGGAACTTCTGAAAGATTAGCGACTAGCAGGAAGAGTAAACGCTGGTCAAATGTAGTTTTGGCGAATGATGTATTTCAGGTTTTTCTGACGTGGCTATTGCAAGAGCTCATAACACCCTTCTAAAATAATTGGGTCTCTAAAGTGGTTCCCAAAGATTTTTGCCGGACATAAATTCTCTAAATTTCCAGGCTTCCTAGATAAAATAGTTGACTGCAATGCCATCTTTAACATGCTCTGCTCTATTCTCAAGAAGATCCATCAGGAGCCTCAGAGCACTACAGACAAGGGGAGGCTCAGGTGGGAAGAAACAGCATGATAAACAGGCAGAGAGAAGAGGGAAGGAGGAATATTTAACTTGGAGCTACTTGCCCGGGGCATTTCTGAGTTATACATTTCAACACCTTAGCAGCCCTAATTTGTGCTATCATGTCCCCCCCAGGTCACTGGATACCAAGTATCAGGTCTTTATTTCTTATCTGGGCCCATGTATGAGTGGCATCAGCATGATTATTTATTATTTCATGAGAAGGAGGGGTTTTCCACAGAAATTACTGCTTTTTGATCAAGAACATGTAAACAGTTCTATTTACCTTTTTTCTTCTTCTTTTTTTTTTTTTTTAAAGGAAAGAAGCAGCTACAGCATAAGGAAACCACAAGTCTGTATCTGTGGCTCACAAACTACTTTCACCAAAGAAAGGTTACTGGATTTTCCATCTTTACAATTACACATGAAGTAAGGTTCTTTTCAACCTTATGGCCAGAAGATTCTTTATTTTAGTCTTTGGAGAACATTTCAGGTTAGGAGAGTGTTAGAAACCCCTCTCCTTCTAAAACATATGGGCTTCTCTTCTTCATAGGGCAGCTAGGGACAGGTGTATGTTGCTTTAAGAAAGCTAGACATAAAACATTAAAACTGACACCAATACAGACAAACTGTGCAATTACAAAAAGAATTCCTGGCTTTATATCCAGATTCACCACAGGGTTCCTTTAAATGTTGCACTTCCCTAGTGCATTTAGATTTTAGAATCAATGAACATTTCTGTTTACAGAATTTTAAATTTGTTCTCCCATTAGGGTTCTAATAAGCAACATGGTACAATAAAAAGAGTATGGGCTTTGAGGTCAAAAAAGCCTGGGCTCCAATTTAGATTCTGCCATTTACTTACTGTGGAAATTTTGGTAACTTTAACTTCTTTTAGAGGAAAGGGAGGCTCCAAGAGGTAAGTATGTGATTACACACGCCATCCTCACAGTTCCTTAATTCTAACATGCACCCTGACACTGACAACACACACACATATATACACACATGTAAAGTCTTGTCTGTAAGACAGGCATAATAAAATCTGCCTTCTAGGGCTGTCTGCAGATTAAATGAGATAGTATGCATAAGTACACAAAGGCACTCAATAAATCAGCTCTTACCTCACTGGAATCACATCTTGGGGAAAGACCAACTCCCCTCCTGACACACGTTAGGTTACAGGCTCCAAATGCCCCTGCCCTAGCTTCCCAGGTTCTCCCCCACGTCTGTCTATATTCCTCTTTCATACTGCAACTGTCAATTCTGCATGTCTTTCCAGTTCTTTTCTTTCTTTGTGCTGTTCTCTGTAGGTACCTTCCCCTCTTTGGGCCCTGAAGTATTTCCTAGTAGCTAGAAGTTGGATTTTATTATGAATGCAACTAAGAGTCACTGAAGGATGTGGAGCAGATTTGATCTGATTTATATTTTACAAGATCTCTCTGGCTGCTGTGTAGACAACAGACCGGAGGGGGCCAAGAGCAGAGGCAGGAAAACCAGATTGTTTTTCAACAATTCAGGTGAAGTCATGGTGATCTGGACTTATCCAGTGCAGAAGGAAAGGATTGAATACGTTCAGGATATATTCTAGAGGTAAATCCAAGAGGACCTGCTAATGGGTAAGAAGTGGGGACTTAACACAGGGAACAATTCAAATTTCAATTTTACTACATTTTTTTAAGAGGGGGTAGGAAGAAGAGAGGTAAGTAAATTAATTACAAAGTAATCTGAAATGTTCTTTTTATATTAAAATATAGTAAGCCTTTAATAGCTACTGCTTTGTATGACACTGGCCCTCCCCAACTCTTCACAGCTTAAATGTGAAGGTCACAATTTAAATGTCAATTTCTCAGGGAGGAGTTCCCTGACCATCCTATACAATGCATCTTATTCTCTCTCAACCCCTCCTATCTACCTTCCTTCTAGGTAGGATGTAAGTTGCTGCTCAGCAAGGGCCTTGCAAATCTGCATCCCACTGCCTCCCTGCATCTAGCACAGGTCTGACACATGGGAACACATGAGGAGTGAAATGTACAACACAAGCTACAAATACGTCATGGATCAAAGTTTACATTTTACATGAACCTTTAATATAAAACTGGAGAATCCAGTGACGTCATCATTAGTTGTCTTTCTGATCAGAACCCTGCACCCTGTGGTAGCTGTTCTCTCCCCTTCTCTGCGCCTAGCAGTGATTCAGGGACAATGTGGAAGCATCCTAGACTAGGCCACATCACTGATGACATTCTAGGTGTCTTGTGAAAAACACAGTACGTTAGCAAGCAATAAGGTGGTCTGTGACTCTAAACAGAGATGGTGAGAGAGAGTCCACTTGATAAAGCTAACATTGATCTTTCAAAATCTGGGTAAGATTTTATGAGGGAAAAACAAAAATGAATGTCACAAGTTTTATTAATAATACTGTAAGAACTTTTCAAAAGGATTTTTAGACTAATAAAAATTGGTCTTTCATTTCAAAAGGCAAGAATGAATAGGGGTGAGAAAAAGTTAATATGCTTCTGGTTCAATTTTTCAATAGATGGTAAAGAAAAATACTTCCATTTCATAATGACAACAAATACCGAAACAGCCATGCAGAAAACTATTCTGCCCGCAAAAATCTCACTTTAAAGGAAACTTTCTCTCTTTTGTAGCTCAAGAGTTAACTGTAGTTCTTTGTCAACGTAAAACTGAAATTCTATCTGCCTCCATTTCTTAAGTGTCCCTGCCACACCCAACACTATGTGGCAGAAGGCTGGTAAAGGTTGGTGACAATAGCATTTTTAAACAACAACAAAATACTAAGAAGCTCAGAAGGTCACGAACTTTGAGGGTGAACTTGACAAAAGGAGAACTTGATGAGCTAAGAGCTTTAGTCACTAAAAAACAGGTTAGTGTATTTCACTAGCTAAATCAAGGGACCGGACAGGCTACTCTTCATGATATCAAAAACATACACACCCAACTATAAAAATCAGTAAAGAGGTTTCAGCTAATTCTTCTAAAACCTGATTCTTCATTTATAATTTTCTTAAACAGTGGGGGCCTTCTGCCAATGCAGGTAGCTTTCAAATGTCAAGTGGTCAGTAATAAAATGAAAAGCTGCAGAGAAAGTTTAAAAGAGACATTTAAAGATGGGCTTTAAAAAAATGGGCCTTAGCAGAGAACCGACTGGAACACACTGCGAAAAGATTACTATAGTTCAGGACATGAATATTAATCGAAAAACCCTGCAGTGTTCATAAACAGTTATGACAATGAAATAATTACAAATAATGCAAGTCAAAATTCTAGATCAGTTACAAGTGCCTGTAATGATATTCTATCCATACAAAGCAAAAATACTTTAAAACCCTAAGGGTTTCCGCTGACAAAACTATCTGCCTAAACAAAGAATTCTTTTGCTCACATACCTGCCACCTTCTGATTTTTTTACAAATGAAAATGGGGGAGGAAGTGCCAGAAGGAAGGGCAACAGAGTATTTAAACACTAGAACAGTCATTAAGCCCACATCTGGGTTTAATAATACCGTAGTTTAAGTTCTCAACTTATTATTATCATGAAATGGAGAGTTGTACGGTCAGTCTGGAAAAAAAGAGGAGAGAAGTTTGGGGTTTGTGGATAAGCACCAGAAGTTCACTGTCGGCCTGCAAAAGGATTTCTGAACTCTTGTTCTAGTTGCAACTAGCCTCTAATCAACAAGTAGTTGAGAGCCCTTGCCTCGCACGGCACACATTCATCTCAAGTGGAGTGTTTTGCCTCTCACTTCAGTTAAGTAAGAGCAGCAAAGAGACAAGTGCTGTTCTGCACTCGCTCAGGCAAAAGCCTCTTGATGAGAGAGCCGAGCACTCCGCTTTGGTCCTGGACGTGGGGCAAGGCAGGCCCCTTCCTGCAAAGACTGCGCAGGTCACTGTGGTAGACACTCAGGAAGTGCAGCATGAACATCTCTAGCCTGGCATCTCTTGCCACCAAGTTCTTGAGTTCATGACTAAGTTCATGTGTCATAACGGGTGTAAGCATTCTACAGCCAACTGTGGAATTTTTTTTTTAAAGGAAACATACTGTGTTTCTGTCTATGACAAGAGGATTTTCCTCTTTTCATTAATTCCCCTCTAAAACAAGTCCACTCCACAATACAAAAGTTCAAAACCACAAAATATACCGCCTTTATCAAGCTAACCTTACATAAGCATCTTTGCCAAATTGGAGATCCTTCTATTTCATGAGACCAGACTTAATAAAGCAAGAGAAAGAGCTTCTCATTTTACAGAGCTTTTTGGATTAAGAAAATGGACAGTAATTTATGTAAATACATCAATCTCAAATGACTTCTCTAGTATGAAGGGGAATAAATAATGCAGATCGCTGTGTTTTGGATACGGCAAAGTCTCAGATGGAAATGGCAGGGATGTGTACACGTAGGTGAACATAAATAAATGTGTGTGTGATAAACGTGCTTGCTGGAGATGGACACAGATAGATAGGTATACAATTGGAAAGAGAGCTGGAGACAGAGGGAAAGACACTGGTTCAGCTGCATCTAAGTTCAAAGAGGTTTCACGGTCTAAAAAAACCTGCAACAGCAGAATTTCTATTAAGAAGGTTTAAAAAGCTGGTCTCACCTCCCCTTGGAGGTGCTCCCCTGAAATAATGCTTATCTTTGAATTTAATGAATGTGTCACAAAATACACTATTATATAAAACATTTAGAGACAAAACAAGAGGAAAAAACAGGATCCTCAAGGAAGATGAATGCCTATTGAATATCTTTAAACATCTGAAGCTGTTGAAACGCTATTAGATTGGTACCTAGAACCCCCAAAATACCTACTTTCCCCTGGGAAGGAGAGGCTGTGCCTCTTCAATCATCCCTTAAACGTAAAGAGGTTTGACCCCCATGCAATGGATAAAAGTCACCCAAAAAATGAACAAAAGAGGTGTTTGGAAAAACCAGAACACCATTCATCCCAGCTAACGACTTGTTCATTATGAGTGATGATGGATAAAGACTTCTCATGCTGAGATGAAATCAAGATTTATATGCATTGTTTCCTCTCCCAACTTGTGGGAAGATCATCATCATTTAATTCTATCTCTGCGGCCAGTGATGGGCATCCAGAGAGCTGGTTATCAAACGGCGCAGTCAGCTGGCAAAAGCCGAAACGTGCGGTTGGCACATCTGGACGGAGCCGCCACAGCCGAGGGTGAACAATGACTCCTGGCAAGCATCCAAATTGCTTGCAGACGCTAGCAGGTCTCATCTACAACCGCCCCTACCAGCATCTCTCTCTCTCTCTCTTTTTTATGAGAATCAGATTTTCATTGCTCCATTCAATTGCTCTCCTCTGCCATTTTTTACAGCTCTTATCGTTCCCCTGGAATATGGCCTTGAGACAGCTCATCCGTGTCCTTCACTGTGTTATCTCTTCTAACTTTTATTAAAACTTCAGCTTTCATCTGAAGATAGCTAATTAAATCTGGAACAGATTATATGCCTCCCCTTAAAAAGAACACAAAACTATTTTCTTCAACCTGACTAATGCTTTTTTTTCCTCTCCAAAAGATGAAACCAAAGGTGTTTAAGAAGTCTCATTTATTTATAAAGCTATGATATCTGACATGTCATATACAGGTTGATATATATTAAAGTTGTCTGTGGTATGACAAATCTTTGAGCTATTTCTGAAAATAATTATTCCTCAATACTGATAATATTTTCCCTCGTATCCTTTAAATATTATCGCTAATACCATAAGCTAATTTTCTGTACAAAGTTGGGTAATGAGGAATTAAAGATTAACAGATATTTGTGCACATCAAGTGACTTATCTTAAAAAAAATCTTTTTGCAGGTGCCCCTCATTTGGCAAAAATGGAAATTGTTGTTTTTATTCCATGCCCCAAGCATGAGCAACTGAAAGTCTCCCCCATGGAAAATTATGTGAAAACATGAAATTAAAAGCAGTACTTCAAATTTAGGATTTGGTTTTCCAGACAGCTTTACACCAACTAATAGTTCAAATGGCTCTGTCTTCATTTATCACAAATTATTAATGATGGAACTTCCATAATCAATATGACCACATTCTTCTCACATATGCCACTGACCCAATCCCTTCCTTGGGCCCAGTGGCAGCTCAAAAAAGCTGTAGACCTGCTAACCAAACCGTCAGGCAATGATATCTAAAACAATCTAGCCAGGCATCAATACACACACACACACACACACACACACACACGTATGCATACACCAAGCACTTCTAACAGTCTATTTCCTGGGTCTCACCTGAAATTTTCTGGGATCCTTTTCTTCGCTTCACTGCCTTAAGCAAGATTTCTTTCATGGTGACCTTTGTGTTGTCCACCTGAATCAGGGAGAATCCATGAGCAGCATTTCTGTAGGAAAAGACAAATATAAAATCATCACCACCATTCAACCAGAGAAATGTTCCTGCAGTCTTCACTGTGTTTAACAAAGTTTTACTAAGTGTACCTCAAAGTGCCAATTATTTAAAAAGAGACTAAATGAACCCACTTCCAATGAGAGACAGAGACAGAGAAGTGTTTTAGTATGAACAGCTCCAAGTGAAAGAAAGGTCAGAGTTAGGGAAGGTTCTCCTAATTTATCTCAAATTGAATCTAATTGGCCTGTGTGGGTCACTAGTGCCGTGGGTTCCTCATGTGGGCTTCCAAGCCAAATCCTGCACAAGGCCTGAAAATAAACTTGGCTTGTGTCAGCAGGTGTCACTGCAGGCAGATCCCACCATCACATCAAAGCTCATGCGGCCCTAGAGGGAAAAAACTTCATGGGGTGAGGAGGGTTGGGAGGTGGAGGGGAAAATAGGGCAGCACAAAGCAATTCGAATAAGGAAAAAAAGGCTCTTCCTCACTGGGTAGTAAGTACATAAATAAATAAATTTTAAACATACAGTTTGGAGGCACCTGGGTGGCTCGGTCGGTTAAGCGTCCGATTTCAGCTCAGGTCATGATCTCACAGTTTGTGAGTTCAAGCCACATACTGGGCTCTCTGCTGTCAGTGCAGAGCCTGTTTCAGATCCACTGTCCCTCCCCTCTCTGCCCCTTCCCCTCCTCTCTGTCTCAAAATAAATATTCAGGAAAAAAAAGCATACAGTTTGTGTACACTTTAGGAGGAATGTTTTAATCTACTCGGTCCTAGAAGGTCAAACAAAATATGAAATGAAGCATAACTAATTACACAGCAAAACACTAACACTACTTGCAAACTCCTAGCCAGGTGAACTTGGAGGGAGTGGTTCATCTAGAAAGGAAAAAACTGGTATGGAGTAAGTACCCTAAGAAAAGCAGCCCATCCTTGGGTGAGGTATAACTTCACTAAGACTGTTAATTGCAATAGCAAGTATCACAAATACTACTCACTATGCTCGGGCACCAGAACAAAACAGACCAATTCCAAGAAGCTCATCTAACAAACGGGACCCAAGTTTCCAACTATGGAACATGGGAATTACCACAAGGAGGTTGGTCGCATTCCCATTTCCTCATAAAAATCTCAAAGGAGAACACACAGCCAAAAAACATGGCAGAACTTCATATTGACAAGAAATCTGAAAGAAAAGCCAAGCCCCAAGCTAAGCCATGGAAAAGCTTCCCAATGGTAGGACGGCCTGGGAAGGGGTCTTAAACCTAGCTTGGACCCAACCAGGTGGCTGGCGATCCACAAGCTGGGGGCTGATCTCAAAACCAAGGACCCAATTTGCTTCTCTAATACAAAGACATCTCCACACCCCTCCTCTCCATACGGCTTGCTGTTTAATCCTTGACATTCCATTTGTTAAAAAGCAAAAGCCGACGCTGGTCTAGCCAGCACGATCATCCATTTTAACTTGGTCAAGTTCTTGCTATTGAACAGCAGGCCTGAGAACTGTCAAGCTAATTTTACTGAACACTCTGTTACTGAATCATGCCTGAGCTCCAGCCATTCTTTACCTCAGAAGCTGGACCCCATCCCAGAACAATCTTTAAAAGTTTATTTTACTGATCAAAGCAAAATAAGAAATAGCTCTTTTTTTAAAACTATATTTAGGGAGCGATGCAGTAAGTGATACTTTGGCAAGAGCACTGAAATGTAAAGTGCCTGGTGCATTTATAAACTTGGGGGTATTTGCTCTGGCACTAGGCCAGCGAGGGTTTGGAACAAACGCCAATCATCTGCGTTCAGACTTGTCTTCCCCTGCTCTCTCCTCGGAAGTCAGTATGCGCTCCATCTGTGACAATATGTTGGGCGATGGGTGAGTGGGGCCTAAAAGGGAACACAAGTTCTCGAATACGTGCAAACTAGTACTGGGCTACATCTCATGAACCTCCACTTACCTGGGGTCCACCTGAACTATTTTAGATGGGAATCTGCTTATAAACTGCTTACATTCTCTCCTAATCTGCTGGCTGGCTGACAGCATTATTTCAAACCCATACGTTTATCTTTTGTAGCAAAGGCAGATGAGAAGCTCAAAAGAAAGCCTTGCATTTGGACTAACTTCCATAAATTGAAAGTGTCCTTTGAAAAGATTTTTGAACAGAGGAAAATCCCTAGTCTGTATTTTTCTGTCATTTTACCAAAACGTACCTGGGTGACAAGGTTAAAGCAAGCAGAGGAAATCCCTGGCACTTATCATCCACAGGCATTACTGATAAATTGTGTGGTGGAGGAATAAAGGATTACCTTCTGTATTTTTTCATTACACTTTTCTTTTGTTACAGAATACATAAATCCATTGTGGCACAATGTAATATGTATCACCGTGCTACACCTGCGGACGCTTCCGGGCGGCTGCCATGTCTGTGCAGTCAGGAATGATAAGTGAACCACCCGTGAATGTTAACGATAGTGATCATTCTGAGGTAACTCGGCTCTCCATCTTCCTTTACAGCCTCCGTGCTGAAGCCAGGGTAGCAAGGTTCATGAGAGGAAAATGAAAACAACAGTGAAGGGAAGGGGCACACACGGCGCTCAGAATGTGCTTTCACGAGTGTGCGGTGTCTTACTCTGGGGCTCCATTTCGGTAAAATCGTGCACATTGAAAGGAGAAAGAGGCTGTGACCCACGTACTACACACTCAACCAGACCTAATGAAAGCTTCCTCAGGCCAGTCTCCCACACCACTCGCTTCTCTCCCTCCAGACAAACACCAGCTTTGGCTCTTGCTCCAAGTCTACAGCACTTAAGGGGGCAAACTGTTTCTAGAATACAAGAGGACAGAACATAAGTGGTTCTCAGAAGACATCTAAGTGCAGCTGTTAAGTTATGCTCCCATTTAATAAATGGATATGGAGACTTGCTCCCACAATCTTCAGCTCGGCTTCCAAACGTTCTGGGTTGTATGCCTCATTTCTTTATATCCAGGAATTTTTATGGGCTTTCTAAAAAGTCTATTGAAATACATCTTTGAGAGCCGCTTTTATTTAATATTGGGCATTGGGTCTGTGGCTGAGAAGACAGTGATTTGGAGGGACATGCTGACAGCGGGTAGGTAGGGTGCTAGCCCCGCCTCCCTTCCGTGTGGCCCTGCATTCCAATCCCTGAGGTGTGACCTGTGCTGGGGGTGACTAGCCTTTGCACAGACAGGCGGACGGATAGGCAGATGGGCTACAGACCCAAAGTCTCAGCTCAGAAACTGCTCTTCCTCCTGCTCCCCTCGTGGACAGACAGCTTGTTCCCTGTCACAGCAGGACACTCTGGGGGCACTGAGCAGAAGCGGCTGCCCTCCAAGCTCCCTGGGCTGCGGGGCTGGTCTAGGATGAAGCGCCACTTTGGGGAGCTGACTAAATGCTGCCAGGAGTGCTTCAGTCAATTCAAAGTTAGGTCCTGTCAAGTCTCGTAACCACTGAAAAACATATGGGCATTTTAAAAAGAGATTACTCACTCGAGAAATTCAGCTCTGTCCCAGTGCAAAGCCACTCAGTTACCAAAGGGAAGTTTTTATACCAGCATTAACCCAACACGACGAGCATTTCTCTCCTAAGTATTAAACCAGAGATGATGGGCACGGAGAGGAAGCAGGGGCACAGGTCCTTATCTGAAAAGCTTAGATTCTACTTACAGGGACAGAGCTGGAACCAGAATCCACGCTGGAAGGCAACACACTGGAGAGGAAAACACGGGCTGGGAGTTAAATACCCTTTGGTTCAAATCCCGGTTCTACGGTTCACCAAGATGTTGCCTCAACATGTGGGAACCTGAGCTGCATTCACGAAATGAGGAGGCCGCTTCCCTACAGAATTGTCGGGGAGGAGAAAATAGACAATGCACGCCAAGCACCTGGCACTATGGCTGGCAGGCGGCAAAGGAACTTAGAAATGTCAGTTCTCCTGTGTTCTCCTTGTTCCAGATCATCACTCCCAAGACAAGAAGCCCCATTTACCCCCTGTCTCCTACCCTATCAGCAGAGATTGCTTATTGGGGGAGCAGATCCCAGCCATTGTTTACACTTGGTAATCCAGGGCTATTAAAATGTGCAATCTGATGGGCATGTTGGCAAGAGTCAGGGGCACTGTAGGCAAATAATCTCTGGCCCGGGCAGCAAACCCCCTCTGAGGCTCACAGAAGAGCGCCCTGGGCTCCGATTTTGAGGCTTTCATTTCTGAGAGCATAAAGCAGAGAAGCAGGTATACTGCACCTCAGCTTAACTCGCTGGCTTTGGATGGGGAAGGTGGAAGTCAAAAATCATGGTGGCAGTGCAGAAAAATTCAATGAGACTTATTAGTACAAGATACTATTCAACAATTACAATTGTAATAGCAGCAATTACTATCTACTGAATGTTTACCATGTGCCAGGTGCTATGTTAAGCTTTAAAAAAAACCTGTATTAACTCATTCAACCATAAAGTAGGTGCTATTATTATATCCATTTTATGGAATCTGAGGCTGGAGGCATTAGGGAATTTACCTGAAGTCACTCATCTATTAAAGATCCTGATTTTGGATTTGGAAATCTCCAATATGGTCCCTAACACAAACAGCACAGTCCGTGGGGAGAGAAAGACAAAGAGACAAAGAATTATAGTTCTTTGTGATAAGCACAAAGAGGTAGGCCAGCTCAGAGTGCTACTGAAACACAGAGGCACTGAACCAAGTTGGGGAAGGGACAGGGGATCAGAGAAGCTTCTTGATGGAGATGTCTCAAAACAGTGATCACTTCCTTCTACATCCTGATAAGAAAGAGGGCTGTGACTGAGAGGCGGCAGAACACAGCAAGTCTAGAGTAGAGCCTGCTTTGGAGTTCAGCTCTGCCTTCCTGGGATGAATGATATAACCTCTCTAGCTTCCAGTTTCCTCATCTACAAAATGGGGCTAATTCTTAGAAGTGTAAGATTGTGTGAGGGCTAAAAACTTCTAAAGTAGTTAACATAATACCTGTTTATAAGAATTGTTTAATAAACAACAGTTAATATAATAATTACGGGCTTTTCTAGGAAAGGAAATGATAAATGAGATGATGACAGTTGTGAACATTTACTGAGCATTTACTTTGTTCACTTAATCCTCCCAGAAAAAGTAGGTGCTATTATCAGTCCCATTTTAAAATGGAAGAAACTGAGGTTGGGCAAGGTCAGGACACTTGCCTTGAGTTAACACAGCTACGTGGAGGACCCAGGAATTGAACCCAGGGCAGCCAGACACCAAAGTCTGAGTTTTAAACCTCTCTATAGCCCAGAAGGGAGCCTTGAGGACTCAGGGGAAGAAGCGACTTCCAGATAACACATCCTCCAGATCGGAACTACTGACCAATCTGGGGCAAAGGTTCAACTTCCACTGTAACATTCAGTTTGATTATAAAATGTCCCAACTCTTAGACCAGCCATATGAACTACGAGATCCCTTGTTAAAAGCCCTTGGAGAACATCATGGTTTCTTGAGCCACAGTCTCAGTTTGTGGAAGTGGGAAAAGGTCACCAAGAGTAGCACTTGATTCTCCAGTCCTGACCAGGCCATAACAGTGACGAAGACACCCTCCTCCAGTTCCCAGCCAGCGCGGGTTCCAACTCCATGCGTGTTCATTCCCTAGCACTTCAAAGTAGAAAATGAAAATATATGAGCAAGAGAAAGCCTTGTAATAACTGCAGCATGCCTGCTTTAAAGCAAGTCCTTCGGGTATTACTTTATCCATAAAGAGAGTTTACACTAGTGTGAATGCCACATTTTGTTTCCCCTTGCACTGACAAAAATTTTTTTTAAGATCAAAGCGTATTGTATGAGTATGTGATGTTTGACATTGGACAAAGTACTCTTTTTCAAAACAGACATTTTCCAAAAACATAACTCGCTAGACTAATGGGCAGTGAGAAGCCAAAATGACTGCCCTCCGCCTTCTCCTTGTGTATCTTTGCCAGAGTCCTTGGGACTTGCCAAATCCGGTCATGCCTGCTTAGCTTGCTCGACTGATTGTGCCAGAAAAGAAAATAAGACACAGATGTATTTGAGCTCTTTGAGATGCCAGTAAGAGAGACAGCTAATGGCTTCATTTCGACCCTCCCCTTCCAGCTGGGCACAGGTGGGGGATAATGAGGTCCCTCTCCCTAATCAAACTCAATTATTTACTACTCTATATAACTGCAAAGACATTCACATTCAGTGCAGAATATAAAACACACCGTGGGCTACTTCCAACCACTGCCACTGGGTATTTATAACAAACTCAAGTGGCTAACAGTTTGCCTTGGCAGGAGTTTAAGTGTGTAAAGTTTTGCAAACTGTTTCTGTTCAAATATGTCCTGCTGAAATGGGGTCCCAGGCGGGGTTCCATAACTGTCAGGTCAGTGAACTGCATAACATCTGAGAATGTATTCACCATGCAGTGCAGACAGGATCTGGAAATCAAACGCTTCGTTCTATTGCAACCTTCTGAGAAGCATCACAGTTTTTTCAACAGCAAGACTGACATTGTATTAATAAACATTACAAGTCACTAGCCTGACATGTACATAGCAGCAGCTGACAGACTCCAACATAAGCTGAGGGGAGAACAGAGGAAATCAAAATGAGACGTAGTAACTAAACATGGCCAAAGGGGGTGGATCATGAAACAAATCACATTAATGTCAGAAATGTGAGCCCTAAACTTTTAAGATATATAGCAACTAAAGCAACAATCTGGAATAATTTTTGGATACCAAAGTAAGTTGATGGCTATCTAAAATGTGTGCTTTTATTGTAGGAACAAAGCATATCCTGGCACAATTTCAAGAGACATTCCAGTGAGCAAAACATACATATTTAGCTTGTCTGACCTTTAAATTCTTAGAAGTATGTAATTAATGCTTTCCATCTTTATTACTTGCTCCAATATTTCTGTCACTTTAAACAGACACAAAGAAAAATCTTTTCTGTTCTCTAGACAGTAGCTGTTGCCAAAAAGGAAATCAAGTCAGATTTCCAAATACAAAATTAAACAGGCTGCATATGTTATATTTCCACACATGAGGACAATCTGGACAATGAAAATGTTTGCTAATACAACAGAATGAAAAGAAACAACACACAGTTGGTCCTCTATGACTTGAGCAAACAATAAATAAGAAATTTATACCCATATTGTCAGGCCTGGTTACAAAGGATATGGGCATCTTTTTCCCCCCTTTATCCTATTTTAGCTCTGCCCCTTACCAAACTGTATGACCTTGAGCAAATAACTACCTGTCTCTGATCCTCAGCTCATACATTATAAAAATGAGTTTCTTATAAGGAATAAATGAGATAATGGCTACTAGGGGCACCAAACTGAGTGTGCAAAATGGCTCATCTCCTTTTCTTTTTTTCTCTCTCTCCTGTCCAGACTATAAAGCAGTATCACATAAGAGTAGAAGAGGCTTCAAATTGATGATATCCTTTCAAAAAGGTCTGGTCACTTTGGGTATACTGTGGAGATCTCATCAAGAGGGTATACTGAAACTACCAACCCTTTTGAAAAGCCCACATACGTCAAAGAGCAATGAGCCCAGGCCATGCCTCTTAAAAAGCAGCTAACCTTTCTCTTTATGCAGGGCCGAGAGAAGCCACAGCAGTCTCTGGGAACCTTGTGGGCCACAATGTCCAAGGCAGCCCAGCTTCTGGTGGAAGACCATCTACGGACTACCCAGTGATCCATTTCCCCAACAGCAAAATCCTAGCTGGAGTCCATCTGCTCTGCTGTGTAGCTGTTGGTTAGAAAGGTCCCTTCCCTATGTCCATCTGATACACGCAACATTTTAAGTCAATACATGAACAGAAGGAAAGTTCAATCGTTCTTACTTCTGATTAAGGGGGATTCTGCCCATTTTATTAGTTTGGACTTTTCTTCCCTTTTAAAAACCCTTCTTCCCCACTCTAGAGTAGGATCCCAATGTGAAATGTCAATGTCAACACATGTAATGACACCATCACAGTTGCTATCACCACTGCCATTTTTAAACTCAATTCAGTTCCATGAGTTCTGACTGAATTGGCCCTGTACTGGGGAATGGGAGGGGAGGGACAAAGTGGGTTCCTCTCCTGTTCACTCCAAGATCTCATTCTCCCTTGTCCCACTACGGGTAAGGGCCCAGCAGGCCATAGCTTGGTCAGTGCTGGCATGAGGTACTTCTGGGGATACTAGGCACCAGCAGAGATCCAGCTATTTAGTTTGGGGGACCAAGTATATACTCCCCTATACTTCCGCCCTCTACCTCTACACTCCTGATATCTAAACAGCTTCAAAGTGTAGGCTCAGAGCAGCTAGCTGTCAGCAAGTTAGGGACTCCTGTTTATATGCACAATTGATCTGTCCAAAATCAATCAAGAACAATGGAGATCTTAGAAATCCACCTGCCTGTCTGGTAAAGGAGAGAGTTTCCATTAGAAAGCAACGAATTTGCAAGTTTTTAGCGTAATCCATTCTCCTTCCCCAGACAACAACTCTTATTTCCTGAGTTTCCGGGGACCAAGGGCTTGGGTGGGGAGAAAGGCTCGGCTAGCACTGACTTGGTAAGAACATCAGAAGTCACTCAGCGTCACATTCTTTTTCACAGAACACTTTCCCAATTAGGGATTCATTTACATTAACTAAGAGGAACTATCCTCTTTTTGAACATAAATAATTATATAATTTAATAAGTCATTATCTTGTATGATGGAGCAAAGTGAAAGTTTAAATTTTCTTTTGTATGAAGAAACATAGCTCTATTTTCTAATTTTTCTATGATGGACATGTATTCATTATGCCATAAATAACCAAAAGAAAAGTTAAACCCCATGCACACCTTAGTGTGAATTATTCAGCCTGATAAATCTCTGACAGAAATAACAAAAATAGCAACTATGTAACACTTCCTACATAACAGGGTCTGAGCTGCATTTCCTACCTGAGGTTCAAGGGCCCCCAGGCTTAACAGATGAATTCACAGGCTAAGTTTCAGAATTTAAACAATTTTGCTTTTAGTTTAATGAAAATCATACATACACCCATATATATATCATGTGCATGATATATATACATGATATATATTTAGAAAAGTAAAATTATATATGGATTACATATATAATAACATACAATAGAGAGAAAGATGTAGCCACTCCTAGCCTTCCATGTTTGCCATTCTCCGCCCAAGTCAGAGGAGCCTTGAATCACTGCTTAGAGGAGAAATACCCAGGAAAGCAACTGGACCCTCCTTAGACAGACCTAAGCAAGAAATAAACTTCCTAGTAAGCCAGGGTCAACAAACCTTCTCCACCCCCAGGCACGGATGTACTGTCGTCTAAGACTATTTTCTTGCTACTGTGGCAGACTTGAGGTACAGAGAGGTAAGGCCCACAAGCCTAAAATATTTACTACTTGGCCCTTTATAAGAAAAGTCTGCCAACTTGTTGGATAGGCTGGGAAGATTTGAGGGGCTGTGAGTGCCAGCAGCTAGAGTTATTTAACATCACTAATAGACTCAGTCAAAGCCAAATGATATCACTGCAAGCTGCACGCAGAAACATTCTGGTGATGGGAGAGTGGGCACAGGCTCTCCCTATAGAACAGGCGTGCTGACCTTTGAGGAAATCATGCTGGGCAGTGCCCAAGTCACACTGTGCACAGGTATCAATCAGGCAGAGAGACCATTTACGCACAGATCAACCGACAACATCAGGAAGTAGGGGGACTGATTATCCTGGTTCACTAGGTGCTGAGGGGATAGGTATTCCTGGGTATAGGACTTTGAATCTCGAAACAGGGAAAGTCCTGGGCAAATTGACATAAATTGGTCATCCTTGCAGAAATGTTCTTTACTTTTTCCAGTAAAGTACATTTAAAATTGGGGGAAGGGATGCACTATAAATCAACTGGCTCATTAAAATAATGGACTAGTAGTTAAAAATACACTCATTGTTTAAAAGGACAAATATTAATATGGCAACCAATGTTTCATATGAAAATCAAAAACTCAAGTTGACGAGTAAAACATTTAACACCCATTAAATCCAACATCAGTGATTTAATTTCAACAAAACATCATCTGTTGCATTTAAGTCGTTAATTATATTTTATTAATGTTATAGTTCTATTTGATTTTAATTTGTAATTTTGTTTGGGTTGCATAAAGACATGGAATTTATAGCTAAAATTTTACATTTGTATGTATTTAAGTAACACTGTAATCAAATGAATTTGGGCAAACATTGAGGCTTCAGGAGAATTAATTTTCCTTTAAAAGAAAATTACATTTAATAAAATTCCTCACAACAATTCCATGAGGTAGTTCTTATTCCCCTCATTTTACAGATGAAGAAACTGAGACTACAGTCATACTGTAGCAAGTCATCTGTGAAACTGAAACTTGCACCCAGATTAGGCTGGGCTCAAAGTCTGTGAGGCCTCACTTGGAGTGGGCAAAGATGGCATATGGGAGCCACGCGGTTGGGTGGTGTGAGGGCTTCTGAAAGCCAGAAGGCAACCCAGGAACTTCGCGGTATTCAAAAGACAGGAACAGGGCTGCAGAAGAGGCCAAATGGGCCAAAAAGGTGAGGCAGGACAGAAAGCTTGACCAGGGTCCCTCCCAGCGGCCCACAGACACCTCAAGGTTCATCCGTTCCTTCTCTAAGAAGCCCTGTGCTGGCTGCTGAGGAGAGAGATAACTAAGACCGTATGCACCCTGTCTTCAAGGAATTTATGGTCTTGCTACTGTCTCTTAAAGGATGTCTGCCCGTAAGAGGGTTGATTTCAAAGTCTACAGAGCTCCCATGTCCACCCCTGCCCATATTCAGCAAAAGTTAGCCCAATAGCCAGCGGAGCAATGTCTACTCACACTCTGCCCCTCTCTGTTAGAAAACAGAAAGGAAGGGAAGAGGAAAATGGTAGAAGCAGCAAAGAGATCTATTCAATAGTTACCCATTCAAGAAATATTTGTGGCATACCTACCACAGTAATGGAGCTATCCTAGGTGTTTGTGGGGCATAAACGATCCAGTTCTTGCTGTCAAAGAGTTTTTAATCATAACAACAATAACTGCAGGAAACACTCAAACAGGCACTGCTTTTAAGTGCTTTACATATATTAACCCCTTCAATCCTCACAGTGGCTCTATGAGGTAGGTGTTATTATTATTATTCATTTGATTAAGCCATAAAAAAGCTAAACAATTCATCCAAGATCACACACACACACAGTACTAAGGGTAAAGTCAGGATTGGCACCCAAGCACTCTGGCTCCAGAGGCCACCATGCTCTTACCTACTACACTACAATATACAGTAGCTAAATGCCGGCTTCAAGACAGTGGATTCCCCACCGCCATCCTCACTCAGCCTTAGCAGGGTGTTGCAAAGAGCATGGACTTTGAAGTCAGACATGGGGGCAAATCCAGGCCTGAGAGCAATCCTTGTCAGCCTCAGTTTTCATGTCTCTAAAATGGTCATAATAAAAACTGGGCTATTTTTGGATTAACTAGAATAACACATAAATTGCTTTCAATTTGTAAAAACTAATTCGCTCTGAAACTATGAACACATCCCTGGCACCTCCTGAAGGCCTGCTCTGTCCTGCATTAGCCGGAGAGTCTTTTCTAACTTAAAATATAGGCCAGAAAGGTGAATGGAAGGTTACTGAAGCAAGAAAACACACATACGGCAAACGGTCAGTAAGCTGTACTATTTCATCAGAAAACTGAGGAAAAGAAGAAACAGAAAATGTACTGACACTTTTGTTCTAAATGCTCACATATAAAGATTTTACTTTACCTCGTGTTTTCAGAAACACTCCAGACATGCTAAAGAAGTTCTCTGGAACTTTAAATAGCAAAAGGACTGACTCGTGTGTGTGTCTGCGAGTGGGAGTGCAGGAATGGAAGTAGTTTGGGAAAAACATGAGAGTATTAAGCTTAAAGTCGTCGTTGTTACTCTCTACCTTTCTCTCCTTCCTCCTTCGATTCTCCAAAAGCTGGGGTTCAGAGAGAGACACTGTGTAGTCTTTAGATGCTTCTCCTGGGGAGCTATGTCTGGCCTACACCAACCCCAACTCCCAAGTATTGAAAATCACTGATTTAAAAACACTTGCTTTAAAATGGACTTTCAGTTCAAAAGAATGCTATGATCATATGTTAATATTTATGTAGTAAAAATTATGTGCTAATGAGAACAACTCTTCTAAGTCACCTATAAGTAAACAAAACGAAGGTGGAAACTATTGCAATACCCCTATATTTTCACTTTGAAAGTGAAAAGAAAGAAGTTCTAACGATACTCTGTGATGGTAAGACTTTGAAAAGATGCTTTTATGAATTCTATTGGTAGCACTGTAAATTGGAACATCTTTCAGAAGGCTACATGTCAATACAAAGCAAAAGTCTAAAGATGTTTCTACTCTGACCAATAATCCTACTCACAGGAAATTGTCCTAAGTAAGTTATTCAACAGAAATAAAAGAGACAGAGATAAGGGCTATTATTAGACTCACTTATTAAAACCAAAGCAAGTAAACAATCTAAACATCCCGGGATAGGCTTCTGATACAGCCTATACCTTTCTCTATTGTACTGCTCAGCACATTTTAATGATCTGACGACATGAATAAAGGGGTTGTCTCTGTCTGGATTCTTGGCACATAATAAATGTAAACTGTAGGAACTAAGAGCAGATATCAAATATTTGTAATTTTAAGTAAGAATAACACAATATGTAAACTAGAACTGAAACTGTAATATAGATACATGGAAATGGTGATACAAAAATGAAAATAGTTATATTAGGATGTAGGAATCACCGGATAACTTTTAAACTGCTTTCAGTGTTCTTTAATGTTGCCGTTTTAGTGACTCCTAAATATAAAAAGAGGGAAAATATCTACTGTTATATACATCAAACATGACTTCATAGTAGGGATGAAACGTTAACTATAAAAACTTGAGGAATCATCCCCTAGCTACCCACCCCCCAAGCACTCAGGTATTCTTTCTTTGTTCAAGCGTAGAAAGACCCAAACTATTCATATGTCATAAGTAGCATAAACCTATTTTCAGTAAAAATTTGAAACAAAGGCAGTATGTTTTAAAGAGACAAGGGAAAGTCCTCTAAAGCAATCCCTCCTTTGGCTAGTGAATTTGCTGTTTCCTAACAGCAGGGGGTGCCAGAAGGGTCACTACTGTTCCCAGGAGAGGGCCCCACAGTCCTGGTCAGAAAACGCTACAGGTTTTCCTCTAACAGGGACCTCTGGGTAAAACTCGCTCTAGAGACTTGAATAAACAAAAATTACATTTTTATTTTTATTAACTTCTGATACTTGGCATCTCCTTGAGTTATAAATGTAGTCAACAAATCCCAGTTGTAGTGGCAGTACTGGTGACTCTGTCACGAACAGAAAAAACACAGATGTCACAGAACACTACAGTTTTTGCAGATTTCTCAAGTATCATTTATACTCATCACTGCCTTTGAAGCGAGAGGCTTCAGGAGTTACTGACAGACTGGCTGCTGTATCTTGGTATTAAACGTATTAAGAAAGCCATACATATTACTGTATCACAAATTTGTTTAATAATTTCATAAATATTTAAATGTAATGGAATTTTCTTATATTCCTATGGATTTTATTTCCTGCATTTACAAACACTCTTCTGGAGGGGCGCCTGGGTGGCTCAGTAGGTTGAGTGTCCAGCTCTTGATTTCAGCTCAGGTCATGATCTCATGATTGGAAGAGGGATCGAGCCCCGAGTTAGTATCTATGATGACAGCACGGAGCCTGCTGGAGGGATTCTCTCTGTCCCTTCCTTCACTGCTTGTGTGCACTCTCTCTCTCAAAAGAGAAAAAAACAAACAAAACAAAACAAAAAAACCTAAAAAATATTTTTCTGAAAGGGTTTTTATAGGCTTTACCAGACTGCCAAAGGCACAGGAAACTTAACCCCTTATCAGTCTAAAGGAACACAACTGAGAGGAAAACTCAAATATGATTTGAAACAAGTTGGAGACAAAAATAAGTATTTTCAGTCATGAGACAAAAGTAGCTGCAATGCACATTTTTCATTTAGTTTGGAATCTGGAAAGAGAAAGGAAACTCAGAATTTCTGCTTCACAGGCTCCAAAATACCCCACCCAGTATGTCCAGGGGTGTGGTTCACAGATTATTATGTTCAGAGATCTGCCTAATGCAATCCCCTACTACAAAGCAGTCTGTGTTTAATCTAGATGCAGATGCGTAAAATACAATGCAAATGCTGTCCCAACATCTCTCTGGAAGTAGTCACTACAAATGGACATCCAGATACCTAATATCATCCATACAATGAGCAAAACCAAAAATTCTAAAAGGGAGAGATGAGATACTGAAATTAATAACAGTGTCAATACTCACATTCGAACAAAGAGTGACTCTTTAGATGTCAGACCAGGAGATGAATACTTTTCAACCAGGGCCAAAGTACTGAAGCCGAACTTATGAATGGGCTCGTTGGAATCCAGGGGGGGGAAGTCGGTGTCAACCTCCCCGTCATCCTCAGCAATATGCAAGCAGTAGGCACTGACATTGTCACTGAAAGGAAAATCAAAACGGTGAGTGAATACCGTGATGAAGGAGGGACAAGGAGATCAGAGGCTATGGTATACAGCAGGCAAACTGGGACCCTGCTCTTCTTTTACCCAAAAGCCTAGTGAAGCAGCTAGATTACCCTAAATCCTACTTCATTTGATAAAGCGACAACGTGGGAGGACAAAGGAGATGAAAAGCAATGTGAAACAAGGGCCTTTCTACTAATCTATTCTTTCAACAAATATTTACTGAGCACCTGTTATAGGTAACACACAGAACTTAGTCCCTTAAATCAAAGATGATATTTAGTATCAGCCCTCAAGGAAGCTTATGGTATAGGAGGAGGGAAAAGTAAGTACTATGTTAGTTAAATAGAAGTATAAATAAAATACACACAGCAAGCTCTGATTCCAAACACCAAAGATACTTAACAGAGTAAAAGCAAATGACCTGATTTATCCTGATGCAGATAAATGGCTCTCTCCACTACTTTTGGACTTTTCTCCTATCCCTAGAATGTCCAGTCTATACTTCCACATTCCAGCCTTGCCCATTTTAGAGTCAACACACACTTCCTTCTTTTTCTTTGGCGGAGAAGTAAAAAGTTGATTTGCTGAAAAGGGGTAGGAAACTGTACCAACATAAAGACAATTTAAAACTTAAAAATCAATTAGAAACACTTTAAAACACCTTACTCCAAAGTTAAATTGTGAAACTGCGTATCTGCTAGCATTCAGAAACCTGATCCTAATAGTTCACAAGGCAGTAGGGTTCTAAATTGTGCAGCTTAAATTTGGAGTCTTAATTATATGATTGATGCTTAAATTAATTAATTGCAAAGTGTATGCTAATTGTTTAATTGGTTGCTTGATCTATATAGATCATTTTTTGAATTAAATGAGTTGATTTACAAAGTTTATTGATTGGATGTGACAATGAATTATTTCACTGACTACCTGATTTGCAATTTTCCCAATTAATTCACAAATCTTTAGCTGCAACTCTGGTTATTGAGAGAGAGCCTACTTCAGGTGATCTATACTCAGTCTGTCATGACTAAGAGATATTTATTATATAAAACAGGTAATAAGGACAGATTAAAATTAATGGGAACTGTAAATTTGCTAAATGGATGGATAACAAGAAAGTAATCTGGCTATGTTTGTCACTATAAATTTCATGTATTTGCAACGCTGTTAAGAAATTTAAAATTCACCTTTGAATGATATGGGAAACTTATGGATCTTTGCAAGAGGTTACTAACTATATATAAACACCAGACCCCTGTAGGAGAAGAAAGTCTACTAGATAAGAAAAATGTCATGGTATAGTAGCTAAGAGCTTTGTGTCCAGAAAGATCTGAGTTAAAACCTAAGCTCCAGTGCTCACGGGCAATGTGATTTCAGAAAATAAGCTTCGTCTTCTTGAGTTTTAGTTTCTACTTCTTTTTTTTTCTTTTTTTAATTTTAGAGAGAGAGAGAGAGCGAGAGAGAGAGCGAGTGAGGGAAAGGGGCAGAAAGAGAGAATCCCAAGCAGGCTCCACACTCAGTGCAAAGCCCTGGGATCATGACCTGAGCTGAAATCAAGAGTTGAATGCTCAACTGACTGAGCCACCCAGGTGTCCCCTTTAGTTTCTGCTTATATAAAAAGACAAGAACCTAACTCAGAGGTAGTTGTGAAGATAAGATAATATATGTAGAGCCTACCATATAACAGAGGTAAAAAAAAAAAGTGGTATGGTAACTATAATAAAGTCAGATGGAAAATAACTTTGTTACATCAATCCTTAAAGAGAAATTGCAGATGCATATTAGTACCAACAAAACAACAATGAAACTAAGCGACAAGTTCTGTAGTTAACATGTCCACCATGCTCCAGCCTTGGGGCCACTGAGCCTCCAGGGTTTTATGAACAGGGCAGACGCTGATGAAGCAAGCAACGGACTGCACAGATTATTTATTGCCGTGTAAATCATCCTGAGGAATGCCTGTGATTCCCCAGCACCACAGAGGTTTCAAGGGCAAATAATAAGCCTATTGATCAAAGCAGAAAGCCTAACGTTGGTATCAGAAGAATTCTGCTTTGATTGTCATGGGGTGTCCCCAAATCCCCTTCAAAACAAGCTCGACAAATGTCACAGGCTAAGATCTGAGGGCCAAAAGATTCACTGCTGAGTGTTACTATTCTCCTCAGTTTCTAAAAACAAAGTGTGAAATCACTTATTCATTCAAAAAACCTGCAAAGTACCTACCCTGCACTGTAGCCTGCTCTGCATGCTGGGAATACAGCAAAGAAAAGAGAGAATGATTTCCCCTATATTATACAAGACTAATGGGACTCTTTTCTGGGTCATGAGTAAAATTCAGCAGCAAACAGTACTCCAACCCTTTCTACCCCTTAATTGAATATCTGAGGGTAAAATGACTAAAACTCCATATTCTATGCATGGACATATTGGTTCCCTTGTGCCTTTATAAAGGAATCATTAACAAAAGAAGCTACTATGGTATTTTGACTTCTAAAACCTCTTCAGGATTCCAAACGAGTACTAGTGCAATAGCCATTAGTATCATTAGCTACATTGAAAGCTATGTGTCAGACCCTGTGCACAGCAGTATCGATAGGTATGTAAGCTCCCTGAATCTTCACACCAACTCTGAGAGCCATTTATTATTATTTTTGTTTTACAAATTGGAAAAGTGAGCCTCAAGCGTGTAAATGACAGACTTAAGATTCAAACCCAGGCAGTTAAGACCCCTTACCCTTGACCCCCACCTATCCCTCTGCCAATTCCATGGTGTGTCTAGACTTGCCAAGGCCCTTGGGAACCCCTGTTCCTATGGAAATGCCACATACTTTTAAAAGAAGGAGGAAACCATGACATATTCCTTACAAAATATGAGAAGCTTAGAAAGATTTATTTCAACTCCTCACTTTTGCAGATGGAAAATAGATGGGTAGAAATGAGGAATAACATGCCCATGAAGACCCAGTTAAAAGTGGCAAAGTTGGGGCGCCTGGGTGGCTCAGTCAGTTAAGCATCTGACTTCAGCTCAGGTCATGATCTTAGGGCTTGTGGGTTCAAGCCCCACATCGGGCTCTGTGCCTGGAGCCTGCTTCGAGTTCTGTGTCTCCCTCTCTTTCTGCCCCTCTCCCGCTTACCCTCTGTCTCTCTCTGTCTCAAAAAGAAATAAACATTAACAATTTTTTTTTTTTTAAGTGGCAAAGCTGGTTCTGGAGAACTTAGGTTCCTCACTGCCATTCTAAGAGGCTTTGATTGAATCAGAAAACTGGTGGCATTTTCAAACAGGGAGAGAAAAAGGAGGAAGCTATGGTCCATGACTCAAGAATCACCCAAATACAGACATCTGGAACTGATAAAACAATGAAAACAGGGATGCCCCCTCCTTATGACCTAGTAATAGAATAAATAATGGTTTTGCAGTCAGATCTGCTTTTAATGCTAACTCAACCACTAAGCAGCCATGTGACCAAATCTTTCTGAGCTCCTCCATTTTCTTATCTATAAAAAGCTTTCCTTGACTTCTCTAGGAGAATCATTTGATCTCTAGCAGAATCCAAGCGATTCTCCTCTGTGGTCGTTCAGAACTTGATCAATACTTCTGCACATAGTTACCACATCTTTTTCTTATTTATCATTCTATGTTCTCCTAAAAAGCAGGGATCCTTCTATTGTCTCTGCATCCTTCCTGAAGAGTAAGATGGCTGGCACTTAGAAGGCCCTTAAGAAATATTTGTTGAATGAATGAATATATCAATGTATAGACTGAATCACTCTACCCATGAAAAAACCATAAAGATATTATTACTGATGTTTGTACTAATGAGAAGAGGAGAAGTAATAAGCTTTTCTTTTTCTTTTTCTTGCTTGTCACACTGATATCTGTTAACCAAATGGGGCTTTCTAGGCAATGAACACGTGTCAGAGACTGCAATCTAAGACAAAAGGAGTATTCCCAGGAAGAGGTGAGGATGAAAGAGGTATTTTTATAGTTCATCAAATTATGAGTATTGGCACCTCACTTTTTTTATGGAGAAAAACACTGAGAAATTATTACAACTATGTAAAAATGTTTAATTATATGGACACTAAAAGACTTGAAGCTACCAAAAAGTTTACAAAGGTTATGTTTACAATTAAGCAATGAACACTTTTTTTTCTGTACCTTCCAGATGTCCCATAATGACTAAGTCTAACTTCCATCTTCCTTTCCTTATAAAAATAGTGAACTTATTTTTTGATAAGGGTAATAATGCATGATTAGAAACATGACACAATTTAGAAATACAGAACAGCACAAAAGTTGGGAAATCGCTCATCCCATCTGTCCTAGAGATTCCGCATCTCCTGCCTCACCCACATCCCCTGATTCCTAAGTGGTAATTTTCTCTATCAGGTCCTGGGACTGTGAGAAAATAACCGTACATACCTGCTGCATAAGGGTCTTATGAGGATTAAGTGACTTAATTAATTGTACAGTGCCTGGCAGGAAAAAGGATTCTCATTTTGTCAAAATTTCTTCTACCACTCTTGAGCTTGATTACAAAAAAGCAGAATTAACTAACAGAAGCATGGTGGATAGCATGAGACAGAGAACACAGAGTCCTGTTTCTGAGTCACTATCAGAGACTGAGTAATGACAAAAGACTAATAAACAACCAACAGTTTGTTCTCTATATTTAAGAGGGTTTTTTTTGTCTTTTAGTCTTTTTCATTTGCTTTCTTAAATCCCACGTATGAGTGAGATCATATGGTATTTGTCTTTCTCTGACTTATTTCACTTAGTTATATCCTCTAGACCCATCCATGTTGTTGCAAGTGGCAAGAATTCATTCTTTTTTTATGGCTGAGTAATTTTCCAGTTTTATATATGTGTGTATATACATGTATATATCACTTTAATCTTCTTTGTCCATTCATCTATTGAAGGAAAGTAGGGTTGCTTTGTGTCTTGGTAATGGCAAATAATGTTGCAATAAAAACATAGGTGTGCATATATCTTTTCAAATTAATGTTTTTGTTTTCTTTGGGTTAATATAACATTGTATGTTAATTATACTGGAACTAAAAATAAATTTAGAAAAAAAGTTGCCCCTGGGGGTAAAAAAAAAAAAAGACTAATAAAAATAAGTACAGGATAATAGGATCCACAGAAAGAGGCTTAATTTTAGAACTGGGTTAGCACGGAAAAAGCAGGTCCTTCCAGGGACAACGTTGTTTGTGAGAAGATTGGAAATTAGAAGAGTGAATGGTTGCAAAATGAAACCTGTTGCCAAAAGGAGATCCTTCTGGAGGATGGACAGAGGGAGATCTCTCTCTCCCTCTCACACATTTTCTCTCTCTCTCTCTCTCTCTCTCATTAAATGTACTCATTAACGCTTTGGAGATTTTATATTTATACAAGTAAATGTATGTATAAATAAACATATCTAAATCTCCAAAGCGTTAATGAGTACAATTAAATTTTACTTATTCATGCTTCAACAAATAAGGCTAACAAAATTTGCATTAGAAAAATTTATTTCATTTAATTGTTGACCAATATTCATTTCATGTTCAAAGGCCAGTTTGGCTTTTATGAAGAGACAGAGGCCTGTAATCCATATATAGATTGTATTTAATTTGTATATGAAAATTCAGGAGCATTCCAGGAAGCATCCTAGAGATCTCCCAGATGTGATCTGACATGTTCGATTTCCATACTCATAAAAATTCACTTTTATCTTCAATACATGCAAAATGTTCTTAAGTATGATGGCCAGATAAATAAATGCTTTTGTTATTTTTTTTTTCGATTAAAAATAAAAGGAGCACTTGATTCTGCAATGTCCAGAACTCTTATTACTTGGGCCTTGCTATTTATTTTGATAACAGAATCAATATAAAGAGTTTATCAGACATTATCAGAGAAAGAAAGGCCTTGAGGACTGCAGCTCAGAAGTTCATCTCTTTGATGTCAGAGAAAAGACTTTTAAGACTGTCAAGATTTCTGCTTTTCCAAAACAAAAACCCCATATATGTAAAGTAAAAATTGATAAATAACATTTTAATGTTTGTCAAGACACAGCCACCTCACACAGAATAGTTAAGTCTAAATTTTGTAGCAAAGAAGTACTAAGGAAAAAATGCCCACTAATTTCCAAAGGGAAGCAAGATCTTCATAGTGTTCTGTCTGAGCTCCTTTTTGGATAGATCATATTGCTATATCTTCAAGTTCATTGATTTTTCCTTTTGCAGTGTCTAATCTGCTCTTAAACTCACACCGTATAGTTTTCATTTCAGATACTGTACTTTTCATCTCTAGAAGTTCCATCTGGATTTTTAAAACATTTTCTGCTTCTTTCCTCATCATGTTCATGTTTCCCTCCATAATCTTGAACATATGCAGCATGTTTGTAATAGCTATTTTAACATCCTTGTTTGCTAATTCTATCATTCTGGCATTTCTGGGAAGTCCTCTTTTCATACTGTTCTGAACTGGACATTTTTAAAACAAATTCACTTAACAAAATTCTAAGTTTGAGAAACTCATTCATTCTATTACAAACTGAGCCTGAAAAGATCCAGTGGGATGTTTCTGAAACACAGTATGATACTGTCACTTCCCTGTTTAAAACCTTTTGCAACCTTTAAAATAAAAACAAAAGAGCCCATTAATAGTACCTGGCTTCCATGAAGGCTTCCATTATAATTTACCCTGCTTTCAACCCAATCTCCTGTCATTTCAGAACACACATCTTAAGCTTCATTCACACCAGCTGCTTGCAGTATCCTAATCAAGTTACTATTCATGCAGGTCTCTCTGCCCAGGGGCTCCCTATTCCTAGTCTATCCAGTCATCTTTTGAGATTTAGCTCAAGTATCCATTCTACTGGGAAGACTTCCCTAACATTTCCCTCATCCCTAGTCAACCCAAGCCTCCAACTTCCAGCAGAATTTTTTTCTTTTTCTTAAAAATTTTAATGTTTTTTATTTATTTCTGAGAGAGAGAGAGAGAAAGGGGAGGGTCAGAGAGAGAGGGAGATACAGAATCTGAAACGGGCTCTAGGCTCTGAACTAGCTGTCAGCAGAGCCCGACACGGGGCTCGAACTCACGAACTGTGAGATCATGACCTGAGCTGAAGTTGGACGCTTAACCGACTGAGCCACCCAGGCGCCCCTCCAACTTCCAGCAGAATTAGAAAAGCCCTTTTCTATGTCCTCACAGCATTCTACTGTGTCTATTATACCAAGTCTCAATGACAATGGAGCTAAAATTATGTAATTTGGTTTCTGTCTCACAAACTAGTCTAAATCTTGAGGCCATAAACTTTATTTTATGACTGATTATATCCCTAATGCCTAGTAGAGTACCTGGGATGGTGTAGACAATATCTAAATGCTTGCTGAATGAATGACTGCAAGAATAAAAGGATGGATGAATGGATGGATGGATGGATGGATGGATGAAAATTTCAAATGGCTATGTCTCTGGGTGCTATCATTAGGAAAAGAAATTCATTTCTTTGTATAACACGGTAGTTAAAAGCAAGAGAAATGGAGTAAAATCTGGTTCAAATCCTGACTCTGCCACTTACTAGATATATGATCTTGGGCATTAACTTAAGTTCCTGTTTCTCTGCTTCTCTATCATTATCTAAGAGTTACAGAGGTATTGTAAGGAAGAAGATAATATATGTAAAATGCTTAGCCTGGGGCATGACACAAAGCAGGCATTCCAATGTGTTCGTATCTACCCATTCATTACCTGGTAAGTATGAGGACTTTGGCTTTTGGGAAATGTTGACAATGAGCAATATGTCTGTGCAGCTCAATGAAGAAAGTGTTTGTAAACAGTATCCCCAAACCTTCATTTGTCACTTAAATATTTCACCAGATTGAGACCATCTAACTCAGTGATTTTTGATGAATAAGGGTCTGTATACAGTCAGAAGCTTGTCTAAGCAGACATGGGGAGAAGGGGTTCTTCCCTGGCAATGGCAAGGGTAGATAACTTTAGTCTACATCTCTGAATCTGAATGTTTCTGTGTTCTCTCATCCATTCCACAAATTACTTATTGAGTATTTGCTATTTGCTAAGAATTGTGTTAGGGACTGAGGGAAACAAAACAACAAAATAGACAATGTCCAGTCTCTAAACTTCCAGCTATCCTACTGCTTACAACACTTCTTCACCACACGGACATCTCTCAAGTCATCTCAGCCTTCATTACATTCAAAACCAAACTCTTTCTTCACCTCTATTTCTTCTCTAGGACACCCCGTTTCGGCACCACCATCTACATAGGTTTTCAGTGTCCAGTCTTAGTCCCTTCTCTCTGTTCACTCATGCATGTTGGAGACTTCAATTAATATCTCTATGCATATGACTTTTAAGTTCACATTTCTAGTTCTTCTCTAAACTCCAAACATGCAAGTATAAACAACTATCTGAAAACTTCTCTTAGATATAGCAAAGTCATCTCAAATAAAAGATAAAACTCATGCTGCTCCCCCACTCCCCTTCACACATCAAAAACCAAATAATACCCAATGCCCCCATCTCAGTGACCAGCAAAATACATCAAGTTGTGCAAGTCAGAAATCTAGGGAGTCATCTTTGGTACTTTTCCTCTCCCATACTTCTCATATCCAACTCATCCCTAAGTCCTGTGAATTTTACCTCTCAAATACTTCCAGAATTTGTCCTCTTCCCTCAATCTCCACTGTGACCCTGCCCATCTTTCAGTCTCATCCCATTCTACTTTCTCTTCCCTACTTTGTGCTCCAGACACGCTGGCCTTCATTACTCCCCTGACTACTACATGCTTCTTCCTGCCACAGTGTCACTGCCATGCAGTTCCACCTGCCAGGAACCTCCCCCTGCCAAATACCTCTGGTATCATTTTCTCAGGGAATTTCTCCCTGACTCCCAAGGCCAGGCTCTGATAAATGGCATTCCTTTTCTTCAGATTACTCAACTCAGTTTTTATGCAAACATTATTTGGCTTAATTATTTGATTAAACTATTTGAATTATTTACCCATTTCTCTCACTAGATTATGGAATTCATGAAAGAGAGACCATGTCTGGCTCTACTCACCATTGTATATACCCAGAAAAATTCATGGTATATAATAAACACTGAATAAATATTTACTGAATGCATGAATGGATACAAATGATAAGTGAAATGAGGCAGTTACAAAGTGCTCTTACACTTGATAATTTCCTCTTCCCCATCAAACTGTACATTTTTTGAGTGCAGCAATCACATTTCTCTCGTTCTCCATTTTATCGTCAATACCTAAGGCCTGGAACTCCATAAATATTTGCTGAATGAAGGAATAACAAAGAACTGAAGGCTTCAAGATTAAGCTGGATATCAAGAGGAGAAGAGTGAGAAAGGCATTTCTGATTAAAGAAGGAGCAAAAGCAAAAGCAGGTATCAGTGTCAAGAAGCTGCCAGTTAAAAAATGTGATCTGTAGGATGCACGAGAGCACAGCTGAGGGTCAGAATGGGAAGGGCCTCTTAGGCTGTATTATCTAGGTAAGCGGTTCTCAATGATGACTCTAAGGAAGGTAAATTAGAAGCAGAGGCCTACAAATGGGAAGAGAGCAGACAGAAGTGGTCAAAAATGGGGAAACAGAAAGAATTCGAACTGCAAAGTTGTCAGAAAACATAATGTAAGGTCAAAAATTCTTATATACTTACAATAAGCCCACCAGGGCACCAGTGTATCATAGCAGAGTGCAATTCTCTGAATCGTTAAGAGAGAGCTAAATTATACTACTGTTGCTGAACTACTACCAGTATTGGTTATAGTAGTAGCTGGCTGTAGTTACAGTATTTAATGGCAACAGAAATAAACATTTCCTGAGCACTTGCCATGTATTTTCTCATTTTATTTTCATAACTACTCTGTTATGAAGCTTCTATCCTCATTTTACACACGAGATAACTAGAGTACATAAGACTGAACTAATTCATCCACAACCATGCTGATGATAAGTGTTAAGGCCAGAATACAAACACAGACTGTGGCTTTGGATCCCACACCCTTAACCACTATGTTATACTCTGATTAAGAAGGCAGGGAAAAATATTAACACATTTTAGAAAGTCTCTATGAAAAATTATTGAAGTAGGACAATGAATGAAATAAACCTACAAGGGTTCTGAGAAGCTGAGGTTATGTCAGAAGGAAGTGAACCGACAGTGAACTCCACTGTATGGCTATACCACGTGATGGTGTACTCTTGAGCTGAACTCTCCAACACGCAGCTAGTAAGCACTTAAAATACAGCTAGTCTGAATTGATAGGTGTTTATATAGCAAATAAACACTGAATTTTTAAAACTTATGGCAAAAAAGAACATTAAAAATCTCCTTAATTTTATCAACATGTAAACATTACCTAAAATAATAATATTTGAGATACAGTGGGTTAAAGAAAATATAACCCATGAAAATTATAAAAATTATTTAAATTATAATAATTATTAGGGTACTAAATTTCACCCATCTTTTGGAAACTTTAAAAAGTGTGGTTATTAGAAAATTTCAAATTCTAAGTATGGCTCACATCTGCAGCTTGCCTTATGTATTATTTTCCAGCTTTACTGAGATATAATTGAAATAAAACACTGTGTATATTCCTGGTAATCATTTTGTAACATATGTGTATTTGATACACTTAGGTATTATGAAACCATTACCACCAAGTAGCTTTAGCTAACACCTCCAACACATCACATTTCTTTTTTTGTGGTAAGAATACTAAAGGTCTGCTCTTTTAGCAACTTTCAAGTATATAAAATAGTCTGGTTAACTATATTTGCAATGCTGTACACTACATCTCTATTAATTTTCTTTTTTTTCTTTTAAAATTTTTGTTTTTTAGGTTTATTTATTTATTTATTGAGAGAGACAGAGAGAGAGAGACAGAGCATGAGCTGGGGAGGGGCAGAGAGAGAGGGAAACACAGAATCCAAAGCAGGCTCCAGGCTTGAGCTGTCAGTACAGAGTCTAATATGGGGCTCGAACTCACTAAGTGTGAGATCGTGATCTGAGCCAATGTCAGACACTTAACCAACTGAGCCCCCAGGCATCCCCAAAGCTTATTCATTTTCTAACTAGAAGTTTGTGGTTTTTGCCTCGGATCTCCCCATTTCCCCCATCCCCCAGTCTGTGGTAAGCACCATTCTAATCTCTGTTTCTGTGAGTTCAGTTTTAGAGTCCATATATATGTGACATCATGCAGTATTTGTTTCTCTCTGACGTATCACTCTTAGCATAATGCTCACAAGGTCAATCCATGTTGTTGCAGGTGGCAGGATTTCTTTATCTTCTTTATCTTTTCATCCATAGACAGACACTCAGGTTGCTTCCATAGCTCAACTATTGTGAATAGTGTTGCTGTGAACATGAGGGGAGTGTAAATATCACTTCAAGATCCTGTTTTCATTTCTTTTGGATATGTACCCAGAAGGGGTATTGCTACATCACATGGTAGTTCTATTTTTAATTTTTTGAGGATCCTACATATTGCTTTCCATTGTGGCTGCACCTCTTTACATTCTTAGCAACAGTGCACAAGAGTTTTCTTTTCTCCACATCCTCGCCAACACTTGTTATATCTTGTCTTTTTGATGATAGCCATTCTAACAGGTGTGAGGTGATTGCATTATATTTCTTTTGGACAGCACTGCTCTATTGCCAGAAACTTCCACTCACTGAGCAACGGCAATAATCTTAAAAGTATACTACTCCAGCTTCTGGACTACAGCAAAACTCTTCAGGCTTTTAGTAGCTCACCTGTCAGTAGCTGATAAAGAGCAACAGTAAATAAGAGACCAGTGAAATATGTTGAATGTTAAAGGGACAACTGAACAGAAGAAGGCAAAGAATAGCCATTCTAGTGTACAAAAGAGTCATAACATATGACTACAGTCTCTGCACAAAACTGGGACTAGTCAAAATTACCCTTAAGAAATCCTTTAAATTACCTATGAAGTAGAGTAAATGTGGTCCTGTGTGAAGAGCAGGTATATACCTCCCACCTCAAGTTCTTGAGAGGATAAAACCTCACTGAATTTTTTTTCTCTTTCACGAATGGGTGTTACTCAAAAGATACCATTTTATTTTTGAATCCGATGAAATATAAATTAAAAAGGAATGTTTTAAAAAATTTATTATGTCAAAAATAGATCTACATGTATATAGTCAACTGATATTTGACAAAGGAGAAAAGGTTTTGAGCAAAGCAGCAAAAGGAATGGAGAATGGATAATCTTTTCAAGTGGGCATTCACATGCAAAAAAAAACCCTAAATCTAGACACAGACCTTACACCTTTGACAAAAATTGACTCAAAATGGATCGCAGACTTAAATGTAAAGCAAAAAATTACATAAAACTTCTAGAACATACAGCAAAATCTAGGGAACCCTGGGTTTGGTGATGAGTTTTTAAGTACGACACCAAAACACAATTTATCAAAGAAAAAACTGGTAAGTTCGAGGTGATGCTGATAGGAAAATAAAAAGATAAGCCATAGACTGGGAAAAAAAATCCCTACAAAACACATATCTGATAAATACACAAAGAACTCTTAAAAATCAGTAAGAAAACCACCCGATAAAAAAACTGGCCAAAGAACTGGACAGTTCACCAAAGAATACAGATAGATGTCAAATAAGCATATGAAAAAATGCTCAAGATCACTTTCTTAGGGAATTGCAAATTAAAACAAAAATGGGATATCACTGCACACGTAGTAAAATAGCTATAATCTAAAACATTTACAAAACCAAATGCTGGAAAGGATTTGTAGCAAAGGAACCCTTATGCATTGATGATGGAAATGTCAAATGGTATAACCACTTTGGAAGACATTTGGGCAGTTCCACAGAAAGCTAATAAACAAAGGCTTATCATACAATCCAGCAACTGCACTCTTAGGTATTTGTAAAATGAATTGAAAACTTATGTCCATATGAAAACCTGCTATAAATGTTTACAACACATTTACTATAAAGATTAGAAGCAACCAAGCTGTCTTTCAACAGGTGAATGGAAAAACAAACTGTGGTACATTCATGCCATGGAATATTATTCAGCAATATAGAGAAATGAACAGTCAAGCCATGAAAAGACAGGAAGGAACCCTAAATACATATTGCTAAGGGAAAGATAACAATCTGAAAAGGCTACATATAGTAGGATTCCAACCATCTGACATTCTGGAAAATGCAAAACGGTAGACACAACAAAAAGTGGTTGCCAAACATAAACAGAAAGGAATGAAAAGGGAGCACGGGGCAATTTTTAGGGCAGTGAAACAATTAGCTATGATGCAATCATCAGAGTCTGGCTGGCTCTAATGGGGCACCTGGCTGGCTCAGTCAGTCAGAAGAGCAGGAGACTCGTGATCTCAGGGTTGTGCATTCGAGCCCCACACTGGTTGTGGGGATGACAATTAAATAAACATTAAAAAAAAAAAAAAGAATTGTACGATACAAAGAGTGAACCCTAATATGTAAAGTATTGACTTTAGTTAATAATAATGTATCAATATTGGTTCAACAATTGTACTCCACTAATGCAAGGTGTTAATAACAGGGAAAAACAAGTGTCAGGAAAGAGATGTGTGGCAACTCTAAACTTATGCACAGTTTTTCTGTAAACCTAAAACCACTCTAAAAAATAAAGCCTATTTAAAAACTGTTTTGGGGCACCTGGGTAGCTCAGTAAATTAAGTGTCCGACTTCAGCTCAGGTAATGACTTCATGGTCCGTGGGTTCAGGCCCCACGTCAGGCTTTGTGCTGACAGCTCAGAGCCTGGAGCCTGCTTTGGATTCTGTGTCTCTCTTTCTCTGTGCCCCTCCCCAACTTGTGCTCTGTCTCTGTCTCTCTCAAAAATAAACAAACATTTATAAATAAATAAATAAATAAAATGTTTTAAAAATCTTAGCTGTAACTGATTTTAGAATTTTAAATAAATGAAAACAGAAAACAACAAAGCAGGCATTAAAAGCCAAGCTTATGGCAAGGATGTGGAGAAACGGGCACCCTCCTACACTGTTGGTGGGAATGTAAACTGGTACAGCCCCTCTGGAAAACAGTGTGGAGGTTCCTCAGGAAACTAACAATAGAACTCCCCTATGACCCAGCAATAGCACTGCTAGGAATTTACCCAAGGGATACAGAAATGCTGATGCATAGGAGCACATGTACCCCAATGTTCATAGCAGCACTCTCCACAATAGCTAAAACATGGAAAGAGCCTAAGTGTCCATCAACAGATGAATGGATCAAGAAGATGTGGTTTATCTATACCATGGAATACTACATGGCAATGAGAAACAATGAAATCTGGCCATGTGTAGCAACATGGATGGACCTTGAGGGTGTTATGCTGAGCGAAATAAGTCAGGCAGAGAAGGACAAATATCATATGTTTGCACGTATAGGAGGATTAGGAGGAACTTGACGGAGGAACAAGGGGGAGAAGAAGGGCGGAAATGGTGGGGGAAAGGGAGAGAGGCAAACCATGAGAGACTCTTGAATGCTGACAAAAACTGAGGACTGATGGATGTGGGGGGAGGGGGGATGGGCATGGAGGAGGACACTTGTGGGGATGAGCACTGAGTGTTATGTGGAAACTAATTTGACAATAAACTATTTGTAAAAAAAAAAAATAAATAAATAAATAAAAGCCAAGCTTAAAACAAGCTGAATAACATGAAACTAATACATCGGTAGTGAAGATAAATGTTAGTAAGAGAAACTTCCCTATAAAAAGACAGTGATTTAGGGACCCCTGGCTGGCTCAGTCACTGACTCTTGATCTCCGGGTTGTGAGTTCAAGCCCCATGTTGGGTGTGGAAATCACTTAAAAATAAAATCTTAAAAAAATTAAAAGACAGTGATTTAGGCAGGTTTAAAAAAGAAAAACCTCACAAAACTAGTCAACATATCTAAAACAAAAAGGCAAAGGTAATAGGCAGAATAAAGATTAGACAAATGAGAAGAACAGGGAGTGGAAAAGCTCCTATTACTGAAGCAAAGAAAAAAGCAGGACACAATTCACAAAACAACGAGGGCTGTTTTATATTGAAAAAAAAGTACAACTCACAATAAAGATATGAAATGCAGAAACATATTTGTGCGCTGCAATATATAAAGTGGAAACTGTTGAAATCATAGGAGAAACTGACAGAAACAAACCAGAAAATGGAAACATTAATTCATTTCTCCTAATCATCCATAGACCAACCAGTCAAAAATATAAGAATGTAATAGTAATTAAAGATATAATTTTAATAAGAATACACTAAATTCTATAACCTACAAAGAATATGTTTCCAGAATCTACAAAATATTTATAAAAGTTCATTGGAGAGTAAGTGCCCATAAATAAATAAAATTCTAAGCAGAAATTTTATAGGCCACATTTTCTGATAAAAACTGAATAAACATGAATCTACACAACAAAGTCTAAATTTAAAAATTCAACTACCTAGAGACTGAAAAGATTTTAGTTCATTTCTTACAAAGTTTTTCCCTAAAATCAGGGTATGAAAATAAACAGGAAATTGGCTAAAGTACCACATTCCATCTTGCTCAAGTGTTAACAGGTATAAGTAAAGAAAGCCAAAAATTCTAGCCAAATCCTCCATTCCTTCTCTGGGGCCAAAGCCTACTACCACTGGCAGTTTTCAAGGCACAGAGACAGGAGAACAGTATTTCTAAATAAATCGTTTTCTTAACAACCAGACTGAAACCGTGCATCCAGTAATTTGGCCCCCTGTGAATGAACAGCTAGCTCTTCACAGGGCTAACCCACTGGAAAAGATCATATAAGGATCTATTCTAACACTTAAGTACAAATAGGCTATAAAGAAAATACCTTGCACTGTACTGCCTGATAGAAAGAGATCCCAGGGACTTATTTTATAGATTGTCTTATACCAAACAAAACTGAGAAATCCACTGTCACATAAGAATTGTAAAATGTTTCAAAAGATCAATGGTTTATTCAGATTCAGTGTAACTATTAAAAAATGTGAACATGCTAGATACCTCAGGAATATAAATATTCGTAAGATTTATTCAATTTCACAGGCTTACAAACTAGTACAAGAGATAATCTCTATTTCAGGGGTTTGGAATTGCTAATTAAATTGTTTGAATCTTCCTTCATCCTCACTTACTTTTCATCTCTTTATCAGTTTTTGGTAGGAATGCACCAAAATTTCACATTTTTACTCTGGATCACTCAATGCCACTTTACAATTCCCTTAAAATATTTTGCAACTATGTTTCTAGGTATATATGCAGTCAGAAGCATTATATTATCTCAGTGGGCCATTCCTTTTTTCATTATGTAGTTGACAAAAATATCCCTATTGATATGTTTCTGCCTTAAATTCTACTGTTTTGACTCTTTGCAACAGGCCCATCTCCTCACCTCACCCCCACTCTTCGTCTCTCTTGACCAGGTAAAGCTGAAACTAGCCCCATGGGAAAGGAAAAGGCAGAATGGCTGTCTGACAGCTTCTGGAGTGGAAAGAAAGTAAGAATCTTTTGGGGCGCCTGGGTGGCTCAGTCAGTTAAGTGTCCAACTTCGGCTCAGGTCATGATCTCACGGTTTGTGGGTTCAAGCCCTGCATCAGTTTCTGTGCTGCCAGATCAGAGCCTGGAGCCTGCTTCAGATTTGTCTCCCTCTTTGTCTCCCTCTCTCTCTGACCCCTCCCCTGTTCACGCTGCCTCTCTCTCTCTCTCTCTCTCAGAAATAAACAAAAACATTTTAAAAATTTAAAAAAAAAAGAAAGTAAGGATCTTTTGTAAAGGCAAAGTTCTTTTGTTTGTTTTTAATCTGTTTTCTATTATGGATCCTGCTTTCAGTATCATATACAAGAACTCTTCATTTAATTCTTGGTCCCAAAGATTTTCTGCTGCTTTCTCCTAAAAGTTTAAAGTTTTACATTTCAGTCTCAATTCATTTTTGAATCAATCTTATACAAGGTATATGAGGCTTAGGTTTTTTGGTTTATGGATGCCCCATTGCTCTAGCATAATTTGTTATAAAAATTCATCCATTTCATTTGTATGTGCTTTTAATATGAAGACTAGTTTGCATCTGCCTCCAATTCTGGGAAATACTCTGGCATTATCTCTTCAAATAGTGTTTCTTGCGATTCCCTCCATCTTCTGCCTCACAAGTGAGAGGCTCTCCACTTTGCTCCATGTCTCTTAACTTACTCATATTTCATTCTCTATATCTCTTTATCTCTTTGTGTTAGTGTTACATCCTAGGTTGAAATCACTGGTAGTATCTCTCACCTTAGTCCCTCTTAAGTGTGCCCAGTCTAGAGTTTATCCCGTATACTTTTTTTGTTGTTACATTAATAACAGCATTTTATGTTTCCAGTGCCTTTAACTGGTTCTCTTCTATTTAATTAGTTAATTCTCATCTGCTTTTCACCATTTCCAAGAAATTTACCATGGATGTTATTCCTTCATCTCTTTGATGACTTTATTATTATTATTTTTTTAATGTTTTATTTATTTCTGAGAGACAGCGAAAGACAGTGTGAGCACGAGAGGGTCAGAGAGAGAGGGAGGTACAGAATCTGAAACAGGCTCCAGGCTCTGAGCTGGCTGTCAGCACAAAGCCCAATACGGGGCTCGAACCCAGGAATCGTGAGATGACCTAAGCCAAAGTCGGACGCTTAACCGACTGAGCCGCCCAGGCGCCCCTCTTTGATGACTTTAAACATATTTATTTGAAGTCAATTTTCAGATTATTTTACTGTATTTTCTGTTGGGAGTGAATTTATCTCCTGATTATTATCTTTCTTAGTACTAGCTATACTCGTTTGGTTAAGAATTTTAATTTGCTAGCTCTTCTTGAATAGGAACAGTTTCTTCCCCTCTCTCCCTCCCTTCTTCTCCTTGCCTCCCTGCTTTTACAGTTATTGCACCATCCTCCATCCCCATCAAGCAGAGGCCTCCACCATACAAACAGGTCTTATATCGTCAGCTCAGGGTTCCTCTCCCTTGGAAACACCAGGGAGATCATAAACCCAGTCATGTCCTGCATGGCCAAGTCCCAGTCACACTGCTATCTTTATTTCCCTACCACTCCAGAAGTCACAGAGCCAGTTAGCTTTGTTCAGTTTCTTTTCATATGTAGGACAGTCCCACCCCAGCTCCTAGTTTCCAACAGTGAGACTTCCTCTGATCCCTATCCACGCACAAAGTTCCTTTGGTCTCTATACCCTCAAGCAGTGTTTCCCACTCTTTTCTGACATCATGGCATACTTTGAAAATAATAGTATGGGGCGCCTGGGTGGCTTAGTCAGTTTTCGCTTAGGTCATGATCTCGCGGTTCGTGGGTTCGAGCCCCGCGATGGGCTCTGTGCTGACTGCCAGCTCAGAGCCTGGAGCCTATTTTGGAGTCTGTATCTCCCTCTCTCTCTGACCCTCCTCTGCTCACGCTGTCTGTCTGTCTCTCTCTCCTAGAAATAAATAAAAATATTAAAAAAAAAAAAAAGAAAGAAAGAAAAAGAAAATAATAGTGTGTGTATGGTACACGGGTAGATGGATGAGACTCTTCCCCACCCAGAAATGACAGCTGGGGGCTGTGACCACCCCAGGCCCTGCTTAGCTACCCCAAAGCCTGAAAATAATCAATATTTCATTGGTAAATGTTCACAACATGTTCTTTGGAAAGTACCACCCTAGAAGAATTAACTTCCTACACACACTGCCCGTTTCCATACCTGGTTCCATTTTTAGCCTACCGGGATGTCGATCTTGTTATTCAAGTACAGGTATGTCACTAACATATTTCATTTATCATTGCTATGTATTTGGAACAGAATGCAGAATTTAAAGCCTGAATGTGAAGGACCAGCATAACAGAAGTCCATGCTTTTCCTTCTATTTTAGAATACCCTCCTCAACCCCTCTGTATCACTTTCCCTACTCCTTCAAGTTTCAGCTTAGATGTATAATCAAGGTGGCTCTTCATGACTCCATTCCCATCCCCAAATATGGGATCAGACATCCTCACAGAACCTGATTTTACATGCTACTATACTTTACTACTACTGCCTATCTACCTTAGATAGTAAGCTCCCTGATGGCATGACCTGCTTTTTTTTCTGGATGTCAAGACCTAGCACTGTGCCTGCAGTCAGTAGGAACTCAAGGAATGTTTTAATATCACCCATACATAGTAAGAGCGGGTATAATGTAATAGTGAAGAGCCAGCGCTCTGCACCCAGGGATCCCTAGGGTTTAATACCAGTTCTACCACTTACTGTGTGACTTAGGAAAAGTTACTTAGGCTATCTAAGTTTTAGTTTCCTCATCTGTAACATGTATATCACAATTCAATCCCAACTCTCTTTTTCACTAGTTGTGTGACCCTGGGCAGTCCTTTGTGTCTCTTGGTCTCAGTGCCTGCACTAAGCAATCTCTTGATTAAGCCAGACAACATACTTAAAGTCACCAGCACTTTGACTCCTTTCCCTGTTTTCTTGTTTCCACTTCATGCTGAAAAAGGGGTAACACTATAGCTCAGCCTTGGGCAGAGCTGCTGACTCAACCCTTTTTCTGAGCCTAGGTGCTTGAAAAGGCTTTCTATTGTCAAAGGAGCAGTAAAGATTATCTTTATATTCACAATGTATTCAGGCAAAGTGGAGGGTAATGTCAATGAGAACTTGAAAAAATAATTTTAAGTGCAAATGTAATGTACCTCAAGAAGAAAAAATACAGACTGAACCATTCTAAGAGAAGAGAAAGTCTCCATGAGAATCCATGGAGGCACCCACTACATTTTGCTGTACTGTAAACCCTACTACAGAAGAGGGTGGCTGCCAGATAAGACTTGCAGGGACTTTATATGATATGCAGGCAGACACTCTACTTTGAAGCATTACATTTTTAATATAATTGTTTAATCATGAATAGAGCTTAGTGACTGACAGAAAACTGTGCCACTAACAACAAGGAAAACCGTCATTCAGACCTAAAGGAAATAATGCAAAAACCTTAGCATCCAACAGACCGCGAGTCAAATCTGGACTCTGCCATGTCCCATTGGTGTGACCTTTAGCAAATATCAATTCTCTGACTCAGAGTTTCCTGCTCTGCAGAATAAGAGGTGGGAGAATTAAATGAGAGGTCAGCACTACTGCCCAAATCATGGTAAGGGTTCAACAATATTAGTCCCCTCCTACTGCCTCCCATGCAACTTTTATCAGCAAGTGTCATAAAAGGGTTTGAAAACCACTAAGATACAGTGCCTCATGTCTGGATTCACAAACTCATTAGTCTACTCGGTACACAGATTCTCTGAGATAAGCCTGGGATACACAGGCCCAAGATCTGGTGAGCAGCCTGACCTGGATCCGTGTGGATGTCTGGCTCCCAGGCCAATGCCTAGAAAGCCTGACTGGGCCCAGAATGCAGCACGGATGGCCCGGAGACAGGCAGAAACTAGAGCAGCCAAAAAGAGGAAGGATTACTTGAGCTTCGGTTCCCGTCCTTCACTTGTGTACTGCCAGCAGATGAGCCCGATCAGGTCCTGCACCCTGGCGCTGGCCATTGTCACCACAGTCATTGGCAGAAGTCTGTCCTGGCTCGAGTGCAGGGGGAGGTAGACGTCGATCTTCTTGGTTGCTGTTGTGCCGACATGACCCTGTGGACAGAATGCACGTATGAGAGTAAAGCACACAGTCACGGTCACGCAGACTCTACTGGGTCGCAATGACTGGTCGTCAGAGCCTGTGTGCAGCACAGCCATTTCTTATCCTTTTGGCTCAGACCTGCCTGAGAGCCTGAAATGGTTCCAGAGTAGAAACACTGTCTACTTCTTAGGGTTTTTTTCCCCCTTGAATTTTCATTTTCTAATGGTCTAAGAGACCCAGCTCTGCTAACAGTACGGTAAATGAGCACTAAAACCAAAATAAACAAATTACGAGTCGTGAGCAGACCTGATATTTGGTTGTCAGGAGATGTGCTTTGCTACTTACTCACTGTGGCCCTGGACAAATCACCATTAGACCCTGACCTCAGCTGCTCTCCCTGAAAACTACCACGTCACTCCTTGAGATTTTGGGATAAGTGGCATGGGAAGCTGCCTACTCTGTGAGGAATCATTTAGGCCTGCAGCCCGGACACCAAGGGCCTGCCTTCTCAGAGATGGGGTGGGGGTGAAGGGCCTTATTCCTTTATGCATACTCCTATTTATTTCAGTCATCTGCACTGAGGCTCAAGGGTCGCTGGTCTTCCATTACTGTCCTAACTACTATACCCACACTATTCTATATATCCTCAATCCCTCCAACACACTCTCTCTCTCCTGAAACTTCCACTCCCCTATGGAATTCCTACACTAATCAGCAAACCTCCATACACCACTTCTTTAAAAAAACAAAAAGGCAAAAAAACTTCCTTCACTTCTTAGTCTTAATTGAAATGTGCTGGTCATTAAGGACACTTGCTTCCTCTGCCGTCCAGAAAACTGTTCTGCATTTTTCTTTTTTAACCCCCAAATCCGCGAGGCTGAGTATGGCATTCTTATCCCCACTAGTCCCTAACTATTATTTCTCCTTTCTGGCAAAAACCCCTGTTCCTTGGAGACCCAAGCCCTCTGACTACACTATCCTCTCTCCCTGCTTTTTTGTTTCTGTTACCCACCAACCTTTGGTAATGCTCCTCCCTCACTGAAGAGTCTTGATTCCCACCCCAACACCTGTCATCATTCTTGGCAATTCCATTTAAAGGAACAATCCATGTAACATCCAAGTGTCTCGATCCTTAGACTATGTCATCCCTTGCCTTTTCATCTACTCCACCTTTGATCACACATTGCCAGGAGTACACCAGAGATCTGTACCAACTCCAAAATCTCAAATTAGAAGGTCTATACACTGAATAACTTTAATATACTTTCATCTCACTTTAGTCCCCCAAATTCTTCAACCTACAACCTACTGATCCACCACTGTAAATGATGTCACCCTTATTTCCCCATACCACCCTCCAGATTACTTGATCAACTGCTGTACGCATTCCTTTGCAAATACAGTTTTGACACTCTTCCTGCACGGGACTCAACTGGCAGAATGCCAACAATTGGTGAACCCCAACCCTCTGCATTCCCCAGCTAAACAGTGCTGGAGAAAAACCATATAACTGCACAGACTGATTTGACTTTAAGCTCATGATGATAAATCCCAAACATACATTCAATATTGTATAGCAAGCCTATTACATCTCCTGATCCAACCTGCACCTCATGCCAAGACCACCACTACATACTTTTCCTTCTCCCTTCCTACTTTTCGTGAGCCTGTCTTGACCTCAGCTCCTATCCTTCGCTTATGTACTTCCAACAGAGAGAAATATTCTTAATCTTCATGAAGAAAATAAGAGCTTTCATAAAGGAACTCAACTTCCTAACAATAAATTCACAAACTTACCTGGATTTAACAACACAGTCCCTACACCAGAGTGTCACTCATTTCATTAAAGGGCAAGCTCTCTACTTATGTTCTGTGTCCCTTTGGCTCTCATTTTCACAAGGATTTTACTCCTTCACTGACTTTTACACCTTCTCCTACATGATCAATTTCTCCCCTCTTCACTTCCATGACCTATACTCGTGGATTTTTTTCAATCCTCTCTGGTCTCTGATTCTGTCTCCTTTGCAGATTCCTTCGCCTCAGGAGTCTATTTGTCAGCATTCCCTGACCTCTAGATTGGGCTCTCTTGTGTCTGTCTTTCTGTGTATTTCTTCCCTAAGTGATCGCACAGTCCCAGACAGCAAGCTGTCTATACAATAGGCAGAAAAGTATCACAGACAAGTTAAACTTAAATTCAGATCTGAACTTCTCACTATCCCTTACTCTGTCTCACCCCAAATAACAACACTCTCACTCATTTTAGTAAATACTATCACCACTAACACAGCTGCTTATATCAGTAATCTTGATTCTTCTTTATTCCTCCTGCCTTCTCCTCCCTTATAAGTTGTAGTGACTACTCCAAAATATATTTCAAAAAGAGAAAAAAGTCTTTTCAGCAAATGGAGCAACTAGATAGCCACATACAAAAGAATGAACTTAGAAACGCCTGGGTGGCTCAGTTGGTTGAACATCTGACTTGATTTTGATTCAGGTCATGATCCCAGGGTCATGGGATCGAGTCCCATGTAGGGCTCTGCACTGTGCCTAGAGCCTGCTTGAGATTCTTTCTTCCTCTTCCTCTGCCCCTCTCCCTTGCTTGTACTCTCTCTAAAATAAGAAACAAAAATATTTTTAAAAAAGAATGAATTTAGGCCTCTATGTCACACCATATACAAATATTAACTCAAAATGGATCAAAGACTTAAATTTAAGACTAAACCTATAAAACTTTTAGAAAGAAACATAGGTGGAAATTCTTCATGTCCTTGGATTAGGTAATGATTTCTCTAATATGACACCAAAAGCAACAAGTGACATAAACAGGACTTTACAAAAAATAAAAGCTTTTGTGCCTCGGGGCGCCTAGGTGGCTTAGTTGGTTAAGCGTCTGACTTTCGCTTAGGTCATGATCTCGCAGTTCGTGGGTTCAAGACCCACGTCGGGCTCTGTGCTGACTGCCAGCTCAGAGCCTGGAGCCTGTTTCAGAGTCTGTGACTCCCTCTGTCTCTGACCCTCCCCTGCTGATGCTGTCTCTCTCTCTCCTAGAAGTAAATAAAACATTAGGAAAAAAAAAAAAAAAGCTTTTGTGCCTCAAAGGACACTCTCAAGAAAGTGAAAAGACAACCCACAGAATGGGAGAAAATATTTGCAAATCATATGCCTGACAAAACTAAGCAATTAAAAAGACAAGCCATCTGATCTTTAAAATGGTAAATAATTTAAATAGACATTTCTCCAAAGAAAATATGCAAATGGTCAATAAGCACATGAAAAAGTGTTCAACTTCATTATTCATTAAGGAAATGCAAATCAAAATCACCACTTCACCCTAGGATGGTTATACTTTTTTTTTTTTAATAGCAAGAACTAGAAAAGATAGCAAGGATATGAAGAAGTTGGAATCCTCATATATTGCTGGCAGAGCTGTAAAATGATGTAGCCATTGTGGAAAAATAGTTTGTCAGTTTCTCAAAACTTAACATAAAGTTACCATATGACTCAGCAATTTCATTCCTAAGTGTACTTATAAAAGAACTGAAAACCTATGATCACATAAAAACATATACATAAGTGTACATAGCAGCATTACCGATAACAGCCAAAGAATGGAAACAGGGGTGCCTAGATGGCTTAGATGGTTAAGCATCAAACTCTTGATTTCAGCTCTGGTCATGATGTCATGGTTCATGAAACTGATCCCCAGGTCAGGCACTGCACTGACAGCATGGAGTCTGCTTGAGATTCTCTCTCTCCTTTTCTCTCTGCCCCTCCTCCACTCTCTCTCTCTCAAAATAAATACATAAGCATTAAAAAAGATGGAGAGGTGCCTGGGTGGCTCAGTCAGTTAAGCGCCCAACTCTCGATCTCGGCTCGGGTCATGATCTCGTGCTTCGTGGATTCCAGCCCCACGTTGGGCTCTACTCTGACGGCACAGAAGAGTGCCTGGTCGCGATTCTTTCTCTCCTCGTCTCTGCCCCTGCTCTGCTTGTGCTTTCTCTCTCTCTCTCTCAAAATACAAATAATAATCTTAAAAAAAAAAAGAAAACAATCTAGATGTCCACCAACTGATGAATGGATAAATGAAATGTACACAATGGAATATTACTCAGCCATGAAATGAAATGAAGTACTGTCACATGCTACCACTTGGATGAAGCTTGAAAATATTTTTCTAAGAGAAAGAAGCCAGGCATAACATTTCTAAGAGAAAGAAGCCAGGTGACAACATTGCAAATATACCGAAAATCACAAAATTATACACTTTATAAACCATTAAAATAGTAATTTCTATGTAATGAGTTGTAACTCAATTTTAAAAATTGAAGAATATGTATTTCAAAAAATTCTCCATCTCCACTGCTACCATAACACCATGAGGTTTCCCCTGGACTGTGCTAATGCATTCCTGACCTCATGCACTCTTGCCTACTTCAATTTGTTCTTGACATACATACTAGATTTTTTTTTTTTAACTCAAATTTGATATTTCACTTCTGCTAAAATTCCTTCAATGAATGGTTCCCATATACTTTGGATAAAATCCAAATTTCCTATGGTATCCAACAAAGCACTGTATGACCTGACCCCTGCCTACCACTCCAACATCTCTACTATTGCTCCCCTGCCTGATTATCATAGTTCAGCTATACTGGCCTTCAAGATGTGCTGTGTGTGGATGTGTGTGTATACCTGTTTCTCTCATTTTCAAGGCCACAGCAAGTGCTATTCACTATATCTAGAAGGCTCTTTCTCATGATCTATGATTCTTCTAAAGTGTGGCTTTGGGGAGGTTACATAATCTCTCTGTTCTTCCATCTCCTCGTAAGTTAAAATGATGATAAGGACAGGACATATCTATCAGAAGACTCCTTTAAGGATTATTACTATTATTATAAGTCCCCTTCATAGTTCTTCTCTCACACATACACATATCCTGTTCACTTCCTTCACAGCACTTAACAATTTGATATTATATATTTGTGTACGGACACCTTCAGTGTATGCCTTCCTCACTAGCCTCTGACCTTCCTTCCATGAGAGCAGCCACAATCATGTCTGCTTTGTTTCCTGCTCTATACACAATGGCTAGCACTGTGCGGGTGAACAGACAACTCTCCAAAAAACTCTGGTGAACTACAGAATGAATGCATAGATGATTCCGATGCCTACCAGGACAACATGGCAGTAACACAATAAATGTTAGTTTCCTCCATGCATCTATCTTGCCCCTCCTCTATGGGTCTGTTTCCTGGTAGTGGATAGAGATGGAAGTACTTGAGCAATCGAGTGTTTCCATCTTTAACACTACAATTCTAGGGTGAAAAAAATAAAAAAGATAGGAGCTTTTATGTAGGGAAATACATAAAATCAGTTTTAAAAACTTTTAGAGAAATTTCACTTCTAACTCAGAATCTAACATTGGACCCATTGATTTTTTTAGTCTTGCCTCTGTCATAAAGCAAGTAATAAAAAAGTATTTCTCTTATAATAATGTTCTTTCTCTCTCTCTGATTCTCTCTCATTCATACACACACACACACACACACACACACACACACACGCACGCACGCACACACACACCCAGACATGTTTTCAGCTGCGAAATAGTAATTCCAATGACTAGCTAAGTTGTCTCTCAAGAGCAAATGTTTTGACCTTGTGAGGCAGTCAAAAGGTTACAATGAAAACAACGGCAATCTTTCTGGAGTGGGCTTATTGTCTTCGTATTTCTCTTCTCAACCTCCTTTTCATACCCACAGCCTAGTCTGGTTTATTGTTCCTCCTCCTCATGAAGAGCTGGAGCTGAAGCGCTATGAGGATGAGAAGTGTGAATGTGTTTCACAAACTGTAAAGTGCTTTAGAAATGCAATGTGTCAGAAAGAGCCTAAGTTTTTAGATCAGCCTCATTTATATTACTCAGACCTATTACACAATCACATGAGAACAAAGATGGATACTGTGAAGGAGTCCTAATAATAATACATATTATTATTCCAAGGGCTAGCATTTATATAGAGCTAACTGTTAAATAAGCTCTGGTAAATGTTTGCCTAAATCATCCCATTTAATTCTGTCTAAGAGGTAGAATTCTATCACTACCCTAATAGGACAGACAAGAAAACTAAGGTTTAGGAGCCATCTGTTCAAGCTTCCACACCCAAGGTAGAACAGAACTCACACTGTGACTTCTCTTGTCTGTCTGACTCCTGTCTGACTCCAAAGCCTCTACTTTAAACACCAATGACTTCTTTCTCTAAAGTGCTAAATGTAATCAATCTCTACTCCCCAAGACCTGAAACCCACCCCCCCACAATCCTCCCCACTCTGCCCTTCTCACAAACACACGGAAAGTGCGGGCTGAAGCAGTCTCCTACAAAAGCAGTGAATCTGAGAAGCTGCCCAAGGAGAAGTGTTAGAGGACTGAGGCTCCAGAGAACTTGGCCGCTGGCTGTGGACTGCAGGGCAGATAGTGACACGGTGCTCCTATGAATCCCTTTATCCTCTTTAGTTCATGGTGAAATAGCGAATGTGGGGAAAACTATGAGAATAAATATGGTAGATACTTATTAAATGAATGAAGCACTTTATCTTTTTAATCTTCTAATTCCATCTTGAGGCACTGATGATGGAAAAAAGTGCCTTGTGCAAACCCTGAAATTATGTATTTTTTAATAAGGAGCCTCTTCTGAAAAAACTCAAGGTGGTGGCAGTTATCTCTACCTAATAGTCCCCGTGTTGCAATATTTAGAGGGAATCATCTAAAACATAAAACAATCCATCAACATAATAGAAAGTAATTAACTTATAAAAAAAATAAGGTGACCAAAGGATTAAGAGTATTCATCACACATCAAGGCAAGCAATATCCCAAAGACCTAACATCTAACTATTAAACAGCAACTAGCAATAAACAAGGATCATATCATACAGTTTCACTGCATGGCAATTTAATCTGTTCCACAATATGGAATTGGAGAAATGGAGGCATAATTAGAGCACAAAGAAGACATAGGGAAAACTGGGCTAGGACCATCCTCTCAGTCACTCATACATGCAATCAATACCCACTGACACCATGTTGGGCTCTGAAGACAAAATCAAGTGAGACTCAATGCAGACAGACCCTCGTCAAACTTACAGTCTACACTGTACTATGTGATAAAAGCTTTAAGAGGGGGAAGGACAGGCTGTTGTGAGAGCTCAGAAGCAACCCAGACTAAAAGGGGTTGGCAAAGGCTTCTTAGATTAAAAAAAAAAAAAAGTACCCTTCCATCCAACAGAACCATTAGCCCAAGGAAAAGATGCCTATTATATTTAAATATCTACTACATCAATACACAAAAAAGTAAACAGGTTCTCTGGGACATGGGATTGTGAGTGATTTTAATTATCTGCTTTATATTTTTCAGCATTCTCTATGATGAGCACATACTACTTTTACAATCCAGAAACAAAATAGCAAATGTGACAATTACAAACAAAAAAGGATATAGAAAAAAACCACCATACAGGGCTTAAGAGTTTTAGGTAAGAGAGAGAGAGAGGATCAATTTTGAAAATGTAGCCTGTGTGAAGTCATCTGGCAAAATTTATTAAGAACATACTATGTGCCAGGTACTGTGACAGGCTGTTGGGAAAAAGAAGCTGAAAATATAACCCAGACACCTTCCTATGGCAGGCTAAGTAA